>NC_135436.1:11663823-12024656 GCF_051991255.1 Vanacampus margaritifer
GATCAACACCTCCTTCACTAAGCCATCTGAGGACCCGTTCTCCAACCCTTGTCCATCTGCGAGCGGCCTGCCAACCTGCGTGGTGCCTCCAGCCCTGCCTCCTCCTCCAGCGCCGATGCAGGGTAACATTTAAATCATACGTAGCAGTAGTAGATTTCTGGCTCATTCACTTCCATACAGTAATTTCCATGAATCCATGACGTTATCTCTTCAGCTGCGTCGTCTTGGGTTCAGCCAGATCCTCCTCTCCACTCTCCTCCTCCGGCGTCGACGGCGATGCATAGCGGACATAAACGTACACCCTCGGAGGCAGAAAGATGGCTAGAAGAGGTCTCCAAGGCAGTCAGGCCCCAGCAGACACCCCCACCGGGTCCCACCATCCCCAGCATTCCGGGGCCGCCGTCTGTATCGAGTCAGCAGATCACGGGTCTGGCCCCAGTGCCGACTCACTCCATGTCGCTTGGTACCATGTCCAAACCCCTCATTGCAGGCCCCTCTGCTCTCCCAACTCAGGCACCGATGCCCCTTCCGCCTATGTCCATATCATCCGTCCCCCTGATCCCTGGCCCGCCCATTTCAAGCCCCCCTATGTCTTTGCCTTCAATGTCCATCCCCACCATGTCAGGTCCAAGTATGTCCGGAGCCCCTATGATCCACCCCTCGCTCACGGGACCCCGAGGCTCCCTCCCAAGCATCTTGCAACCCTTTCCTTTGGCCTTCGACGCTGCGTCGGCTCCCGTGGGGATGTTTGCCAGCCAGCCCGTCCAACCGGCTTTTGTTCCCATGCAAACGTATATGCCAGGCTTGGCGAGCAGTATGACCTACCCGAACGTCAGCGTACCCGTCGTCGGAATCACGCCATCGCAAATGGTGGCCAATGTCTTCTGCACGGCCACTGGTTCGTCTGGAACGGGAGGTGCTATCGGCTCCGGAGTCGGTGGGCCGAAAGTGGGATCCCTTGGAACAGGCAGCAGCCACCAGCCTTACTCAGGAGTGCCCACTGGAGGCTTTTCCACGCCGTTCCCCGCCACCCCTCCACTTTCCACAGCCATAAATGGTCTCCCGATGCACAGCAGTGCCTCAGCGGCCCATCAGAACGGCAACGGGAATGGCGGCAGCACTAGTAGCTGGCCGCCGGAAGGCAGTCAGCTGACTGCGCCTGTGACCGGTAATTCACAAGATGATGAGCGCTTTGAGGCCAAGTGGGCGGCACTTGAGAGCACCAACGCCAAACCAGCAGCTCAGGCACCCGGAAGCAAAAGTCCAGCAGCAGCAGCCAACCCGTTTTCCAACAACCTGCAGAAGACTTTTGAGATAGAGCTCTAAGGTGAGGTAGTACAAGCATCCCTGCTTTGACCGGTATGCAGGTCCTGAAACTTGGTGGCAGCTGAGTATGCTCCTAAAAGCTCTTTAATGGCGGATCTACAGATAGATGATTTCTTGAGGCTCCAATGAAAGCTTTGCAGATTGCTGGGCTGTCACTGGGAGCTTTTCACGTCTCAAAGGGATCATGTGATGATCTCAATTCTGCCACTTCACCTCATTTTCGCCTCTTTCCCGCTGTCATGTCTGCACTCCGGCTTTACTTTCTCTACCAGCTGCAAGTCCCTTGACACACTGACTGTCACTCAGTGACCCGCTCAGTGGTTGCTTTCTTTCAAAGGTGACTCAAATGCATTCCAATCCTATTGACTGATTTTGGCAGTATTTGGCAGAAGAAATGATGAATGACCGAATCGTTTTATGTACAGTGGATGCAAAATGTCTACACAGCCCTGTTGATTAAGATAGAAGATTTCAAAACTTTTTCATAATGTGATCATGACTTGCACAACACAATTTTAAAAAATCTGTCCAAATCTACCCACCGGAAATACACAAGCAGGGATAAACAATAGCAAATTTTGGACGCAGCGCAGTAATACACTTTTGGAGCGAGGAGGAAACGGACTATTTTATTACTGTGGTAAGTGACATGACAATAATGTATTTTATCAACGTTTGAAAATTAGAGGTGTAAATGACGTCTATTTGCGTCATGACATGGCAATGGCTCTTACTCGCCGGCGGCCATCTTACGTTGCCACTTGCTAAGTAAGCCCGCCTAACTTGAATAGATTGATTTCTCCCCGACGTTCTCACATCATTTTCTGTCTCTATGGCAAAAATTCCACTGTGTAGAGTATGGCATATGGTTGTACCAGTAAGTCAGGGAGACGCGCTACCTGCACATTTAATTGGTAAGAATGCGATATTAAATCTCCTCTGATAAGGTATATCTCTTGAGTCCTACTCAAAGATTCATCTGCATCACGTTTTCAGAACCTCAGATCGGTCAACCGTAAACATTTCTGAACAAAATATGTTATATGTGACCTCACTAGTTTAAACATGACATTCAGATTAGTATTACATTTGTGGAGTATAAATTATGGAGCAAAATCCAGCCGTTTTTACCCATCTCAGGGGGCAGCCATTTTGCCACTTGCTGTCAACTGAAGATGACATCATAGTTGTTCAGGGCTCAGGCAACGACAAAATCACAGCTCACCTGTTTTCTGAAGCTGAGCTTGTTACCTGAGCAACTGTGATGTCATTTCCGCTCAAAAGCAAGTGGCAAAATGGCCGCCTTCTGATATAAAACTGATTTATTTTACTGCTTAACTCATATTCCACTAGCAGAATATTAACCAAAATATCGTATTTAGACTAGTGGGGCTGACTTCCCTTTTAAATAATGAAATGAACGCAAAGCCCATCGAGACAAATTTAGCTTTGAAATGTAAACCTAACCTTTGTCAGTCACAATTGATGATACTGAGATAATATACTCTTAATGGCTGATACAAACGGTGATGTTTGTTCTTTCCGAGGCTCTCATGACTCTGGTTAGGTATCCTAGCGTACAACACGCACTGCTAAAAGTGTTTTCAGTGGAAAAAAATAACAGAAGTTGTCAGTAACAGTGGCAACCTAAGATGGCTGCTGTCTGGCTTCAGCCTATTGAAAGACAAGCCTATGGATCAATCACATTACCATGTAACCATAGCTTAACTCTGTCTACTCACGCATGTAAACGGGTTATTCAGAATCTTTCACAAGTCGGAATTTTGATCTTAACCCGAATATCGACTGTATGCAAACAGCCAGTGTGGTTGGACACGTCCGGTGTTAATGAATTCTGATGACAATCCTCAGTTATGAGGCGGTGTACACACTTATGCAACCACATTATCTCAGCTCAGTTTCTTATTACCTCTCCTCTCAAAGAGTGTGCAGGTAATAGGTCACATAAATCGTGGAAAAGGTTTTGAAATTACCTATCTTGACCTCATTTTTTATATGTTGCAAAAAACTTGGCATTTGAACAGGGGTGTGTAGACTTTTTAAGAGGACCCACTGACCAGTATTAGTGATTTATTGCCAAAATAATTTTATTTATTGTACTTTTTTACGTTGACAAGTTATATTTACTTAAAGTCAAAATGTTTAAGTGTTTCCTTAAGATATTTTTATCCCATACAATATATTTATTTTTGTTGAACTCTAGGGAAACAAACAGGACCACAGAGGTCATCAATAGGTGAGTCCGGGCATTGTGGGAAATGTAGTCATGTTACAGGAACCAAATCCCCACGGATGAAATGTATCATGTTGCCTGGCAAGTGTATATAGTGGCATGATGCTCCCACCCGTACAGTGGACACGTTTGCTTTTCCAGACAAATCAATAGAGCCTCACTTTATCTCCAGTGGACATTTGTGTTGCTAAAATATGATGTTCCATTGCACTGCAGAATATCCTAAACAGACACTTCACGGTAGCCATCTACCTGTTTCAGAAAACTCAAGGACAACAAATGTGATGATGCACTACCTTCCAATATTCATCAACGTGTTCAATTACAGGGTAGACTTGAATCAAATTCTGCTTGAATCTGTTCAACTACATCCTTCTGTTGCAATGTTTCCAATGGTGGCAGGTGGAATGAGAACATGGATAGAAGTGAAAGAAGAGGATAAATGAACTGTATGTGAACAACAAAAGGAGAGAACGGAGCAACAGTGAGATGGAGAACAAACATGATGATGAAGACGAGAGCTGGAACAAGCGTGAGGAAAACAGAAGAC
This sequence comes from Vanacampus margaritifer, assembly GCF_051991255.1. Classification (NCBI taxonomy): domain Eukaryota; kingdom Metazoa; phylum Chordata; class Actinopteri; order Syngnathiformes; family Syngnathidae; genus Vanacampus; species Vanacampus margaritifer. The sequence goes on from NC_135436.1 coordinate 11,667,954, forward strand.
ACTTTTGTCGCCTTGCCCACAAAACAGCCTTTCCATCCCCCAAATCATGTTACTCAACTCTTAAAACCTGCATTGCAAAGAATCTTTTTCAGTATTTATTTTTACAACTTTAGCATATTCCGTATATACACAAACATGCAAGACTCCTTTTATGTAGAAACTGAAACGCCAGTGAGGTCATCAAGTCTTAGAAGAAGAACTATTTTAATGCAGAACTTTATCAGGTGCTCTAAATGGGCGTTGAATTGTATGAAGAGTCTCTGACAATGTTCCGTGTTTGTTTTAGTTTGATTAATTTATAAAAATATTTTTCAATGAGGCAGTGATGCTATTTGATAGGCTGCCTTCTAAAAAGAAACTCCTACATGGTGTGAAGTTTCCAATTATCAGGTGTTTTTTTTTTTTCTCCTGACAAATCTTATTTTTCCCCCCAGCCAACAAATCCAAATATATAAAACAAGATCCTATTTTATTGTTGACTGAAAATATTCTTATAATTCTTAATATTCTTTAACTGGACTTGTTTACACGCCCTTCTAAATTATATGTAGGTTATTGCAACAAAGCAAACTAAATGACCTCATGAACTTGATTGTAAAACTAGTTTAGTGACGGTAACAGAAAACAGTGGAGTTTATTTTTAATCTTTATTTACAGATTTTTTTGTATTTAAACCTACATATTTGTATTGTAATTACATTGTAAAAAAGATGAATAAAGTAATATAATACAATGCTGCGCATCTTTTGTAGCTTTTTATTTATTTTTTTTTGTTTTTTTTACACCCTCCAGACTTTTCTTGGAAAAATGTTGTGGAATAAGCATTTACTAATTGGGCTTTTTATTTTCCTGCATAGGAGCATGAGCTTATTAATTACATCAAAGAAAAACAAATTTACAGCTGACTGTACCTAATCATTTGTCCAAGATGTGTGTGTGGGAGGGGGTTGAAATGATTATTCCTGTGTGTCTTATATAGGTGCATTTATTACTTTGAACCACTTAAAATCAATAAAAGATCTGTAGATAGCCTATCAATAAATGGATAGTTGGAAAAAAAATATGTTTTACAGTACTGTACTTTAAATGGCAACAAATGATAGTAACCAGACCCTGACAGGATGTTACCAGTGCTGCCTGTGTTCGGGTCAAACGGGCTGAGCAATTCTGACGCCGCCGATGCAACAAGACAGGGCCGCCTTTCTCCTTCAAGGTCGTGAGAAATGGAGCAAACGTTCACACAGACACACTGAGCTCGAGTTGTGGCAGCAGCAAGACTCACCCAACTATTGTCCTATGAGCTAAAGGACTGACTGAGTCAGTGAACATGAGTTGTATTGTAGATGAGTCAAAGAATGAAAAAGTGGAGCTCTTTATATTGCCAGTCCAGTGAATGCATGTTTCATTTTGAAAACTGATTGAATCATTATTGCCATGACATTACCATCAAGATGATTTTGCACTTTTGTTTTTTAAAGCAATAAAATATACATTACAAATACACACATCGACAAAATATAAAAAAAATAAGATAGGGTAAACAAAAGTACAAGGTGTGTCAGAGAAGTGGATTTGCAAAGAGATCCTGTGAGGTTAGTTTCGTTCAGCGCGCGGAAGAGGCCACAATTGTAGCAGGATTTAAAAAATATAAAAAAAAATTAAAAAATACTGTATATTATAATAATAATGATAATAATATTGCATTCTATAAATTAATTTCTGCAATGATTCAGAGGGTTCGAAGCATGCCGCTGTCTTATTTATGAATGAAATATGATAACAGCCACTTAATCCGTCTGCCTGTATCTGGATCAAATTGACCAATATTGCTTTATACTACCTGCGCCAACACTTAGACGTGGTTCCAGCAGGTGTAAAGTCTATTCTACGGTGTGCCGGGCGCTTCACAAAAGAAACGCCCCTCAGTATGACACAACACATGGCACAGAGACCAAATTCTGAAACAAGCGCATCGATCGAGGCTTTACGAAAAACTGAATTTGCCCGTCTTTATGCTCGAGCGTGGGTGCACTGTTTGCTAATATATTGCTCTGACCTTTCAATGTATTTCATTTTGTCCCCTAATATGATAACAAGGGGTAATCATTTGAACGATTTTTTGTTGGGTTAGGAAGTGCATGGTCCCCGAGTAGCACTATAGTGAAAAACTAGAAAAATTCCCATCTGTGGCCCCCTGCAGAATTCAGACCTTTTGTCCTTTTGTACATTTTTAACCATTTATGCTCTCATATTTAAATAAACACTATAACACTTCAGTTGTAATTTTTATTTTTATTTTTGCATTTTTTATAAATTGCAATATGAATATTGATTTTGAACAGAATGGCAACATTAATGTCAAATTACGCATCTTCATTAAAACATTGTGATGTTCTCTCTGCTGATATGATACACAATGATAATAAAGTGAAATTACATGGTTTGAAGGTGGATATTCATCAACCTACATCGGATGGGGGGGGGGGGGGGGGCATGGCTCCGTTACCATGGCTACACAGCAAAAAAAAACTAATTCATAACATCTGGAAAGTGCTGTTGTCTGCAAAATGTACGTCCATACATATCAATTACAGCGCCTGAAGCAATAATAGCAGCTGAAAACACAATGGCATCCTTCTGGGGGCTCAAGCGAGTGAATGGTGGTTAGCGCAGCACGAATGTGTGTGTGTCTCTCTCTCTCTCTCTCTCTCTCTCTCTCTCTCTCTCTCTCTCTCTCTCTCTCTCTCTCTCTCTCTCTCTCTCTCTCTCTCTCTCTCTCTCTCTCTCTCTCTCGCTCTCTCGCTCACTCAGTCACCATTTACATGAGCACTTAGAGACAGTGTGTTTTTATTTTACACTAAATGTCAACCACCAGTTAATCATATATACAGTACAGTATGGTCTTTGTCTGAAACAGTATTGTTAATTGCAAACATTAAATGTCGCCGTGGTCAATGCCCTCCCAAAGCGAGGAGGAAGTAATTACAGTGATTAATTGCATGTTCTCGCTCATGGTTTATCCAGCAGATTTCTTATTGTTTCGCCTACAGCCGGTTTAAGCTGCAAAGCACAGAATGTCAAATTGACGTATAGTGGATGGAGTGAGACAGACAAATGTGTGTACACTGCTGGCTATTAATGTTTTTTTTTTTTGTAGACATTAGTGATGGACAAATGAAAGTTCAAGATGCAAGGGAAATGTAATCTATTTACATTGCACTTGCCTTTATTTAAATCAAGAGCACCATTTTGAGGGGTAAAAAAAATATTGCAAGTGCTTTATTTTTTACATCACTACTAGGCATCATCGTGTACACAGGTTTGTAAAGCAGCAGAAGGATCGTTCTCGCATAGCAAAAGTGTGATGAAAACGTTGGATTTAAACATTAAATATGAACATACAAACAAGTATATTGGCAGTTTAATATTTTCCAAGAATAAAAAATGAACAAAAGTGTTTATTTCTTGTAATGGGCTATTGTACAATATTTTGCAAGTGTTCATGTTGTAGATAATATTTGATTTAATAATTTAAGTTATTGGTGGCAAGCCTCATAAGCTTCATTTTGACGACTAATTTTCAGTTTTACATGTACATCTTTACATACAATATATTTTAAATTACATTTTGGCAGCATAAAAGGAGAGTATTCGCTCTCATATCATTGCAAATCAATTAGTAAAGCTAACGTAGTTGGTTTGTATAGTGTGTAATGCTGCTGACCAGAGGTGAGTCTATATACGTTTCTAGCTTGTTAAAAAGAACACACAGTAAGAATAAATCTATATACGCTAAAAAATTTGGTGGTGCAATTGTATGTTATGTATGTTTTTTTTTTTTTTTTTTTAATATGGCCTAAATACGCGTCTGCTGCTGACTATAACTGTCAGACACATTTCAGCGTCTAGTTAGTATAGGTTATTCTTCTCGTTTTGATACTATGCACTATGAATAAATTACTTGCAATTAAGTTGCATAATTATGCATTACTGTACTTCTAAATAGGACGTCATCATGAAAGAAAACCCCTGCTGCGAATTATTCAGGACACTTGGCGAGTTCAACTCACTGGGATCTAATGTTTATATTATTTTAGCGCCGCCCTGTGTACACACTAGGCATTGCACCCAGCAGGCAGCCACGCTGTAATCAGTATGTATTTATAAACAGCTACGAACTCTGTTATATTATTATATTTGTCCAAACAAATGTATATATAAACGTATTAGGCATTTAAAATAAGAAACTGAGGAAACAAGTGTGTGAGAGAGCATTGTTTTTGTAGGACAATATGGCCTCTTATTATTATTTAATACAAACTGCATAAAAACTAACACAAACTTCTGATGACTTTAAGCATACAATTTCCACCGTTTTGTATTTCTTACACTGGGGACATATTGAATCAATTTAATTATCAGCATAACCTATTTGTTTCCAGTCTGATGGTCCTGAGAGAGGCCACTTGCTCAGAAGAGTATTTCACACTTTGCAATGTCTATCAATATATGCTACATACTGTGGCTGCTAGGTAAAGAGTAATGATGTGTAAATTTGGGATTAGATCATTTTAATGGCATCGCTTCTGTGCACATACAGGGTTAACTCAAGCGTTTATTGCGAGAAGACATGTCATGGCCACTAACACAGTCATACATTTATTTACCTCTATTCATCAACTTAACCTTCAAAAATATTCACATTAGGCTGTTGTCGAATGAATTAAGAATAAAATCCCCTCCAATGATTTGGATCATCCCAGAATAAAATGTGAAGGTATATAAAGTTACTGCCTTGACTTTATTACTCCACTAGTTGAAAATCTCTCACTGGTTCTTGTGTTGTCCACTTTTCTTCCACAGGTGTCTTGGCACAGGACTTCAAGCCGTCGTCATGATATTTTACAGGAGACAACTGAAAGCAGTTGAAACCTGTAGTGAAGACCACCGCTGATCTCTGATCAGTTTTGCTACTACATGAAGCAGAATCAGTTGGTGAAGGCAGAAGATACAACCCCCCCCTCCCAAAAAAACGGTCTTCAACCAGCTCCTGATATCAAGCCTTCTTTGTAGCAACAGATTGTCATTTAGTTTAAAGTGAGACTTCAAGCCGCGCTTTAGAGACTCTCGGTGAGACTATCGTTGCACTTGTCACACACTCGCACCGGGTGATCCCACCCTCTTGAGGGTACGGGCTTCGCGTGCGTGGAGCAGGGGCCGCACACCCCTTGACCGCAGGCTCTGCAGTGGTGCTTGGACATGACTGGAGTGAAGACTTTGGAGCACTGGTGGCACCGGCTGATGTCCTGATCAGGGACCCAGTAGTCTGGTCGAGCCACATCCTTCACAAAGCCTACCAAAAAAAAAAAAAAAAGACATACAAGAAATAGTGGATTGAAGTTATTACTTTTACAAAAAAAGTGTCAGAATTGTTCAAGGAGACATTAGGGAAAATTGACTTTTTAATTGATTATATACAAAAAGTTAGGCCTCTGGGTTCATACTCATCCAGATTAATTGCATCCATTTATAATTAAAAATAGGGTGTTCTAATGTATCCTATCATTCTTGATCCAACTTTTAACAAATGCATGTAAGAGACCGGAGAACCGTTTTAAATTGTGAACAAAATGCATAATCCTTCCAAATGTTTTTATTACTTGACTAGAAGAAACTTACAGAGCGGGTAGTCCACGGCGGTGCTGACGATGTCCAAGGTGGACTGGGCCACCTCCGCCACCCTGCGAGCGATGAGACCACGAGGCTCCGCTTTACACACTAAGAGAAAGGAGGAAAAGGAAATACACTTTGTGGTTGTATTACAGCTTATACATATGCACTGAAATCAGTACTAACATCATATAAAACGTCGAAGGTGTCAGGATTTTCACCACCAAAGAGAGGATTTATAATTAATTAATTCATTAAATATTTTTGAAGTTTTTCATACTCTTGTTAATTAACATAAAAGTAGACAAATATGGTTACCAAATACAAATGTGGTTGCATCTTTTGTTCAAAGATGTCGTCATTTTATAGTAAGTAATTCATAAAGTAACAGTTAAAAGGTGTGTGAAACAATGAGGCGTAGATTTGTGTTGAGGTAATTTTCTGCCACTAGATGGCAATAGTGTTTCATGTTGCACATTGGTGACAGAAACAGTACAGCATACTTTTCTTTTCAAATTCAGAGCAACTGGTATTTGGAACATGTAGCAAGTCGTGGACTCCAGGTCATTTTTGTTCATGTAAGTCACCAGTCCCCACAAATACATATATTTTATCCCATTTATTATTGCAAAATTGTGTTATAGTGACTCCTTAATCTCCTTAACTCCTTAGTGTAAAATAAAGCATGAACAGCAATGTCAATTTCATTTAGATTTTTAATGCCTCTAGACATCTAATTTCATGCTTTGTAATGTAATATCAGTAGTGTTTAAAATATGATTTAGTAGGCAATTACTGTAGAATATAATACATAAAATACAATAAATACAAGTTGCCTATTGTATTTTAATTTATTTACAATGTGTCGGGGTAATGTAGCCTATATATTTTTTTTATTAATTTGGGAATTACATTATTTTATCAAACACTTATATGTTATATTGCGTTTGAGTAATTTCTATACTGCTTAAATATTTATGCGTATTTGACTTGTTTTGGTACGGTGCATTTGATACGCGCATTCACTCTGAACCGTCTTTCTAGGGGGAGTAAAAAACAAAACAAACACTCATAGCGATAGCGGGTGACAAGGCGGCCAGGCCTGGCCCGACCGATAAAAATGTAGGCTACACGTCTGTCCCAAAGATGTGATCGATCTTCACTATGTATGTCGTGATGGTCATGAACCGTCCCAGACAACAGGCGACCAATCGTTGAATGTGTCACACTACACCGGCGCCGCTACGTCAGGACAACTCAAAATTGTTTTCACCACATGCTCTGTCGGTCGGGGCAAAAATCGGGCTATTGACCAAGGCATAACTCTGATTGAACCTCAAAAGTGAAACGGTCACCAACAGGATGTTGACGTCTTACCCTGACTGTTGGTTTCAGGCGGTCCTCCCTGACGATAGCAGGCCATACACACCCTGACGGGGCTGCTGCCCCAGCCCCTCTCTGGCACTGGCATCCTGTGGCTGGAACACAGGTGGCAGAAGCCCTCGCCGCACGAGCGGCAGTGGTGCTTGCGCTCCGCCTCCTCAAACGCTTTTTGACAGCCATGACAAGCCTAGCGAGCACCAAGAGGACAATGGAAACGTTAAAAGGAATCATTGTTACTCAGTTGGCCTGGCTTGTATGGTCGTCGCTAATCACTGTTAGAATTTAGCCTCAGGAATGAAAAACAAAAATCAAGTTTTACTGAGATTTAAGACCCTATAAACCCTATTACTTAGATCATTTTACTCATTATCTCAAAATATAGCTACGGAACCTACCGACTGTATTTGCGCATCGATGAATAATGCCACAAGATGGCCGATGGCAAAGCACAAAATGGAGAGGCTGAAAACAAATCAACACCATCTCTTTGGTGAATCATAAACCCCTTAAAAAAACACCCAAATAAGTGTATTAAGTAGTTCAATTATTCAAAACCCACATACCTTCACAGTGAGGCTCCCTCAAATGTATTAGCTAGCATGCTAGCCTAAATAGCACCCTAGCTCAAACTGAAGTGACCACACAGATGGCCAAAGCTCTTTACACAAGCAGTTGAAGTTATTGAATTCATTTACACGCACTAATAGATGTTAAGAAATGCAATACAGGCAAATTGTGAGGGCAAAGAAGACTACATGCTTTACAGTAGCTGCACTGGGAGAGAAGCAGAAGCATACTTTCAGTTTCTCTTTTGACTGTGCATGAGATGCATTCAAGGACCAGCAACAAAACAGAACTTCTCAAACACAGACAAACACACCCTGCCAGCCCATATGAATGAAAATTGTCTCTGCAATTTACTAAGCCACACGTGTTTTATACTTCCATATTTGAGCCACTTGAATATTTTTGCAGTATGTCTTGAGTTTGTGCGGCACTTACGAGGGGTGAGAATCTTTGAATGTCTCACGATTCGATTTGATTCCGATTTTTGGGTCTGTGATTCGATTCAGAATCGATTTTCGGTTAGGAACGATTTCTGATTCAAAATGATTTGATTGACAATGATTTTTGCTTCAATTTATAAATGTGCAAAGAATTGTAATGATCTACTCCAGTCTGACTTGCTAATGCTAATTAGCGCGCTACTCGCGCCACTTTTATCACTCAGAAGAACGGCTCCACGCTGCAAAAAAACAACTTTTGTTGGAATAACTTGATCGGGACTTTTTCCTTCTACTCTCTAATGTGGCTACAACTTAACAGTCTATAAGACCGCGTGGAACCACACTGCCCCTAGGTGGCCAAATCGAGTACAACATGAACAGCGCTCCCAATAAAGGCACACACAAACAAAGGCAAGACAGTATAAAATTATTAAATAAAATCGATTTCGGGACATTTAAAATCGATTCTAAATGAGAATTGCGATTCTTATGAGAATCGATTTTTTGGCACACCTCTAGCACTTACCGTAATATCTGTGTTGGGTCTCCAGTACGGTGGCGCCACCTGATCAGTGAGCCAAGCAGTGACGGCTTTAGTGGGGCCAGTGCTGTATTCGGACACCGATTGGATCACGTAGTTCATCCCATCTAGGACCCTCTGTGCCGCATTCTGGTGGTTGGTGAGGAAGGTGTCCGACTGGAAGGTATTTACAGGAAAAATATTTACTGGAAGGACGTCACTGATCATCATTGTCTTAGTTGAAACTCGGTGTTTGAAGATGATCAAGATGGAAATTGAAGCAAGAAACTTGGACAAACATCAGGTCAGGCAAAAAATAAACAAACAAACAAAGGACTAATTTATCAAACATTAGGGGTTCTGTACACAAGTGAGCTGCCTTTTCACTTGCGTTGTCTTGGCTATCTTGGGACAGATCCTTGTAAGTGCTTTTTGTAATAAATGTGAGTTGAAATGTTTTATCAAGTGTCACCGTTTAACAATTGTTTTTATTTTTACGACGAGGCTACAATTACAGAAATCCCTGAGAGGAGTACAAACGGTAAAAGGGTTCAAAGCGTTTTAAAATCTCATCTTGCATTACATGACCAAACAATGGATTACTTACCCCCTCCCAAACGTGCTTGACCTCAGAACGCACCACGCTGCTCTCAGGGTCTTGATTCCCTACCCAATACTGTCGGCTGCGGTAGATGACGCCACAGCTGGCACACTCTAACACAAAGCTGAGAAGGAAGCGGATGATCAACACAAAAGGAGTGGACGCAAGGAAATGTAAAGAGGAACTTACCCTGACCAGGCAAACTTGGCAAGACCAAACCACGGGTTGTCAGAAGATGCGGACGTTTTGGGCACGACTGTCACCTCTCTGCCACCTTCATAGCACTTCTGGTGGTTGACGTGATACAAGAAACCCATTTAAATCAAAACCATTTTCCAAACAAGATTCCCTTCAGCTCATGGGCTGAATATATTGACATCAGGAGCTTATCATACCTTACAGATAAGAACTTTGTTGTTGTACTGGTGTGCATAGTGGCAGAGTCCATCTGCCATGTGAGGGACCCTGTCTCGTAAATGGTTCATTCCATTTTTGCAGCGAATACTGGAGGCCACACAAAACACAATGTGGCTCAGATGGAAAAAAGCAGTTTTCAGGTTTGCATGCAAGATAGTCGGTCAGCTAGTGCAGGGTCACTTGCATAACACTGTGTATGTTCAAACAACCCAATTGATTCTAAAGTGACTCTAATAAGGAAATAAAACCCAATATAGCATTTTCCCTTAAAATTGCATCTGAATGAATTGTGGGAAATTATTAAATTTAACTGTCCATCCAAAACAGTGTGGATGCCAGATAATTCCTCGTTGCATTTGTGCCTGTAAGCTTCAAGGCCAATAGAAGGCATAAAGCAATAGTGCAGAATAGATTCGGATTCCCACGTTAAAACAGATGGCCAATTATAAAAACTTATCAATACACAAGGTAGGAATTTTATGAGAAAGCCAGTTTCCACATGTGGACAAACGCTCCCCCACACATTTAGGCACAGGATTTTAAGGAGGGAAACCAAAAACAAAAATTATCGGCACAGCCCAGTACCCCACACACAGCTATTTATAGATGGAGATTAGGTAGCCAACACACACACACACACACACACACACACACAAAAAAACAATCTAGTTGAAACCTAGTTGCACCTTCTTTAACTCGTTCACTGCCATGGACAGCTGTAGACATCAAAAATTCATTTGAACTATTTCTATTAGTTTAACTTTTTTTTTTTTTTTTTTTTTGATAACAAGAGTATGAAAACCTAGAATTGTTTTAAAATAGAACAGATTTAAAATTTGTGATTAATTGTGAGTTAACTAGCGATGTCATGCGATTAGTTACAATTACAAATTTTAATCTCCTGATGCCCCTAATTTTTTAATAATCTTTTCTTTAAAAAAGAAAACAAAAACTACTTCTTTTTTTAATTAATCTTTTTTTTTTTTTTAAAGAAAAGATTATTAAAAATTAGGGGCGTCAGGCGATTACAATTTTTAATCGTAATTAATCTCATCACTTCACCAGTTAACTTACGATTAATCGCAAATTTTATATCTGTTCTAATACAATAAAAAAAATCTAGGTTTTCATACTCTTGTTAACAAAAGTGGGAAACAACAATATTAATAGAAATACTGTAGTTAAAATGAATTTTTGACGTCATTAGCCGTCAATGGCAGTGAATGAGTTAAAAACAAAAGATTTCTGCACAGGTGCAGGGTCTAATTATTATTGGCATTTATTTTTATCAGTAGTAGTTGGAAAACAAAAGCAAAATACAAGGTCCTGTTAAACAACAGGGCATTGTCCCGAAAAACAAAACAAAACATCATTTCATGTAGAAAAATATTTTTTTTTCAGCTCACCGTACACTTCAGTATTCTCCCGGGAAATGCATACTTTGAGAATATATAGCAGAATCTTATTCGTCTCTGTCTCGTTAGACAATTTTTCGGTCTCCAAAACACTGCAAATTACTTTTATTTAAACTTTAGAGTTTTGATGAAGGTGTTGGGAGTCTTGACACCCTGATTTCATCTGACCCTGTCTTTGGTCAAGTGTGACCTTACGGTTGGAAATGTTGCTCTTCTATGATGAATAAAGTTCTCGTTAGCACACATTTGTTGACCGCGCATTTATGACATAATAATTTGGCAGTGAAGTTTCACTTTTGTATCACTGCCCTTGTTCCTTGCTGTTATTCTGCGGTCCCGCTGCTACTGGTATGAATCTATTAAGGCAACTGGCGATCAGGCTAGCCGAAGCTAGCGACATGAGGCTAACCCCAAGCCGAAGCTAGTGACATGAGGCTAACCCCAAGCCGAAGCTAGCGACATGAGGCTAACCCCAAGCCAAAGCTAGCGACATGAGGCTAACCCCAAGCCGAAGCTAGCGACATGAGGCTAACCCCAAGCCGAAGCTAGCGACATGAGGCTAACCCCAAGCCGAAGCTAGCGACATGAGGCTAACCCCAAGCCGAAGCTAGCGACATGATGCTAACCCCAATTCAAAACACATTATGCGAGCGGTTACTGATTGCATTTTTTCCCCTTGTGCCATCAAAACATCTTGTTTGGGCTCGATTGTTTAGATAGACAGAGATAAAAGCCTTTTGGTACGAAACTGCCATTATTGGCAGTTGATTTCCGGTGCTTGGATATTAGCATTGAACCGTTTGGGCTAGCATTTGAGGTACTGTCATAAGAGGGCGTGTACACATGGCCACTACATTATCTCAGTTGTTTATTTTGACTGCCCCCTTTTCAAGATTTTATACAGGTAACATTTAATGGTGGAAAAGGTTTTGAACCGATTTACCTTGGTCTCTTTTTTTTATATCTTTAAAAAAAAAACTGACACTTGAACAGGTTTGTGTGGAATTTTTCTATCCACTGTATATACGGCTTTATGTTTAACTACTGTACAAGGTGGAAAGTGTTGAAATGGTTTCAAAATTGACTTACTTGCAACTCAGGCAAACAGCAGAGCAGGTGAAGTACTCCTCTCGGAAGAAGGTGTCCAGAATCAGCTTGTCATCTCGTAGTTCGCCACAGAACCGTTCACTGAGGGCCTGACCACACGCATATTGAAAAACAAAACATTGTTGATAACACAAGCAAGCTTGGCAAGGTTCGTGTCTGTTGGATGTGTATTATTACACCAATATTCACTGCTAACCTCCAAAGCTCGAAACACGATGCCGGGGTGGCGAGGCGAGCGCGTGTGAGTGTTTTGCACTTGCTGTCTGAGGGCCTCCAGCAGTTCGCTGTGGTCGGTGGGAGGCGTGACCGTTTGGGTGCCGATGTACTGTACCGAACTAAAGGCGTCGGTCGCCAGGCCCAGGTCATGAAAGCGCCTCTGGAGCAGCGTGTCGGCGTGGCCAGCCACTTTTGAACCTCAACCACACATGACAACATTGAATTACACTTAGTTGAGCAAAGACCTAAGGTTAATAAACTCTTCATTAGAAGACATTGTTTTTCATAGCGTTCACATGTCCATCCATGTAAGCAGGGCACTTCCTGTATGAATATGTAGATATAAGGTTATTCCATTGTTGATTCTAAGTCAGAGGAGAACCATCATAACCTAAATGTCAAAAACAAACAAACTAAACTAAATAATTGTAATTATAGTTCTGTACTCCATTTGTCTTTGTTACTGAGCATGTCACTTCCTGGTAAATGAATGACGTAAGTAATTCAGGATAGACGGGACTATGCCATTCAAATAAAATTCTGCCTTTTGATGTAGGTTATAATGCTAATATATTCTTACATAAATATTGTTCTGCCAAAAACGGTGCTTTTAGGCGTTCCATGTTTTCTTTTGTGTGAGTCACTTGATGCATTTTCAGTGACACCGGACATTAACTCATTCACTGCCATTAACGTCAACAAGAGTACGAAAACCTGATGATAACTTACATTGATGATAACTTACATTGATGTTTCTGCATTTGGCAATTTATTATTATATTATATTATTAGTATGGGACTTTTTTCAATAGGCTTTAGGTGAACTGATGAATACACACACGCTCGCACGGACCCACATACACAAAAAAAAATAAAAATAAATAAATAAAATATATATATATATATATATATATATATATATATATGTATAAAAAAAATAATTTTATTTTTATTTTTTATTTTTAATTAAAAAAAAGGAGAGCAATGATGATGTCAAATCGAATGAACAATACTGAGCTTTCCTGAAAAAAAAAAAAAAGAGTATGAAAACCTAGAATTTTTTAAAAAATTTAAAAAAGAGATAACATTTGTGATTAATCGTGGGATTAATTATTAAAAATTCTAAATTTTTAATAATCTTTTCTTCTTTCTTTTTTTAAAGTAATTAAAAAAAAAATTAAAATTTTTTGGGGGGGTGAAAAAAAGATTATTAAAAAATTAAGAGCGTCTGGCGATTAAAATTTTTAATCAATTAATAGCATGACTTCACTTCACATTTACATGTACAATAAACAACTTCTAGGTTTTCATACTCTTGTTAACAAAAGTGGGAAAAATGTTAAACTAATAGAAATAGTTAAAATTCATTTTTGACCTCTATAGCCGTCAATGAATGAGTTAAAATGATTAAGAAAAAGAAGAAAACATGGCGGTCTTTTCATTTTTTCCTGTGGCTATGTATATGAATAAAATGTATAATTGTTTACCATGTCCCAGCAGCTGTGTGTGTGTGGTTTCCTGAAAGACAATAACAGCAGGTCCAAGACATGAGAGCGGCACGTCCAGACCGCAGCGGCTTGACAGGGCCCTCAGCTCGGGTGTGAAGTGTTTCAGATAGGCCCCTGACGCACTGCTCAGAAACTGGAAAATGTTGTTGTGCAGCCGCTCGGCTCGTGTTCGATAGATTACTATATCAGACACTGCCAGGACCTGAAAGAGTGGAGATGAGAGGAATTACTCTAATAATCAATTACGATGTAATGTAAATAACCTGAAATACTGTTGCAAAAAGACAGCCATTTTGAGGTTTTGTCAATGTCTTGTTGTATAGGATTTCATTAGATTGTTCACATGGTCATAATATTGAGACAAGGCAGTGTAGATCAGTACTTAATCCTGTTTACAAATCAGATAATTGACTTAAAAAAATAGAATTGTATATTTTGGGGTAAGAGCATTGAGCAATCGATTATGTACAACTCAAGGTTTCTTTAGGTATGAGAAAATCTAATCTAATGCAATTTAAAGCCCACGTACACGCAGACACGCACAAACATATATAGGGCTGTCAGGCAATTAGAATTTTTAATTGTAATTAATCGTGTGATTTCCATAGTTAATTTGTGATTAATTGGAAATTAATCTCACATTTTATATCTATTGTAAATGTGCAATAAAATATTTTTAATGATTTTCATGCCCTTGTCAATTAACATAGTGGGTAAACATGGTTACCAAATACAAATGTGGTTGTCTCTTTTCGTTTAACGATACAGTAATTTAATTGTAAATAATGTTATTTGAAGTTAAAAAGAAATCCTCAATAGATAAAAGTCGTGCGACACATTGAGTCATACATTTTTCTACCACTAGGTGACATCAGTGTTTCATGCTGGACATTGGTGACAGGAACAGTACCTTTATTTATTTCTTTTCAAATTCAGAAGCAACTCGTGGACTCCAGTCCATTTAGTTCATTTTAAATTATAACTAGTCGACAGTCCCAACAATTTCATATTTTTATCACATTAAATATTGCTAAATCGTGTTATCGTGACTCCTTTGCAAAATGTATGTAAAAATAAATAAATAACTATATTAAAATTCTTAAAACCTCTGGACATCGTAATCAATGCTTTTCAATGCCAATTAAGACCTTAATTTTAGCAAAATAAATGTAATGACTTTTAATGCTTTTTAATGACCCTGACCTTAAGCAGAAGCCTCATTCTTTGGTTTTGATTGGTAGTTGCTCCAAACAAGCCCTCGGTATCCAGGGCAACCAGGTTGAGGGAGGGCTCATAAGCGGCCCAAACACCCACCGTACATGAGCTGGAGGACTTGGAAGTAAAAAAAACACTCTCGCCATTGAACAGGATGTGGTTCAAGGTGTGCGACTTGCCGTCCCCTGTGTAGCCAAAGATGGACAGAACTTTGACACCTGCCACATCCGCGCAGTTGAGCCTCTCAACAAAATCCGTCTCACTGCGGACCTGGAGGAAAAACAGGAAATGGCGCTTTAGACTGGGACAGCATGGTTCAGCTGCAGTTTCAATGCAATTATAGGAAATTTGAACAGTACTATCGTATACAATCCCTTCTAAAACGTTTTTTGGAACTGTGAGGCTGATTCTTTCTTCTTGATTTTTGCGGTAGACTTAAAACACGTTTGAAATCAAAAGAGATCAACATTTCAGCTTTCCAGGTACTATTTACATAGTATGCATCTGACACACTACTTATACCAGTCAATCAATCAGTCCTTTATTTAACCAGAAAATAAAACCCATTGAGACAGAGGTCTCCTTTCAAGGGTGACTTTGGCAAAGAAGGCGGAGCAAAATGCCCATCATAACAATACATTATAAACATCAAAGTATGCCCCTTTAGACATCCATTTTCTGAACCACTTAACATAAAAGACAACTTACTTAGACACACAGACAGACACTAAATTCTATTACCTAATATTGTTTACTTTCTATGCTCAGTTTAGGATTTGGGCTTAGCTTGTTAACAAACCGTAATCGTGGGGAAAAAATGCTTTGGTAATACACTTTAGTGCAAATGTTTGCTGATTACTCAATGAATCGAGAAAATAATGAGAATGGTCAATTCTAAAAATATTCCATGGTGGCAGCCCTAGTGTGATTGTACGTTAGTAAAGCCTCACTCCTCAGAGCCTTTAATGAGGATGCTGGTCGCTGAGCTGTTGACCCGGGTTTTTAGCGCTCTCCACTTCAAAGTCGGTGGCATGATGGCGACACGGGTTCAAACCCAGAGTGGGTGGGCACTGGACGGTGCCGGTAAAACGCCACTGGTTACACTTGGTTAGCGCTGGCAACTGTCACTGGATGAAAACAAACAATTTGCTCATTAATTTTAATTAATGAGCAATCGAGCTGCAACTAATGATTATAATATATTACTCCAGCCATCTAGCGATTATTTTGTCGACCCAAAAGATATGATAAAAATTCAATTTCTTTATTCAAAATCAGGACATTATTTGAAATTGACAGTACATGAACATAAATTAATTCTGAATTAGTAACTGGTTTGGTCCATAACATGTCAGAAAACAAGTTGATCATTGTTTTCCAAATAAAACAATTGTTTTAATTTCATTCAACACAAACATAATCAGTAAATTTTCAAGGAGGACTAAATAAATTGGATAATATTTACTGTTGAGAAGCTGCAATTCCGAGCATTTGGACAATTTTTTTATTCAAAAAGACACTCGAGTACACTGGCCAACATGCTTTTTTGGGGCGGGGGGGGGGGGGGGGTTCTGTTGCATGAGTTTTTTTTGTTTAAACTGATTCTACAGAATTGTTGGTCACTGACTTCAAATCTGCCCTTTTTTTGTATGCTTGAGTTTTCATGCAATTGGTGCATTTGATATTCTAATATTGGTGGTATTTTATACTCCCCCCTTTTTCTATTTTCACCCAATACCAGTTTAACTTTTCAGTGTTTTTCATAGAATTGTTGTCAACAATAGCTTCTCATCAATGTTGACTGATTTTCACAGCATTTTGTCAGCAGGGCCGTAGCCTAGAGCACACGTCACATTAATGTCCATATTGTGGGTCTCCTGTCTGCTGTCTAAAACATCCTATTTTTGTCATAATCCAATTTATTTGGCTACATATTGTACTCTTGGGCTACTATTTTAATTGCCAGCTATAAACCCACTTTGTTAAAAATATCGCTTTGCAAAAAATGTTTAATTACACAAAATTTTTTATCTTGATTTGCAAAAAAAACTACAGCTTTCAGAAAATAAACTAAGGTCATATTTGATTCAGCCCCCCAAAATGTGTAAGAACAAGTATTTGGATAAATGCAACATTTCGTTTTTGACCAGTGTTATAGATACGATTCATCGCTTATCATAAAATTAATTTGATGATAGATTAGTTAGCACCACCTCTGATGAGCAACAAGATGACAGATAATGGATACTTGTCTGCCAATTTAAAGAAAATACAGTCAAATCCCAATACACTCTGCTAAAACAACAGTTAATTCACAATAATATAATGCATCAGTTTTATATAGCGCTTATCTGGACGCTCAAAAATGCTTTACAATGGATACAGTATTCATGCACTCACATATTCACACTCTGGTGGTGGTAAACTACGCAAGTAGCTACAGCTGCCCTGGGGCAGGCTGGCGGACGTGTGGCTGCCAGTGGGCGTCTACGGCCCCTCCGACCACCACCAAACACTCCAACACTTTCAGACAACAGTGAGTGGCATTTATGGCAAGAAAGGGAAAGTTTTTGATTGATCAATCTCCAGACGTAAACCCTTAACACAACTTGTTCTACTAAGATGTGATGTTTTGTGACAAAAAAATGTAGTCTTATCAAGATGATTTTGATAATACCTGGAAATGAAAGCTGAACTGTTGATCTCGTCTCATACCGTGACCATACTGTCAAGCAACCTAGATTGGCTGTAGCGGCAGTAGTATGATTTGTCCAAACCTTTCATGCAGGTCTATGACAGGAATCCACTGTAGGGCATTTTTCTTTGATTTGAGGACATCTGCCTATATTAATCTAACCGCCGAAATAAAAGTTACTGTTTGGTAACAGTTAGCTTGAGAATTTTATTTATTTATTTTTTACTTCCCTATTCAACCAATACATTCAACAAAATATGGAGACAAACGATTCGTGAGGGTCAGAAGGGCTGGATGACTCACATGTTTCTATTTTTATTTTTTAGAACAAAGTCGTTATTAGAGACTTTCCATTAACCGTCATAGCCACAATATAGTCTACATTTGAGCCTGACAGTGACTGTCACAAACGGTAACATTATCGGGAAACAACCCGAATAAAGTGTTTTCAACAAAATCGCTCGGAGTTGTTTTGGCTTTCGTTTCTTAGCCTAGCAGCTAATTGTTAGCGATTGTTAGCTAACTTCACCTGCAGGTTTTCCTGGTCATCCACCAACAGAAAGCTCCGTTCGCCATCGGGACTTTCCTCTGGTTGCATCGGACTCAGTGAAATTTCCTCCGTTGATGTCATAAGAACTTCAGACATCGTTGTTCACAGAGTTAATACATGTTCTTGGCGATCGAGCGAAAAACAAAAGTTGAAATCCCGACTACTGGTGTCAATCAAAACAACAGCGCGTGGACGCTGATTTGAAAGGGGAGGAGCCAATAAGGACGCACACGATGACGCAGTACGTCGTTTTACTTGGTGGTCCGTGAGCGTCACCGAGTGGCTAAAATGCTGAGTTACAACTATCATTTCACAATTCACATTTGATTACATTTCTTAAATTTCTGCAGTATGCACATAGACAGATATTTATATACAATGCATGTTTTGACAACGTGGCACAGCAAAACCTAAAAACAAACAAAAGAAACTTCACACATAATAGTTTACCTTTACCTACCAACTTGCATAGTGCGTATTTGGTTCAGGCTTTTATGCAATCAAAACGTGTTCCCACAGCTCAGTGAGTTGTTGTTTATATGTTATGAGATGAATAACAAAAAAACAAAAAAAAGCAAAATTGCTAATATAACTTTAAAAAAAAACGTAACTGTATTTAGCCTATGTGTGTATTTTTGTTTAGATTATGCAGATAAACACATTGAACACCAGAAGCTTGTGGCTTTTAGACTGGCACAAGACACAAATTATTCACCATGAGTCATTCTTGGACTTAACAACATCAAACCATATGGCCATGGATGAGGAATATCTTGCTTCTCCGGTTCTGTTGCTATCGTCATTAATGTCTGATTCTCTTTTGTCTGACTTATAATGCCCAAGATTTACTTTGCCTCTCTCACTTATGTGGTGTCATTCTCCACAGATGGTGAAAAACGCCTTATATGATAAATAATAAGCAGTAGAAAGTAAAGATATGTATGTATTTTCAATTGTAGGGAGTAAAAGTCAAAAGTTTTCTAAAAAATAAGCAGTCAAGAAAAACTATTATTATACCTCTGCATAAACATACCATAGATTTTGCTTGTTATATAAATGAAAAGTGAGTAAGTTGATCAACAATTTTGTTTGTGGCAGTGGTGCTGAATAACGCTTTGGACTATGGTGGAGAGAATGAGAACGTCTCCATCTTCAGTCCTGGGATGTCACCAACTTTCTTAATGAGTTTATTAATCCGTTGGGTGTCCCTTGGCAGACTGGCACTGATGCTCACCCTCCAGCACACAACTGCAAAGTAAATGGCACTTACTTCAACAGCCCTTGAGATGAACTCCAAAATCTTTCTGTACACATAGGAGGATCTGAGCACTCTTACTAAAGTCTGCTCATTCTTTTCTTGTACACAGTGTCCATGTTAGCATTATAGGTCATTGTTCCAGTCTCCCAAGTATTGCTCCATTATCTTGATGGCCTTCCCAATGTAACAAGCTCAGTCCTCTCCTACTAAAACACACAATGATCTTCTTAGTTTTGTCAGTATTGAGAACTAGCTGATTCCTTCTGCTCCATTCCTTAAAATTGTCCACCACCACCGGTTTCAAACATGTAGTTCCTATGTGCACTATTATCCAAACCAATTGTTAATGTATTGGGCTGATTGCATTGGTGGGATTGTATATCTACTTTAAATTACGATGGAGATGTTCATTAAATATTTGTTGGTATAGATCTATAAATATCACATGTCAGTGAGCGGATTGGGCTCCTCCACAACAGTTAAAATGACATGGGAAGTGATGGCCCTGCATTTCAGAATTCAAGATGTTTATTGTCATGAGCAAAGTAAAATAAATAAATGACTGAATAAATAAATAAAAATGATGGTAAGAATGCAAAAAAATTAACAAAATAAGTGTAAATGGAAAAATAAGTCAGTCTCTCTCTCTCTCTCTCTCTCTCTCTCTCTCTCTCTATTTATCCATCTATCTATCTATCGATCCATCCATCCATCCATCCATTCATCCATCCATCCATCTATCTATCTATTTATCTATCTATCTATCTATCTATCTATCTATCTATCTATCTATCTATCTATCTATCTATCTATCTATCTATCTATCTATCTATCTATCTATCTATCTATCTATCTATCTATCTATCTAAGCAACATGGCAAGCAGGTACTGATTTTAATACGAAAGTGTCCGCTATGGGTTAGAGAAGGTGCCAGGCAGCCTAACTCAATCATGAACGTCTGGAAGAATCAATTATAGCCCTCCTCTCATTGCTCCTGATTAATGAATAATTAAAGCTCATGCTCTGTGCAGGACTTCAAGGGTTATGTTGGCACAATGTATCTTCATTTTGGCAGAAACATCCACGTGAGTCAATATAACTGTATTTATTTATTCATGTATTTGTTTATTTATTTATTCTAATTGATCAGTAATTTATCAATTATCACTAAGGTTTATTACAACTTTACAACATGCAGAGAAAAAGGCATCAACGTACAAAAGTGACACAGTCATGTAAGCCACCTCGGTATTAACTGTATGCAATAATTCGGCTGCGGTTCGATGCATTTTGCCCTTTCGGATCCGAGGCGGGACCGTGGCATCCTTGAATTCGCTACCCACACTGGTACTTGTAGTGCATTGCTCCTGGACATGTTTCATGTTGACATGCGTAAAAAACTACACTTCCCCTCTGCTGTCGCATGCGCTCCCGTCTCCCATTGGCTGGCCGTTCCAGCCGCAGCCCCAGAGAATGAATGAAATTGAAATAGCTGCTACATTACATGTACAATACCGGGCGCCGCAGCGTTGCATTCTATCATACTACACCAAAATGGCCACAGCGGTACAGAACCACCTCAAATCGTAAGTACAACACATTCGCCTTTTTCCTATTGGTGAACGTTGTCAGTGGGATTTAATTTACCATTGCTCCCGTAGCACGGCTGCCAACACCTCTGTGCATGCCGCGCACGCCGCACAAATAGAAAGAAGACAATAAAAATGCAGAAAAGTTGCCTATCCGTGTTGTGTCGGCGCCACGGGTTGATTGTGCGTTTCGGTGCAATCGGTGTGTTCGTTTTGCCCGAGCCAAGAGCAGCATGCGCGAGTGCAGGAGCATGCAGGAATGCCGGGGCTGGATTTGGGTGACCCGGTATGTCCCTTGGCAGTGTGGCCAGCCAAGATCACGGTCAGAGGCAGGCTGGACTGGAGGAAGGCAGACAGTTTAGATAGCTACCTGTGTGGACAGAGTGGGAACAGGTAGGAAGCTTGAAGCCTTACCACGGCTTCAGGCTGCCCGGTATTTTGACAGTATATTGGCCAAGGTGTTCATTCAATTTTATTACAATTAAGTCGGCAATCAAAGCCTAATTGCAACACCACGTCGTGCATTTATATTGCAATTTAGCACGCGTTTAATTCCACAATGGCGTGCTCCAGGAGATTAAAGTTCATTTGAAGCCGATTTTTTTTGGGGGGGGGGGGGGGTGACAATGCCGTGTCTTTTTGTTTTGCCGTGACTGGCTGCAGCGGAATGCAGACGCCTGCTAT
The DNA here is from genome assembly GCF_051991255.1 of Vanacampus margaritifer. NCBI lineage: Eukaryota > Metazoa > Chordata > Actinopteri > Syngnathiformes > Syngnathidae > Vanacampus > Vanacampus margaritifer. The sequence goes on from NC_135436.1 coordinate 11,689,790, forward strand.
ACCCGCTTTAGGCATGCGGCCAAAAAGGTGGCTGATGAGCATATCTGTCGGGGTTGCTTCCAGAGAGGTAACAGGGGAGCACACAATAGCCTCAGTAACTCATATGAGTTGTTTTGCTCAGCACGTTTACAAAGGTTGTGCCATTTGGCATGGGATGTGCCTATGTGATGCATGCAGGCACCCATGAATGACTCTCCTGTATGGGCTGCTTTTAAAGAGCACTTGCCATGCAGCAGGATGCCAATAGTGTGATGCCTTGATAGGCTAACCATTGTATGCCAGTTTAGCTTGAAACCTGTGTGTAGTTTCCCAAAAATAATTACTAAAAATATAAATTGGGATGTTTGTGAAAGGCAGTTTCTTCCCCCTCCTCTCTGTGACAAGTGGATTTAATGGTCTGATTTAAAGTAATTTGTTATCATGATGCTGATGAGAGAGCAAGACAAGGACGAGTGCTAGAAGAAAGTATAGTGTGAAACACTGATCTGCATTTTGTTACCTTTTGCACAATTAAGTCAATTTATCACCTGACACCAGTTCATGGTTTCTAGGTCTGTTGTCCCGAAATGCCCTCAAACCTGCTAATTAATTCAGTGGATGTAAAACCTGTGGAAAACATCTCCAGCCTGCGTTCACGGTGTTGTGTTGTGTGTGTTCAACAATCAGCAGAGGCACATGCAGCCACTCGCTCCAATCTACTGGGGACTTTCCAAAAATTCCCTCCGCCTTCTCTCTCTTGGATTAGCGATAATCTCTCGCTCTCTCTCCGCAGTTTCTCTCCTGCTCACTCGCTTCCCATCACCCCTGCTGACCCGCTTCCATGTTCAAGCCCTCCTCCTTCATCATTTTCTCCATCCATCACTCCTTCTCTATCCCTCATTTCATTCTGACACAAATTTTCAGTCTCCTTTTGTCAACCGCGTCAAACTTCTTTGCTCTGAAGGAATTTTTATTCACGTTTTTTTTCACAGGCTCAGTTCCTTTACATTTTCAACTCTGACTTTTCATCTCTTCATTCATATGAAATGATATTGTCTTCTCATTTGAGCACTTGTCATCGCCCATGGTAACATTCACTACAAATTTTTGATACATTTGAAAGAAATGATCGCACACCTTTTAATCCTTTGTGTGGCTTCATGGCTGCGTGTTGCCAGCAGTTCTGGAGGGTCCCTATTATTTTTTTCCCCCTGCCTGCTTGGCTGAGCTGAGTGAATAATGAGTTCCATGTAATAAACCTCGGTGTGCAAACAGCCCCGTGTGATGGCTGAACCACAGCCTGCGCATCCATTTCTACGTCTTCGTTTTCCATTTCAATCTCCCCGTCATTCCTTAACTTGCACATCTGTAGACACGTGCACACGCACACACACACTCCCTCCTGCTCCTACTTCTTTATTCACAAGAGAGCAAGCCTAAGGTCTGATGTTTTTAAGGGTATTTCTTTTCCCAAGCTTTTCCTTTCATCTTGTCTTTATTTGGATTTTATTTCTGCTTTACTTTTTTTTTTTTTTTTTAGAAGACAGGATTGAGAAAGAGCGTGAGAGAGGAATAGAGAGAAAGAGAGAGACATAGATAAGTATTTTTAGCTCTATGACCTATTTCTCCAGTGCTACCTAACTGACAGTCAGTCAGCTCCACTGCTTTGGGACCTTGAGTGATTTCCATCCAGGAATTTGTAGTTCAAACTAGTCGTCCGAACTGAAGCAGTGTGGTTGAAGAATAGAATCACCAACTCTTTGTATGAGTCCCAATATTTGTGCAGGTCCAGCGCACCCTGTTATCAAGAGTTCTCAAGGATGGAGTCAACACCAACACTGCCTCTCTGCAGCTCTTGAACATGGATGCAGACATGGGAGGAGTTCCTAGTGATGGTGGCGTGTTTTCAGAGGGTGGGAGGGGGTTAAACTAAGAAATCACCAACCCGTACACTCACATGCGCACACAGGGCCAGATACGGGGGGTAAGGAGTCCATCGCCATTATAAGAGGCCAAGTGCAGTGGTAATAAATCTCACCTGAAGGAGCTGCTCAAAGATTGCCTTACCCTGATGCACTGGCCTTAATACACACTGCAGCTATAGCTATGCGCTGTATACACCCACACACAAAGAGCAGATATGCATGCGTGCACAGGGCTAGACACTTAAACTCAGCAATGTGACTGTTCATGCACGTGTGGACAGGAAAAAAGAGGCGCACGCAAGTGCACATAAAGGGAAAGGACCGTTTTGGTTTTATTTAGCATTAAGATCATCACACAACACTGTAAAAAACAAACAAAAATCTCTCTCTCTCTCTCTCTCTCTCTCTCTCTCTCTCTCTCTCTCTCTCTCTCTCTATATATATATATATATATATATATATATATATATATATATATATATATATATATATATATATATATTAAAATGTTTGATGTCCTCTTTGTATGCCCCCGATATGCTGCACTAAAACCAGAAACTCATCTCCCATACTGCAAGAGTTGTATATATTAATGGGCAAGAGAGAGAAAGAAAGAAAGTGGAGGACAGTGGAAAAGAAATTGAATTGAGGGTGGCGGGGAGGAGGGGTGGCGCCGGATTGGTACGGGTGATATTGCATAGTTTAATCTGTTGAGTTCAGCCATGGAAGGGCTGAGTTGGGGGAGGGGAGGAACAGTACAGAAGGCCGCCTGATATTACTTCTTTCCTGCATACACACAAAAGCTCCTTAGGACTGGAAACGTCAATATGAGTGGACTTTTTGTGCATTTGGGTACGAGTAAGTGGGCAGATGGACAGCAGTGGGTGAAACAGGTGCATGGACCAGGTGTGGCGACTTGACAGTATTGGCACAAGTATTTGGAGTGCTTAAAAAAAATGGCACTACATGCGCCAAAATACACAGCTCTCAACCAGTATGTGATAAAAGCTTGCAATCTGCTGTTGTCATGAAGTCATTTTATGCTCATTTTCTCATTTCACAAACTTCAATCTTGTCTTATTTTGTCATTGGGGTTTTTACTATGTTCTAATTTGGGTGATTCCCTAAGATTTCTCATGAGCAGCTCCAATGATTAGCTTCTACCGCTAGGGGGAGCTCTATGTTCCTCTATTGCAATCTAATGAGTGTTAATTGCTGTAACCAGGAAATACAGTTTGGCAGTGTGTTCCAAAGAGAAAGGGAGGATGAAACATTGAACTGGGCTAAAGCAGACTGCTTCTTCTGGACAGGACATGATAGTTCACCCTTAAGACGAGACAAAAGCCTCCTCCTCTAGGTGGAGGTGACTACTAGTTCTGTCTGCCCAACATCATTTATATGCATTTTTAAAACATATATAATGTTAATAGTATGGTTACTTTAGATAGCTACATGAGACGAGCAATTTATAGAATATTGGCAACACCTCACAGTATGATGAGTTCTACAACACTACAAATGACAATAACAATGATAAAAATGGTTAAATTAATACCTCCACAAAACTCAGTAAAGGCTGCATTTTTTGCTCGTTTTACTGGATCTCATTAGGTTCTGCAGATGCTCTGAATGATGTGTACAGTATGTAACACATCTAGACTACAGTATGTACTGAATAGATGTCCTTTGTGTTATTTGTGCCCTTGCACAGTGAAAGGCTGAGTGTTTGCCATTTATGTCATGTCTGTCTGGACATTTTTGTTCATCGCAGCTTCTGTTTGATTTACGTTGGGCAAAATGCCAGTTAATTACCGCGAGGCTGAATCTATTTCTAATTGCGCTTAAGAGTTTCTGTAAACAATTAGCCAGATTAATCATGAAAATAGAAAATAAATAATTCAAATAGAGTAAAAAAGTCATTTCAGTGTTGTTGTTGCGTGAATGAACGTGCTAGTGGCAGTTATTCCCAAAATATGTGGTCTGATGATTAGTTGAGTTTCTGGATGAATCTCTCTGTGGTGTGTGCGCACAGCATCCTGCCTCACCAGCTGGACCATAGCAGCGCTGCTGTGAATATAAACCATTTAGCCTAGCACAGGTGTGGAAAGCGGCAATAGCAAAATAGATGAAAAGCAAAATGTACTATAAGATAAGAGATTAATGCAACAATTGAAATTTAAATGACCTTTAAAATAATAGGTTTAATTTAAATTTGATGATAACGTCGCTGCCTCATAATAACACTGCATGCCTGTACCCTAATGGTTGGTGGTATAACTAGGACCCCTCTCATTGTAGAAGAAATTGCACAAACTGCCACTCAGTACACTAAAATGGCGACGCAGTATTGACAGTATGTCAAGTCATAACAACAAGCACAGATGGCTAGCATCAGTATTAGCTTAATTTCCTTCTGATGTAGGACAGATGCTGACTCAGATCACTTGATGAGTTGTGCACCGTGGTGAAATGTTTGAATTTTCCCTGGGGGTTGCTCACATGCCAGATAAGACTAACCATCAGTCATAAGACATGTCTTTCTTTTGCTGTTTTGTTGGAAATAGCACTCAACTTTTGAAGGCTTTATTTGATTACTTTATTAAGTGTAATCTTTTGCGTGTTCAAATAAATCAGAATGGAGACCTCATGAAGAAGTATCCTTTGCAAGGATTTATTAAGAGCTCTTAAGACACAGGAAAAAAGCTTACATTCGAAAAATGATGTTAAGCTCCCAGTGTGTAGAATATGGAAACGCCCAGTGGCTTTATACTAGTAGAAAAGATTCTCTCCGCCTCTTAAATTTAACAAAGAGATAGTGTTTAAAATAAGCAGGCACAAGATACTGACATGATCATGACAGGCTTTGACCTTGGACCTTCAGTTTTTACGACCAAATGACTAATGACATGAGACTTTGACAACTTTTAAAACATACACATTCTTATCTCAAGAGATGGTGGGGAGTAAGAAGTTCAAATGTAGTTCACAAAATCATTATCACATTGTTATTCATTTAACTACACATAGTTATATCACATCTATATACCTATAACTAAATTCAAAAACAATAAAAATGTAAATTGAAAATGTTAAATGTCAACACCAGCTTGTCAGAAAAAGTCAAAAAGTTTGCTGACCTCACCATAATTTACTAGCCTTTTTCTCTTTACAGTTTCAATCAACTAAAATAAAAATAAAAACATAGTCCAAAAAATGAAAACTCCAATTTGATCTTAATGGTTAATGGTAGCCTACATGGAGTGCCAACATGCTTAGGTAGCTCTGCTAAGGTAGGGGGTGAGGGAGGGGGGCAGTTGGGTGGGGGATCTTTTTTAAGTTTAAAACAATTTACTTTAAACTCCACTGGTCAACAGCAGAACCCAGTGTGTCCACTTTTGGTAGTTTTAAAAGCAGCATGTCGTAGCAGCTAGCTATCACTAAGCTAGCTTGGAGGAGGGTTTGTCTCTCCGGTCCTGCGTCCACTCCCTTCGTACTAGGACGGTGTCAGAGGCCAACAGCAAAGTAACAACAAAGGCGTTGATACACTGCCTAGATGTATGGGGAGAGATTTGTCTCAAAAATATTCCCACAAATAAATATGTGATTTTCACGTGTTTTTCAGATCCACAAACATTTTCGCGATATTCTCCTGTTTTTCAGATCCACAAACATATTCGTCATTTTCACATGTCTTTTTTTAATTTAGTGTGTGCATTTTCCATGACTTTTGCTTGTGAGTTATTGAAAGTGCGTTTGTGGATCGTTGCGCACGCGGATTTATTTTTGAGACAAACATCCTGCTGTTTCGAGATATTCACACACACACACACACACACACGCACGCACAAACACACACACACACACACACACGCACACGCACACACACACACACACACACACACACACACACACACACACACACACGAGCGCTCAGATATTCACTCGTCTAAGGCCCGTTCCTCCGCCGTGCACAGGGAGGCAGTGTTACTGTCTCCATTGAACGAGAACGAGCCGTTTCTGTCTTTGTTTAAAATTGGACATTGAAAAACAGAAATTGAGTCTTTATCTGACCTTCCATTAGGTGTTTATTTTGCACAAGTCAGGAAACAAAATGCGACCTTACTTTGTTTTCCTTGAGCATGTTTTGCTTTTACTGGAAAGACACTCTTCTTCTGCTGTTAAATTTTCTTCTTCTACGCCAATAAAGCAGCAGCGGCCAAAGAAGAAGAGTGTTTTTCAAGTGAAGCTAAAACATGTTCCAGGGAAACAAATTAAGGTCGCATTTTGTTTCCCAAATTTTGTAAGATTAACATATAATAGAAGATCAGCTAACGGCTCGATTTCCGTTTTTCAATTTCCATTTTTAAACGAGAAACAAGAGACAGGTTGTTGCTCTTTGGCCGCTGCACTGATCTATATATATTACTGGATAGCCGATAGGCCAAGACTTTTGAAGCCCAAGAACGGCATGATTTATGATGTTTTAAATTTGTTAAACATAAACAAGAGGTCTTGAGACATTATACAACTTGTCTTAAATACATGTATGAATTATATCATTAATGAGGTTTACAGGAGGAAACTTGTATACATTTTTAAATTAAAGAATTATAATTGTAATTCAACAAAAGATGCCTCTGCCAAATCTAATATTGGGGTCTAATGAACTGGGCAATAAAAGAAAAAGGGGGTCTTCAAAGCAGCACACACCGTACCGTCTACTTGTTAATAAATTGTGACCACCCCACCACAAACTACAGTTATATACAGATCAGTAGGCCGCTGCTGCTTTATTGGTGTAGAAGAAGAACATTTAACAGCAGAAGAAGAGTGACTTTCGAGGGAAAGCAAAACAAGCTCAAGGGAAACAAAGTAAGGTCGCATTTTGTTTCCCGACTTGTGCAAAATAAACACATAATGGAAGGTTAGATAAAGACTCGATATCTGTTTTTCAATGTCCAATTTTAAACAAGAAACAGAAACGGCTCCTCCCGTTCAGTGGAGACAGTAACACTGCCTCCCCGTGCACGGCGAAGGACCGGGCCTTAGACACGTGAATAAACACATGTGCAAAGCACAAATGTATTTGTGTGAATAATTTTGAGACAAATCTCTCCCCATATAGATGGGCTTTATTGACTGATTGCTTAACTGTTAAATGCAATGCTCATTATCTGGCTTAACTTTCCCTTTATGCAAACATTTCCTGGTGTCACATGACGCTGTGCACTGCTCACATACGTGATGTGCATACATACAGATTCGGCGTTTGTTTTTTAATGACCAATTTGCATCTCAATTTGAGTCATCAACAATTTGGGTTGCTCCATTTATTTATGCTACTAATAAGCAACATAGAGTTTAGTCAGACAGGAACCACCCAGTGCAATTTTATGCGACTTTATGACTTTTCCCCTAAAATGTTCATTGAATTCTAAATTGTACACTGTACATTACACTAAATATTATGGATGTATTTTCCATGAAAAAAAATACCCACAACATTTGAACTGATAATCAGATCATCAGAAAGCAATTTACAGCTATTTTTCTTTCAAGCAGCTACTGAAAGACTGCTGCTAGATGCTCCACTGGTGACCATTTGCACCTGAATGATGGGTTTCATGGTCCCTATTATGCGTCCGCAAGCCTTTTCTTAATGATGGGATTAAAGATGGAAAAAGTGTTATCTATCAGCGATGTCCTTGCCGAAAAATGAGCATTTCACAGGTCATCGCGCTCCCACCCTTTCTTTTTCTCCATTTCCTTTGCCCATGCTTGTCTATACTCTACCCATCCTTTCTTTTTCTTTTTTAATCCAACCATTTTCTTTTAAGGCATCTCCCTCTCAGCTCCAGCTTTTTTGGCTCCTCTTGCCTTCAATCTCGCAAACAGGCATGCAGCTACCCTATCTCAATATTATAAAACTGGGTGCACCTAAATTGATGGAAGCTATTTTTTCCAGCTTTCAAATTACAGTATTATCAACAAAGTTATTTCAGCAGCTCTATGGACAGCAGGGGGAAATGTGATGGAGGGTAGAGGATTTGAAGTGAGAAGGTGCTTAGGGAGGAGGTGGATGGGGAGCTCTTTGGTGGCCTGATTTACATTTTGAATGTGTTCCTTTCCCCCCCCAACTCAGCCGCTCTCTCTCCCTGGTATTTTACTTTGTTCAGTCGTGAAGCTTTAAATGCCAAGTCTTCTATTCATTGCTATTTTTTTAGGCAAATATGACAAAAATGCCTCTCATCATTGCTGTTTACTCATAACACAGGTATATGTGCCTCTATGGGGATCATTTCCTCAGTATTTTGGCTGAAATCGATCATTTTGTTTGAACAGGCCTCTGTCATATGCCATTCTTCATATTTGCTTGAAACTGCCGGGACCATCACTGGCACATCATTAAAATAGTGAAGCAAAGTCTTTAAAGTTTCCTACACTGCTGTAAAATGCTCAAATACCCACCGAAGAGCAGTGGTGTAAAAAAAAAAAGATGTATTCTCTTCAACAGATTGTGAACAGCTCATTTGTAGTGACATATTAACAAACATGGGCATGGCTTGCCCCACATATTGCCGCCCAGATCACATCCTTTAAATGTCACATGGCCTGTGTTGGCCAGAGAGGTTGCAGGATTACTTTTAAAGATGCAACACACGCTGTCAGCATCTGCCCTGCTGCGTCTCACAGTTGAACGTGTCCACATTTTGAATAAAATAGTTTTCACAGGGGATGTGTCCCTTCCTCATGAGTTTCCTCTCTTCGAGAAATGCGTCTTCTCAAACCATTTAACCACAAACACCTTTTTTTCTGGTTCCAAAATAATTAGAACGGCAAGGTCAAGTCCTTGTTTTGGTTGTGTACTGAAGATATTTAGGTTTCAGATTTGAAGATGGATATCAGACAAAAGTTCATAGTATTTACTTTTAGATGTATTAAACAACTCCGGACAGAGAACCTTTAGTTTGCAGCCACCTTCTTTTCAATTTTCAAGTGAGAAAAAGTGTTGTAAGGGACATTATTAAATTAACTTATAGTGCATAATATTTAATATTTGGTGGCATAACCCTTACTTGCAATAACTATATAATAATCAAGCCTGTGACCCACTGACATCACCAGACTGTAGCAGTCTTGTCCAGGCCTTTACTGCAGCCTCCTTCAGTTCTTTATTTATTTGCATTCGCAAAATAAATAAACAAACAAACAAATACGTAAATAAATACATTTGCTCCCGGGGGCTTCTTCAGTCTCCTCTTCAGGAGTAAAAAAGTGCATGCTCTATTGGGTCATTGTTGGATGCATTTTCTGAAAATTGCCAGAATAAATGGTTTTGTAGACTTTAGAATTAATTTAGCTATGAGTGTTGACTTAGATCATCAATAAATAAATTATTGCTGTCAAAGTTAAAGTTTTAAAGCTGGAGGAAGAAATCCCCAGAAATAAACAAGAACATGCATGTTTTTAGAATGTGTGGGAAAACACGTTCAATTTCAATGCAGGTAGACTGATGCTGAGATTCAAAAACACCACTTCAGAATTGTGAGACAGACATGCTCACAACTACATCATGCTGCCCAATTGCAATCTTTTCTTGGAAAATGCCACAAATTTGTTATGATCTCAATTTGTAAAAACAAAAGCACCACACACACGCACACACACACCATGACTATAACTATAAAGAGCTACTTCCCATGCTAGTTAGTTCTAAAAGGGAAGTAAATGGACAATTAATACTAATACGGTGATGCAAATTGCAAGTTTGGGTGTTTCTTTTGTCTGCTAATACAGGCGGCTTGGCATTCTGCAGCTATAATTTCTAGCTTCAATAATTATGTGTATTTGACCAATTGTTTGGTAATATCAAAGAGACATGTCTGCTGACAGACAGTTAAATCCCAGTGCCACATAAAATCTTGTTATGAAAAGACATAAAAAACAAATTCAATACAACTAATTATAAGCAGGGGTGAAAGTGGCTAGAATTTCTTGCCAGAACTCCCTGACATAAAAGTCGCTGCACAGCCAAAATGTTTTTTTTTTTAAATTTTTTTTAATGATGTGCAAAATAGCAGATAACAAAAACACCGACGTTCACACATCGACGTGACTCATCAGATACACAGAGAACGGAGCCGGTGGACAGAACTCCGTGGGATAAATAAATAATAGATATAGTTGGAAACGGATTACGCCACACAAGCACAGTGGAACAATTCAGAATCACTTGATGCTATGTTCACACCAAAATAGGAGGAAGCGTTCCGCTGTCGTGCCAAAAGTATTTACCCCCGTACAATTGCATCCCCTGCCGTGAAATATTATAACTTTTAAAAACAGAAAAGTGGAGAATTTTCGAAAAGGTTCCTTTTAAACAGATATTTAAACTTCTAACATCTCGAATGAAACCGAAAAACAGTAACATTCAGTCGTCTGAGCTTTTTCTATGTATATCTAAGATTTCCTACTGTGTGTGTGGTCATTGAATGCAGCGCAAGTGCTTGCTTTTCTTTTGCTTCTCCGCGATAAATACTTTTTTCTTGTTCCAAAACAAAGCCCACGTGTGTTTTATTTATTCATTTATATATTCATTTATTGAAAAACATGCGTTGTACCCGCAAGAGGGGATGCATTTTTTTTCACGCAGGTGACGACAGGACGCTGTGTGTGACGCAGGTTGGCGTGGGTTCGCTTCCCGCCTGGGAAACCGTATATGTGTGTAAGTGCACTTAAAAATAAAAAAAAAAACATATTCCAGCCTATCAGTTCGCGAGGCGAAATGCAAAGAAAATTCACATTTTCAACTTTGGCGAATACTGTATGCGAATTTTCGCCGCACCGCATCGTGTCCCCAAACGCGTCCTCCGCACCGCCCCACGCACGCGCCCGTCTGCGTGATATGCAATCGCGCTACCTCACGTATATATAATAAACTGTAAAATATCAAAAGAAGAAGAAATCATCCAAATTACCATAAAATGTCCACACCATCGCCAAAAACAAAACAAAGTTTGAAAATGTATTTAAGAAAAGGCAGGAAAGAAAATGTTCAGAAAGTAACTATAAAATGTCAAAAAAAAAATCAAATAAAAAAACCCAAAAGAAATCTTGAAAATTGCCATAAAATGTCCACAAAATTGCCATAAAATGTCCACAAAATTGCCCAAAAATGTCAGAAAATTTATAGCAAAAAAGGCAGAAAAAATGAGGAAATAGGCATAAAATGTGCAAAAAAGGTAGAAGAGGCAGAAAATTACCATACGTCCATGAAATTGTCAAAAATGTAAGACATTTGACAGAAAGGCATAAAAGTCTAAAAATGTATCAAAAACGAAGTCTGAAAAAAATAAACTAAATGAATAAGTACAAATCCAAAAAAATAATTTTTAAGGTAGAAGAAAATGAATCTCAAAGCATTCATTGGATGCTGCTTATTTTTCTGTTATGGTGTAGCTCAAATTAGCACTGTCTTGGGCCCTCAGTAAATTAGACTAACATTAACACACTGTTTCTTTCATCACAATCTTCGTATGTTTTGTGGCTCCAGACAGATTTTTGGTCATTTACTTGGCCTAAAATGGCAGTTTTGATAGTAAAGGTTGCCGACCCCTGCATAGTGGAACATCATGTTTTTCGTTTGTTTTGTTTTGTTTTCGCTTAGTTAAAAGGTTACTTCCTGGTTCATGTGGAAAGATGTAGAATTAGGATTAAACAGATGAGTGTTCAATGGCAGGAGGACAGTCCCATCATGACTTGAATGCATCTAAATCTTGCCTGTATCCACATATGGACCAACATTTAGTGGATTCTTGTTTGGGAAATGCACCATTCTTTATTTGTCATTGATAACAGTTTTTATTGCATTACTAATAAAACCAACCAACCCTTTAACCCTTTTTTCATTTACACGGACACTTGCATATCGCATTTATTAGAGCGGGCCGGAGTACATGCCTGGTGACTTTTCTATCAATTTTGGATAAGTTCAACAAAATATGATTTGAAGTTGCGACAGTTGGTTAGCAAGACTTTGGCTTTGCATGTGTGTCATGTTTCTGGTGTGTGTAGAGCCGAGTGACCTTGGTGGCGCCTGTGCTCAGCAGGAAGACACAAGAGAAAAGTGATTAACTGTAGAAAGACAAAGAGGGAGGTGTGAAGTGTGAACACAAAATAAATCATGTCGAGAAAGTGTAAAAGTAAATAAAGATTTACTTATAGAGGAGAAAGAAGCCTGTAAGGCGCAAGGCAGTAGGGGAAAGAGTGAAAAGTCAAACCAACAGTGGAATGGAGAGAGGGAAAACGTGTCGGCAAAAATGACTCATACTGCATCTGTTGGGCTTCTTCTTTTCTCCCCCACAGGCAATCTGGAGGTGCAGTCATCAAGAACAGGTAAGAGAGAGAGCAACATGGCACTGAATGTTAATCAGACTAAATCACTGAATGAAAAAATAACAGTGCATTAGTGTTCGTCATAGTGACAATTGTGGAAAATGTTACTGTTGTGAGTCCTTGCCAGTTCATCTGCTGCATTTTAATGCGATTGTCAAACTCCACAGCTTGCCTCAACAATTGAGACCATTTAAAAGAAACCATTTGAAACATTATTTTGAAGACTGAAAATTCCAAAAGAGGACTCCAACGACTGTGTGAAAATGTAGGACATATTCAGTACATGTATATTTCAACCAAAACAACAACAGCAAATTGCAGTGCTGCTAATAAAATTTTAGTACTTGGAAACACTTTACAATATTATATTCAATGAAGCCCCACCAGTCTTTACACGCCATTCTGATTAATATTGTGTTTGCGGAATAACCGTTAATCAGCTGCCGACTGAAAATGACATCACAGTTGCTCAGGGCTCAGGTAACAACCTATCACAGCTCAGCTTCAGAAAACAGGCGCGCCACGATTGGTCATTATCTGAGCCCTGAGCAACTGTGATCTCATTTTCAGTTGACAGCAAATGGCATAATGGCCGACAAAATGACTAGTTAAGCAGCAAATCATACCCATTTTTATCCAACTCAGGGTCCGACCATTTTGCCACTTGCTGTTGACTGAAAATGACATCACACTTGCTCAGGGCTCAGTTAGTGACCAATCACGAGTCACCTGTTTTCTGAAGCTGAGCTCATATTCCACACAGAATGCCGTGTTTAGACTAGTGGTGGAACATAAAACTTATATATTTATTATTATTTTTGAATTGACTTACTTTAAACGGCTCTGGCCTGTCAAAGTTGATCTGAGCTTTGTTGCTAACTTGTTGTGTCACACCTCTTTATACATTTTCTCCTTCATTTGGTCCAGTCTGGGTGAAGAATTCTACAAGGAGGCCATTGAACACTGCCGCAGCTACAATGCCCGTCTGTGTGCCGAGCGCTCCATGCGGCTCCCCTTCCTGGACTCCCAGACAGGCGTGGCGCAGAGCAACTGTTACATCTGGATGGAGAAGAACCACCGTGGACCAGGTGGGTGTCTGTGTGTGGGACTTTGGTCGTTTCGTGGTGACAACTGCCAACATTTAAAATAAATAAATAAAATAAAAAATAAAAACGAATCTAAAAGTATTATACAAAAATTTAATATAAAGAATAAATATAAATGGAAATAAAAACATAATAAATAAATAAAAGTAAAAATAAATACAATAATAAAAAACGAGATTCAAAAAATAAAAATACATATAAAAAGAAAGGTGAAAATACTGTAAATACAAAAATAAATATATAAATATTTTTGTAATTATTTGCGCATTTCTTTTTCTTTATATATATATATATATAAATATATATATATAGTGATTTTAGTATTTTTATTCCCATTTATATTTACTTTTTTGTGTTTAATTTTTGAATTATAGTTTTTATATCCGTTTTCATTTTCACTTTTATTCATTTATTTATTCATTCATTTATTTTAAATGTTGGCAATTTTGGTCCTCCATAGCATGTGCCATTCAAACTATTTCCTGCACTTATTTTGTTCTTTCTCAGGTGCTGATTGTTTCTTTCAGTCCTCCCAACCCCTCTTTGGTATAATTTCCTCCATCGTGTCTGCGTACCCCCCACCTTGTGGCCCATCTTCTTCACTTCCTTTACTCTCTCTAACATTAGTGTATTTTGGCAGAGAAACAGGCACCCCTGTGGTGATGATACGCCACTGGCACAAACTACCCCTGAGAGAGATACTTACAGTATATGTGTGTGTGTGTCTTTGTGTGTGTGCGTGCGTTTGAGATAGCAAGCTGTCTTTACTTTATGCCAGAAGTGTTTTTGTTAGTTTGAGTAACACTCAAGAGAAGTTTTAATGTGTTTGCAGTAATTATGTATTGTAATGTGGATGTGCCATTGTTGCCTCACAACTGAGTTGTGTTTTTTGTGTTTTGAGTTTTAGGTCATGCACCAGGTCAGTTGTACACGTATCCCGCTCGGTGCTGGCGTAAAAAGAGGCGGTTAAACATCCTGGAGGACCCACGACTTGTACCAATTGAGTTCAAAATTGGTAAGGAGGAAATCAGATGAAATCTGTAATCATCTACATTGTCTTAGAAGTTTCACTGTTGGAGGAGGAATGAAACGATAATAAAGCAATATTGTTATTGTCTCTGTTAAGTAAATTTGCTTGAATGCGTGTGTTGTCATTGTAATGGCTCCTTATTAGACTATGAGGCCTCCCTAAAGAAGGAAGGGGGTATTCCAGATGGTCCTGTGTTGGAGTCGCTGCTTGCCGGGGATACGCTGGACAAGAAAGTAGAAACAAAAGAGGAAGAGCCGATGAGCGAATGTCAGGTAAGGCATGTCCGTTTCCCTTAATGCTTCAGTTTTTTTTTCTGGTTTTCTTCATCTTTGTCTATGCAGTACTTTTTTTCTTCCAATTAACCTTTATTTAACAGGTTGGACCCGTTGAGATTAAAAACCTATTTTTCAAGAGAGACCTGGTCAAGACATACTATATGAGGATATTATCCACAATATCACTGACGTCAGTGATGTGTCAGTACAGTGCAATAATTTAAAAATAATCACAGGGTGATTATCTATATTTACCGACCATGGACAGCTCATACACTGATATTACAATTTAGAACACAAAAGTATCGGCGTGGGATGGGTAATGGTTCCCCTCTCTGTCACGTTGTAGTTTTACAGCTAGGGAAAAATTCCTCTCGCTACGTGTGCAAGCTAACATTTGCTGCATATGTCCTTTTAAAACAAGTGTAAGGTTCAGAAATAAGTCAGATTTAGGCTAATTTGTTAACATATATATTTACTTATACATTTATGCATTTTTGTATATAAGTAGCTAAATTGGCGTGTTGAATCTGCTGTTTTAATTAATTTGCATTTATATAAAGTTTGCTAGCTCCTGATTGGTTAGTGTTGGTCAGCTGATGAGTGTTCAGGAAGTGTTGTCTCCATCCTGCTTTCTCATTTTATAAAGAGTTTTACATTAACCACCAGCGAACATTCACGTTACACAAGCTTTAAAAGTGGATTTGTTGGAATGCAAAAAATCCACACAGTTTTCTGCCTATTCCCTCCCACCTCTCAACAACTAGCCTGTAAACATGCTATCTACACAGAGAAAGCAGCTACTCTAGCTTTCAGTGATATGAAGTCATGGTGTAACAAGCTAACTATCTTAAACCAGAATATGTGGGCCTGTTACGAACTTCTACCATTAAATAACGACACATTATCATCATCGCCATTGCTCATTTGCTAAATTTAATCATAGATAACTGTTTATGTTGTTAAGCAGGAGCTAGTTGACATTTTTTTTTCTAGGTAGGCAACGTTTCAGGTGGTCCGAAGTAGGATTACTGTTGGGCATGTGCTCATTTTAAACTCATCTTTTGTATTCTTTGCCGTTCAGACTCAGAATTGTTTCATTTTATTTACTGTCTATGTTATTGATTTGTTGTTTTAACTGCCTTTGTTTTATATGTCAGATTTTTACAGCTATAGTTATTTTTAAAGTGCTCTATAAAGTTGAGTATAGCCATGGTTAAAAAAAAAGTGCTGAAATGTGCCACCTGATGACAACCTGGACACCACAGTTACTATAAGCTCATTGGAAATATTCCTTTATTGTTAGTCGCCTCAAAATGTCTTCAAGACTTCATGATCCACAAACTATGCACAAAAATGAAGGTTATTTTCCTGTTCCCATGTTTTTATTGTGCCTTATGTTAGGCTCACACACCTTCATCTGACCTGACATCTACCAGCAGTGCATATTCTTGTGTAGTTTTACTGCACACTCTCTATTTCACCTACAGAAATTGCTTGTTGGAGATTTCCCTCATGAGCTGGAGGTAGACGAGATGGAAGAAGATGTTCCGAAGCGCAAGAACCGCACCAAAGCACGGGTAGGACATCACTGACATTTTTTTTTCCATATAAAATGTACACTTTTCTTTTGTTTTTGTTCGGAAACTTGTAAGTAAAATTACATCACTGATGGTGTCGTGGTTCACTCGCCTGATTCTATTCCTGAAGCACGGGTTCAATTCTGATAGGGATATTTGGTTGTCTGTCTCTAGATGTGCTCTGTGACTAAGTGCTGGGTTTGAGTCTCGAATTTAACCTTTCTGAATGGAGTTGACATGTTCTCTCTGCACTTATGTGGAATTTCTCTGGGTATTCGGGTTTACGCCCTATTCCAAAAACACGCATGGTCGACTTTAGACTCAAAAGTGCCAGGCGCTATGATATTGTGAGCAATAGCTTCTTTTGCACAATGTCAATTGGGTAAGCCTGAACTTATTAGGTTGAAGAGAAGCAATTCGAATGATGCCTGTGAACAAGATGCTATTGTCTAACTTGCAAAAACAGAAGTCATTTTTCTCTTTCAGCTTTGATTAGACTACTCGGCTATTATCTTGTTCTTCTTTTGGGGCATATAATCAAGCGTTAAGAATGTATTTTGAATAAGATCACATGCACATACACACTCTTTCACAGAAACACCAAGCCTGTTAATTGGAGCTGTTGGTCCCCTGCTAGGTGTCATCAGTCCCCTCCTGCTGGAAGTGAAACTTTGCACTGCGAGCAGATGATTAAAATGCAAACGTGCTCGTGTGTTGACATGTAGAGTGATGAGTGTGTTGTTCCGCTCTTTCATTGTGTTTGTTCAATTGTATATGTAGAAACTGTTCAGTCCCCCAAATCTGACTGCCTAAATATGGTGTGTATGTGTGTGTCAGGCCTACGGGGTTGGTGGTATGAGAAAGCGACAAGAGCCACCTGCTATAGAAGACAGAGACAAGCCTTATGTCTGTGACAGTGAGTAGTGCACTAATAGTCGTCTTTTATTTTGTTAGTTTCAAAATTTAGCTTACTATAATTGTGTGTGTGTTTTTGTATTCCAGTATGTGGAAAACGCTACAAGAACCGCCCAGGGCTGAGTTACCATTACACTCACACACATCTGGCAGACGAGGAGGGCGAGGAAGACTCAGAGAGGCACACGCTCCCCTTCCAGCGCAAAAACAACCATAAGCGTAAGCTGATGATTGTTGCATTGATCTCATTTATGATATTGATTGTTCACTGTTGCAGCATGGTGCCTTGGTGGTTAATATGACTGCATTGCAGTTTTGAGGTTCTGGGTTTTAATCTTGACTTGGTCCTTCCGATGTGGAGTCGGGATGTTTTCTCCGGCTTCTGCTCACATATCAGAAATCACAATTACAAATTTAGCATTTCTGTGTAGGATTCAGGACGGTGGTCCCGATTTACGCTCCTTGCAAGCAATTGTGATTAAACCTTTAAAAAAGAAAAAAATCAAATTCAACCATATATGTTCTGGCACCACCACCTCGTGCCGCATCAACCATAGTGATGGTGTGTCAGTGTGCCACAGCAGCACATTCATGTTGATTGCGTTGGTCGACATCGCACTGCACTATACTAAGTGCAGTGTGAAAAGGCTTTTAGGAGGAACTGTGCTATAGAAAACAAATGGAGATTGTTCAACACTTTAATTGTGTTACCATGGAGTAGAAATATACACTCATAAACAGTTAAACAGTACAAATCCCTGACATTTTTGTCAATATTTTATTTTATCATTTCATTGGATAGCACTGACTGTAGAGTAAATATGACTCTCTTTAGAGTGGGACCAAATAGACTCAGTTTTAGAGTACTATTTACACATGGAAGAGAGCAAAATAAAGTATTGGAGAGAAAAAAAGTCACTCAAGGGTTGAGGAACAAATTCACGACCTTTAGCTTAGGAGACAGACGATCTACTCCCTTAGCATATTGCTCATCCATCCATCCATTTTCTTGACCGCTTTTCCTCACAAGGGTCGCGGGGGGTGCTGGAGCCTATCCCAGCTGGCATTGGGCAGTAGACTGTGTACACCCTGAACTGGTTGCCAGCCAATCACAGGCTCATATCATATTGCTCATGTCAGCTGAAATTTTCGTAACTCTAAGAGACCAAAAACAACATATAAGCAAACAGTAGGAGGGGCATAGCTCAGGTGGTAGTGTGGCTGTCTCCCAAGCTGAGTTTGTTCCTCAACCCTTGAGTGACTTTTACTTATTTATTTTTTCAATTCTTTATTTTGCTCTCTTCCAAGTGAAACTATTACTCTAAATAGAGTCAAATTTACTCTACAGAATTTGCTGTGTAGGCGAAAGTATGAAAAAACACAGGGCTTGAATCCTATTTCTGTATATGCTCCTCAGTGTTGTCATTTCGTGAAGATGACAATTAAAGATGGCGTTGCATGATTGATGTGTCACAAATCATTAGTCTCTGTATCTGATTTACTATCGCAACACTTGTCCACTTAATGCTTTTTGATTTAAGTGGAATTAAATTAATCTCGAATATGATCAACAGTGTAACTCTTTAAAAAACATGACAGCTATTTATTGCTCATTAACTTTAACTAAGCATTGGAAAAAGGGAAGGACAACAGCAACTCCATTGGAAAAGCATCTTCTTCCGTAATAACATTGGCAAATTGGGGGTCCCCCCAAGTCATTCGTTGATTTTGGCATGCTGATCCAGAGAAACTTGTCTTTTTCTGTTTAAAAAAAAAATCATAAATGTGGGATAATTTGCTATATATTATATTTATTTTGATCTTTTTAACAATTTTTTGATTACCTTGCTCATGCTGCTCATTTGTCATCTTATAAGTGGAAAACAACAAAGATACAGTACCGGCTGATTTTGCCATGCGTGATGCAGACCTTTTACACAACACGAAAAGAAGCACAGCAAAGAACTTTCTTCTCATCTATGACAAGCGCTTGATAACATTCTCTTTAGCAGTTTCTCTTTTCTTAGGAGCCATTCTGACTTTTTAATGCATTGTTTAAATATATCGCAAAAGTTCAACTAGTCAACATCTGACCTACTTCTGCATTCATTCATTAAACATGGCTGCGTCGGGCTTTTGTGATTGGGTGAATACATGGGCGGAGCTTTATTTTGACGTGATTACACTGACATTAACCATTTGTTGCTTAATTATAGCGGCGCTACAATTAAACAACATACATACTGTAGATTGCATTTTTTGATGAGAATGAAAGGATTGTTGGACTTCTATTGGATGATCAAGGATGCGGAGTCAGAACTTCTGCCTACATAGGCGACATTTCCCCCTTGTGCCGCACAAGTGTATAGAAATATTTTTTAGTTAGAACCTCTGCAGAAGAAAACTGCAATTTACAGCAACAACCATATTGTTAAATTATCCTCCATTGACAGTGTTCGTTTATTATTTTATAAATTTTTTGTAAATTTTATAAAAGTAGATGATGTGATGCAACTCCTGTACTGGATCTCACTAGATTGTGCAAGTGTAACTAATCAAGTGGCGATGTGTACATTATGTACCTATGTACAGTATGAGCTATCTATGTTCCTACTGAAACTGTGGCGTGTGTTTCCCAGTTAATTGGCAGTGGACGATGTTAGATTGGCCTATCTGACTGAACAGACTCGCCCATCGTGTATTCATGGGTGTGGGCCTGTGTGTGTGCAAGAGCATATTTGTCTGTTTGGGTGTCTCGGTGTGTACGTGAGTGAATTTAAATCGTTTAATATCCCCCATCCTTCCCTGCCAAAGTCAGTAATCACACACACACACACACACACACACACACACACACACACGCACGCACGCACGCACACACACACGCACGCGCGCACACACACACACACACACACACACAGTCTTTGAAAATGCAATCTTCCCTGCTGCAATGAATAAAGGAAGCATAGCTGTCTTGGTGGCTATATATACACGTGTGTGGGTATGTGGGTGGGGTCATGTGAACGTGTAGACTATTCGGCCGTGCATGCATTCATGTCTACGTTGCAGCATTATGGCTCCCCAGTTGTGTGAGTGTCGTGGAGGACACACAACCACCCGTCTGTATTACCCCATATGTAATAATATTAATATGGCTTCACTGAATGAGAACAGCACTGCATGCATAATTCATGTTTTATTCTGGCTCTAAAAAAAAGCTGTCTAGACGCTATAGGTACAGCATGTAGCATCCACTGTATTATATATCACAAACATTTCTTTCATAATATGCTCATCCTTTTCCTTCAGTTTTTTTAAACCCAATTTTCTTTCTTTTTGTTTATATTTCCTTTCTCATCCTCATCTGAATTCCCTTTACCATGTTCTCCCTTATGTCACTTCATCCATCATCCAAATGAATCTTTGCCTTCCCCTTGAAAGCAGACAATATGCTATTTACTCAAATTCACCATTATAAATTCATGTGTGCTAAATGTTGTTTATTTTTGTTTTGGTGGTTTCTCATTGCCCCAAAAATGATAACGGTAGACAAGAATGAAATTTCATGGAGGGAGGAAAAAAATGAATGTGCCTGTGTGTTGGCATTGATGTGATGGCGAGAGGGTTGAGAGTAGAAGACAGATGGGAGGAGGATGAATAAAGGGTGGGTCGGGGGGGTGTAGTGGGGTAACGGGGTGCGCTCAATGTCCAACTGAAAATTGGTTTGCTTGGAATCACCAGGCAGGTAGGCCTATATAGGTTGATGAGAACAGAAAATTAAGCAGCATAAGACGGCTAGAGCGGGACAATATGGATGTAGATAAAGGAATAATGATGCAAAGGGACGGGGGACGTTATACACCGTCGTCCCCCATTTCACAATTGAGATTCAGAGGCCATTTTATGTGGACAGACAGACGGCCCTCCAGTATGGAGCCGCAGGAACACTCAGAGTGTGTGTTGTCTGGCCATTGGCCTTGATTTGTGTGCATGTGTTATATGAGCAGTTATGGTGTGTTTGTGTGTGTGCGCGTATGTGTGCACATGTATCTGTCCAACATGTAATAGAGCTCTTTGAAAGTCAGACTCTCGCTGTTTCGACTCAGCATTGACGGTGTTGTGATTCTTTTCATGCTTCGAAATGACCTCATCCTGGCGTCTACGGATCGCTGGTTTAGAGAGAATTCTGGTCAGCAAAATCCGTACAAGGATGGCAAACAAACTAAGATGGCTGCTCAGTGTCCTTTGTCACATCTGCTTCTCCTATTCTGCTCTTATGTACTCCTTTCTGTGCTACATAACAACAAAGAGTTTCAGGTATTGTAAGAAGTGTGTACAGTCGGGTTCCGTTTTTGTTAATAGCTGTCTCACTCAGGAGGCGCAAATTTGCTATGTTGGTAACTTGGGAATCATTTCTTTGTGAGTACTTTGTGGGTATAACTGAGATGTTCAGTTGTTCAGTTGTTCCTCTCTCTCTCTCTCTCTCTCTCTCTCTTTATATATATATATATATATATATATATATATATATATATATATATATATAGTAACTTTATAGCCTACTGTTGACCCTAACCTAAAAACAGATATACACATATTTTGAAGCCTTTATTAGATATAATATTTCATTTTGAATTTCATTGTTAAGTTTTTGTCCCGTTCAAGGTGACTCAGCTGGGCAGGAGGGCGGTGGCTTAGCACCCTGACAATCAAAGAGTCCAGATCTTGTGTTGACGCTCATAAAATAAAATAAAAGATAGTTTCCAAGAATCTGAATTTTTGATTGATAAACTTGTTCTACGGATCGGCATGCAGCAAAAACATTGCCAAATCGCCAACCAGCCACCCCCAACTTTGGCAAATAGGCTTTAAATTTTATTGGTTGAGGGTATTTCCTGGTCAAGGGACATATGCGACAAACATGCTGTTCATAATACTCCGCCATGTTCAGATGTCCCATGCAACGCCTTCATGGATGCCTTCCTAACTTTTCATGTACGCTGAGATTTTTCCTCAGTTGTTGATTGGCTGATTGTGCTGCTTGGCTCGGGAGAGGAAGGGAAATGGCTGTTGCCTAGCAATGTGGTTACCATGGATACCACCAGGGCTCCCACCTAAAGACTACACTGTTATGTACATTGGGGGGGGGGGGGGAAAGCGAGACAGTCATGAGGAGAGAGAGAGAGAAAGAGAGAGAGAGAGGGAGAGAGAGAGAGAGAGAGACAGAGAGACAGACAGACTGACTGACTGACAGAGAATTGGAATGAAATAGGAGAAGTGTAATGAGGAAGGAAGAGGGAAGTGAGACACGGTGGGATGGACAAAGCCAAATTATAAGGGAGGGAAGCACAGTTCATTAAAAATAACATAAAGAAAGCAACATGAGACAGAGAGAAGGGAACACAGACAAAGACAAGACGCACTTTGAGCTGTAGAGACTGGGAGAAAAGCAAAATAATAATAATAAAAAAAAAATCTCTTCATGATTCATCATATAGATTCCCCCAGAGTGTTGGACTGGTGAAGGCAGGGTAATATTGGAGTCTGCTTCATTTGCTATTCTGTCTCAAGATGCTGTGCTGTGGCTTGCTGGCTGCTTGTTTTGTGGTTCCATACTTCTGTCGGCCATGTTTGGATATGCTGCCCTCCTCAACCGCACACACACATAAACATGTACATGTGCGCGCTCGCACGCACGCACGCACAGCACAGCAACACACAGCACTCCCCACTGCACCTCCCAAATCCACCCTCACCCTCAACCGATCTCTGTCTGTTGGTATCATGTCCAGGTTTTCAGTCTCTATGACTTGTCTGTCATAAAATGAAATACCTTTGATTGAAAATCTTGCAAGGTATTGTTCTTTACATCAGTGGTGTCCAAACTACGTTCTGGGGCCATTTGCGGCCCTCCATCCATTTATCAGCGGCCCACGGCATATACCCAAAAATGTATACAAAAACAAAACATTTGACATGGCCCGCAAAGCAAGTTAAAAAAAAGGATGGTAGTGTGCAGAGTGAGAAGGGATAGTGTCGAAAAATTAGGTACCACTACACAGTAAATGAGGTAGAGTAAATTTTACTCTTAAAAAAACCCACTATATTCGGTCCCACTCTAAACACAGTAAACTTTACAGTTGGAAGAGAGTAAAAAACAACAACAACAAAAACCCCACTTAAGTATGGAAGACAGCCACTCTACCACTTGAGCTATGTCAGACTTTTTGTTAGTTAACGTATTGCTTGTGTGTCCAAATGGAGATACGAGGATTCCACCTGACACTTAAGATATATTGACACAGAGCAGGAGTGGCATGAGTCAGTGGTTCGATTGGCTCCCAACCTGAAGGTTCTGTGATTACTCTGTTTAGACTGGGACTTAACATAGCCGTTTTCAGAGTAAAATTTATTCTACAAAATTTACTGTGTACTATGTATAAATTAGGCACGGTGGCTGACTGGTTAGCACGTCCGCCTCCCAGTGCAGAGGACGTGAGATCGAGTCCGGGCTTCGGCCTTCCTGGGTGGAGTTAGCATGTTCTCCCCGTGCTTGCGTGTGTCATGTCTGGGAGGATCGGGTTTTGGTTGAGGGTCCCGATTGGTCCTGAGTGGATTCCTGCCCTTCCGCAGGCTGACCAATCCGGGCTCTCAGCCACTTGTGCCTGGCCTCAGGTGTGACTAATCAACCTAATTTGTGTGGGTATTTAGTTCCCGGGTGGTGATCAGTCCTTGTGGGATCATTGCCATTTGTTACGGTCACACCCGGAGTTTGTGTTGTCAGTTTGATTTTGAGTTGTACAAATAAAGTACAACTGTCTAACCCGCACTCCTGCCGTGGTTCTCCTGCCTCCCTGCATTTCGGGTCCTCTACGCCTCACTTCGACAGACACCACGGCGCTCCGTGACACAACCGTGACAGAATGATCCCACCAAGACGGACCCAGCGGACCAAGAGGCAGGTACCGATGCAGTTTTCGGCGGAGCGCACGTTGCCAGTGTTTCCGGCGGCGCTGATGGCAGCGCCCGAAGCCGATGTTCTGGCGGCGCTCGCGGAGCGCACGTTGCCAGTGTTTCCGGCTGTGCTGATGGCAGCGCCCGAAGCCGATGTTCTGGCGGCGCTCGCGGAGCGCACGTTGCCAGTGTTTCCGGCGGCGCTGATGGCAGCGCCCGAAGCCGACGTTCTGGCGGCGCTCGCGGAGCGCACGTTGCCAGTGTTTCCGGCGGCGCTGATGGCAGCGCCTGATGCCGATGATCTGGCGGCGCTCGCGGAGTGCACGTGGCCGGTGTTTCCAGCGGCGCTAGTTGAGCGCCCGCTGCCAGTCCTGGCGGCCCCTGTGCAGCGCCCGCTTCCTGTTCCGGCGGCGCGCATCCTGCGGCCGTCACTGGTTCCCGTTCCGGCGGCGCGCGTCGTGCGGCGGCAGCCCCTGGCATCCTCGCCTGTGCCGCTGCAGCCCCTGGCATCCTCGCCTGTGCCGCTGCAGCCCCTGGCATCCTCGCCTGTGCCGCTGAAGCCCCTGGCATCATCGCCTGAGCCGCGTCAGCCCCAGGATTCCGGTTCAGCTCCACAGCAGCTCCCGGTTCCAGTACCGGCTCCGCGTCAGCCTCAGGTTCCTGTGCCGGCTCCGCGTCAGCTCCCAGTCCCAGTACCGGCTCCGCGTCATCCCCAGGATTCCGGATCAGCTCCACAGCAGCTTCCGGTCCCAGTACCGGCTCCGCGTCAGCTCCAGGTCCCAGTACCAGCTCCACGCCAGCCCCAGGATTCCGGATCAGCTTCCGGTCCCAGTACCGGCTCCGCGTCAGCCCCACGTTCCCGTTCCAGCTCCGCGTCAGCCCCGGGTCCCAGTACCGGCTCCGCGTCAGCCCCGGGTCCCAGTACCGGCTCCGCGTCAGCCCCGGGTTCCCGTGCCGGCTCCGCGTCAGCCCCGGGTTCCCGTGCCGGCTCCGCGTCAGCCCCGGGTTCCAGTGCCGGCTCCGCGTCAGCCCCGGGTTCCAGTGCCGGCTCCGCGTCAGCCCCGGGTTCCTGTGCCGGCTCCGCAGCAGCTCCCGGTCCCAGTGCCGGCTCCGCGTCAGCCTCAGGTTCGCGCCCCCTCCGCCCGCCCTGTTTTGGAACTTTTTAAAAGGGACGTCTGGAATCCATCTCTTAAGGGGGGGGTACTGTCAGGTTCCCGTGCCGGCTCCGCGGCAGCCCCAGGTCTTCGAGCCACGTCTGCCGCCGCAGCCCCAGGTCTTCGAGCCACGTCTGCCGCCGCAGCCCCAGGTCTTCGAGCCACGTCTGCCGCCGCAGCCCCAGGTCTTCGAGCCACGTCTGCCGCAGGAGCCTCGGGTCTCCGAGCCACGTCGGCCGACGGAGCCTCAGGACTCCGTGCCGGCGCCGCAGCAGCCCCAGGACTCCGTGCCGGCTCCACGGCAGCCCCAGGACTCCGTGCCGGCTCCACGGCAGCCCCAGGACTCCGTGCCGGCTCCACGGCAGCCCCAGGACTCCGTGCCGGCTCCACGGCAGCCTCAAGTCGTCGCGCCTCGTCGGCCGCCTCCACGGCAGCCTCAAGTCTTCGCGCCTCCACGGCAGCCTCAAGTCTTCGCGCCGCCACGGCAGCCTCAAGTCTTCGCGCCTCGTCGGCCGCCTCCACGGCAGCCTCCACGGCAGCCTCAGGACCCCGGGCGTCCTCGCCACTGCAGCCCCGGGCCTCCTGGGTTCGGCCGCTCTCGTGCGGGGTCTCTTCGCCTCTTCCATGGCGGCGTCAGGCCCATGGGGGTGGACAGGAGATGTTCATCCCACGGCCGTCCTGTTCCGGTGTGGCGTCCGGGGCGCCCTCCAGATCAGCGACGCCGGGCTCCCCTCGTCTGGCGTCCGGGACGTCCCCCGGACTAGTCCTGAGGGACGTGCCAGGTTCCCGCCTCCGCGCTCCCTCCGCCCGCCCTGTTTTGGAACTTTTTAGGGACGTCTGGAATCCATCCCTTAAGGGGTGGGTACTGTCATGTCTGGGAGGATCGGGTTTTGGTTGAGGGTCCCGATTGGTCCTGAGTGGATTCCTGCCCTTCCGCAGGCTGACCAATCCGGGCTCTCAGCCACTTGTGCCTGGCCTCAGGTGTGACTAATCAACCTAATTTGTGTGGGTATTTAGTTCCCGGGTGGTGATCAGTCCTTGTGGGATCATTGCCATTTGTTACGGTCACACCCGGAGTTTGTGTTGTCAGTTTGATTTTGAGTTGTACAAATAAAGTACAACTGTCTAACCCGCACTCCTGCCGTGGTTCTCCTGCCTCCCTGCATTTCGGGTCCTCTACGCCTCACTTCGACAGACACCACGGCGCTCCGTGACACAACCGTGATAGCGTGGGTTTTCTCCGGGTACTCCGGTTTCCTCCCACATTCCAAAGAAATGCATGGCAGGTTAACTGAACACTCCAAATTGTCCATAGGTGTGAGTGTGGATGGTTGTTTGGCTCTTTGTGCCCTGTGATTGGCTGGCAACCAGTTCAGGGTGTACCCCGCCTACTGCCTGAAGCCAGCTGGGATAGGCTCCAGTGCCCCCCGCATCCCTTGTGAGGAAAAGCGGTTAAGAAATGGATGTATAAATTGGCTTATATACTGTAGAGGTTTTAAATATACAAATAAACAATTTACAGCTAAAAATAAAAAAACAATTTATTTTCAAATCACAGTAGTGAATAAAAATAATTACATTTTAGAAGAAAAAAACATTTATTCCACTTGGTGTTCTGTTTATCCTCAACTTTTTTTAAATGGTCATCTTTATACTGTAGTGTTTGATCTTGTTTTGATTCTGAGGTGTGCGCAGGTGTGGATCTAGTCTTGCGGGATCTAGTCTTGCGGGATCTTGAAAATCCTAAATTATTTGCCTTACCACCTTTATCATAGAAAGCTGGTATGTAGCAGTTTTTGCAAAACAAAAAACTTTCAAAAATATATCATTGCATACGTCCATATTTTTGTATTTGGCCCTCAAATGAAAACGTTTAGACACCCCTGCTTTACTGACATATGTTACTGACCTCACTGCCCACCAGTACAACCACTTTTTCAACTGCAACAAACAGTTGTTCACAATATTTACTTTCACAACTTTTTTCCCCTCAAAATGTCCATAAGTACTTTTTTCTTCCAGTCCAAATGACTATTTGTCATGTGACTAAGCTATTTCACCCTGCAACAAAATAGGATCTATAATTTGCATCCTAACTGAGGGGACAGAAACCCAAGCTGGCTAAGTGCTTCTTTTCAAGGGAGAGCAAGTAAGTGAGCACAAATGCACAATTTTTTGGTGTCTGCATTTCAAGGTTGAGATGTGTGTTTGCATCCATCTGTGGCTATTTACTAAATGAGCTCCCAAATGCAGATTGCAGAATATGATCCGTTTGTGTACGTCCCATCAAGTCGGTGCGATTACACAGCAGCAACAAATCAAGTTTTATTATGCACCAAACCCGCTTCCCTCCTCCTTACTTTGCAAAGTCATCTCTGCACGCATTTGCATTCCACAGGCATACACTCTGCATGTACACACACACGCATGCATCCACGGCCACACATCTTTGGGAGTTACGCAACCTGCTGAGTGAGTGAAAGAATGTGTATGTGTGTGTCCGTACATTGGAGGTTGAGTTATGCATGATGGCTGCAGTGGACAAGAGACAGGTATATGGAATCCGATTTGTCTTGCAGGACAGAATTCAAATTTTTACAGGTAGTGTAGAGTAGAATAAGGGGGAAATAGGGGTGTGTGGGGGGGTGGGGTGGGGGGTGCTCAAGCACAGAGCAGAGAGAAAAACAGCAATAATGAGAACCTATGAAAGTGCAAAGAGGACGGGAGAGGATGAGGATGGCACATAGGCAGAGGGGAGGAAGAAGGGATGAGAGAAAAAGGCGGTGACTTTTCATCTGTGACTGACGCTTTCCATCCGACTGCATTCTTGCCACTTCGTTTGCCAAGAAAACCTGGAAATGTCTCCTTGAGCATCTTAGCTATTGTGTCTGCAACAATGCACATGTACGATATGTGCATTGCAAAGTCAAATATAGATTTTCTTAATTAGGAATAGGAATGTGTTCTGTGTGTGTGCGCGTGTGTGTGGCTGGACAAACGAGGAGCCAGGGACTCTCATTCATCCCACTATAGAGAGAAAGTGGGGGGTGGGATCGAAACTGGACAGCAAAAGTTATTAAGCGAAGACTCCGTTGTAAATTTGTGTGTGTTGGATGTGTATATGTGTGTGTGTACCGTACTGTGTTTTACTCCTAAGAGGTTCTCCTCATTAAGCAGTAAGGCGACAGGATTGCAGAGTGTGTGCTTTCACACACGGCTGCTCCGATACAACCAGAGACACTTTTTTTTTCTCCCTCCACCTCCCCTCCTTGCACTACTCTTTGTACATCCACCTCATTTTGCGTTTCTTTTTTTTCCATTCTCCCCATTCGGCTTCGCCCTTTGCATCATCCATCACTGAAATCCTCCTCTGTCTCATTCCTATCGTCTTCTCCACACGCAATTGGCCCCCTCACCTGTTAATTTTGTTGCTAATAAAGCCACTGGCCAGGTTATACTATTTTATAATCATTTGGTTGCCTTAATTAGTTACATGATTGAATGATTGATATGAATAGCTAATAGATGTAGTACAGTTGTACAACATTGCAAATTACAACTGCAATGATGTATTGTTATTTCCCAGACACTGCCAATCAGAAGTGAATATTTTTATCTTTCATTTCATGAAATTAAATATATTTGTGTTTTACATAAAGTAATTGATTACATTAAACTGGATTGCAATTTGCAT
The DNA here is from genome assembly GCF_051991255.1 of Vanacampus margaritifer. Taxonomy (NCBI): domain Eukaryota; kingdom Metazoa; phylum Chordata; class Actinopteri; order Syngnathiformes; family Syngnathidae; genus Vanacampus; species Vanacampus margaritifer. The sequence goes on from NC_135436.1 coordinate 11,718,797, forward strand.
TATTGTGAAGCTGGTTGTTGTGCAGTTTATGTTAGCTTGCGTGGTCCAGGATGTAGCGCAAAGTCAGTGGGGGAAAGGCTTTTCAGTTCACCCCTGACCTTGAAAAGGAAAGGCAGTAGAAAAGGAATAGATTGATGTTTGCTGTTGTGTACATACACAGCCGAGAACACCATCCCTGGAAAAATAGATTACAAAGAACAAAAAAACTAAACTGTGGACCTTTTTTAGTATTCTAACCATGTTGTAAGCAGTTTACACAATAAAAAAATAAATACTGAAACAAATACCTACAATATAAATAGCAAAACTGGACAAACTGATCATTTTGCCGTGGTCTCTTATTTCTTTATTTATTTTTTTACAGTGATGTATGTGTGGAAAATAAATTAACTGCTTAGAAAAATAGTGGAATGGTATCATTTAATATGAGCCATATTTTGAACATTATTTAGTCATCAAATATATGTCACAAGCACATAGTTCGCTTAAAATAATACAACACTCCAAATATATATAAAAGCACCTGTTTTTAATTTTTCCTGATGTGAAAGGGATGCTTGACTCATCGAGCCATTTTCAACAGTAAGAAGATAATCGTTTGTCTATAATTAATGTGATAGCGTCATTGTTTTTCATGAACAACGAATACCTTTAAAAACTAAGTTTGCCACTTGCTGTCGACTGAAGATGACATCACCCGTGCTGAGGAAATAGATAACAACCAATCATGGCTCAATTTGCTGACCAAACTCAGAAAACAGGTGAGCCATGATTGGTCATTACCAATATTTCCTCAGCACAGGTGATGTCATCTTCAGTCGACAGCAAGTGGCAAAATTTGTTTTTAAAGGTATTAATTGTACTTGAAAGATAATCAAATTAATTCTTGACAAAATGTTAACTTTTATGAACTTTATTTTATTATTTACTTTATTACTTTTATTATTTTATATACTTTTATTAGCTACAGATTCGTCATGATATGGTATAGGATGCCGCATTGATACCACTATTTGTTTTTTTGACAGGCAATTTTAAAGAAAAATCTACATATAGTACTTTTCCATTACATTGCATGAAATTAATGGTAATTTCCCTAGTTTCTTTCAGGTATCGACAGCCATTGTAAGTACCGATACCTTGAAATAAGGCTAGGTATCGGCCCAATAATCATACCTGGTATCGGTACACGCCCATCCCAGCTCTTAGGGGATTCCATTCCACGTGCATGAATAGCAGGTGTGAATGCAGCATGCAGACTTCTTCAGAGTTGGTGCAAGACAACTGTGTGCAACATCAGGTCATTTGTGTCACTGTTATCCATCAATTGCATTTTAGCTCACTAAGAAATCGAAATGTCACACATAACATTTGCTCTGAAGAATTTCAAAGGATAAATTTCCTGAGGGTGTCAGATATGGCCAATATGTTATTTGGATTATTGCCAGGAACAGCACTAGTACACGCTAATATTTGCAGAATATGTATTTGTATTTACAAAAAGGATAACATTCAGTCCCAGTTAAATGAAAATAAGATGTTTTCTCGGGACAAAGTCAAATTGAGTGTGTTATCTCTCAACTAATCAGTTTACATAAATGCAGTTTACTCCCTGTGGCATAATATAATTTTACATCTAAACATATTTTATTATTCACTAAACTGGAACATTATTTACTCAATAAATCATTAATTTGCATTGCTCTGTGATATTTTTTAAAATGTAGAACAAATACGGCAACAAATAGTGATACTTCAAATACTTGATATTAATTCATAAAATTAAGAAGAGGTTGGCTGAAAAGTAGTATGATTAAGTGTAATATAATTTTTTTTTTTATTGGGCCATGAGGCGGAAGGGTTATAAACTGATGGGGTGAGAGAGCAGGGAGAAAAGAAGGATAGGGTAAGGTAGTGTAGGTGTTGGGGGAAATGAGGGGTGGGAGATATAAGGAAGGGGGTGTCGGGGGCGTGTGGGGGGTATTTGTGGATTCATTGCTTGCTGGATAATTCCCAGGAGAATATGTCTCTCCAACACTTGAAAGCTGTGAAGTGTGTGGTTCTGCTCATACTCCTCCTGGTAATTGGAAGAGGGGAGGGGGGAGGAGGTGGAGACAGAGGAGGGAGAGGAGGGGTCAGCCGGAGAAGGGGAGATATGGGGGTACAACAAATGGAAATGCAGGGAAGAAGGAGACATAAGGTGCATGAGGCTTAGGAGGAAGAGGTAAAACCGTCATCGTTTTATGTATAGTATGTTTTACGTTTTTGCACATTGAGAATGGATTTTCGATTGTCCTCTCTATCCCTCCTCCTTCCTCCTATGTCCAGAAGTGGCGTGTCGGTGGTTGCAGGCTGGTTCTGAAACAAGGCCACAGGCGTTTAATCATTGATGGACTTTTTTTTCCCCCTCTCCGCTATGGGCCAGCAGGCAGCCTTGACTGAAATACACCAAGACCTGCTGATTCACTCCCTGCGGTCTTCACACACGCTCGCAGGCTGCAATACAAAAGCCAGGAAAGATACACATACATGCACATATATTACTACTGCGCACACATGTAGCCGTAAATGTGTTTCAATTGTGTGTGTGTGCGTTTGTGTGTCTGTCTAGCGTATCCCAGCAGGGATTTCGAGGCCCAATCAGTGGCAACAAACAAACATAGTGGAGATAAAAGTATATATGACCATTAAAAAGAAGACTCTAGTGTGTTTGCTTTAGCTCCAGGCGTGTACAACAAAGCTTTATAATGCACAGAAAACATCTGGCTGTGTTGATTTTCCTCAACATAAAAAGGCTTCAATACAGAAAAATTAACTCGAAAGGAAGTCCGATTCAAGAGCTCTACAACAATTTTTGCTTTTTATTGTAGGGAATATGTTACAGACCAGCCTGGCTGCGATATAGAGATCATATTAACAATAGACAAAAGTTCAATTTGAATGCATGTGCTTATGAAGTAAATTGAAAGAAACATTTTGTGAAAATTTCAAATTGTAGTTAAATGATAAAAACTTGAAATGCAATCCGTCTAAGGTGGGATTCCGCCACACTAGCCACTGAGCCGCAATGGACTTGATGTGTTTTTTTTTCCCTTTACAAATTATCAATTGTAGATGAAAAGTGAAGAAAAAAAAATTGAAGCAAGGTGTAAAACAGATGTTTTATGTGAAAGTTTTTGCATGGGAAAAAGTGTGGAGAATAAAATGCTATTAGTGAAATAATAATAAAGGCTACAAACATAAAGCATCCCCTCAATAACACACACTTTAACCCCTGGGTGTTATTTTATTTTGAAATGGCTTGGTCAGAACCAACAAAAAGCCAAAAAATGGTCAAATAACGCCCAGGGGTTAAGCACATTTAAACATACTCAAATGTATTTAAACTTATTAAACTCAGAAATGTTCAACCAAGTCATATAATCACCGTTAGCTAAATGCTAACATATTATGCTAAATGCCATAAATGGGCTAAAATAAATTAGCTACCTTCAAACAACTGCTATGTTAACACAAAAAAAGAGCTGCAACACATCAAGGCAGAAGGACTATTAATTAAATTTTGCATCGAATCAACATTTTATTAATTTTTTTTTATTTGGCTACGAAAGTTAACAGTTGACCCGTGGCCCAATTGTAGTTTTAGCACATTGTGCTGCGTCAGGCTTAGACACAGATCAATCACATAGCTCAAATTCATATGAAAAGATGAAAAGAATGATGCAGGCATAGGAAATGAGTTTATTTTTATTCATGTATTTATTTATTTATTTTTATCACACTATAGGTAAACATCTATACCTGTTAGATTTGTGACCTGCATTTGCACAGCTGGGTAACTCTGGTGTCTGCGGGCTTGGAATGGACAAAAACAACATTGATGCCTAAGGTCCTGTCATGTAAGATGACACTCTATGACACTATGGCATACATATTCAAGAAGTAACATTAGCTATTCATTCTCCAGCACTGTAAGATGGGACACAGACAAAGACAGACCCCGTTCCATTTTTTTAAAGATTTTCTCTGACACAAGCTTGTTGCCAAAATAAAACCGGACTAAAAAAATAATAAAAATAAAACCAGATTAATCAAAGAAAGCTGTGTCCTGAAATTTCTTCATTATTCTCCATCATAATCCTGACAACATGCGCAATTGGAGGTTCCACCTCTAGGAATTCACTTCCCCTGTATTATGCTGTCAAATCCCTTTTAAGAAATTATTACTTACAATTGACAATGACAGTGCAATTTTAATTTAACTCATTCACTGTCATGAATTCATTAAAAAAAAAAAAATATATATATATATATATATATATATATATATATATATATATATATATATATATATGTATATATATATATATATATATATATATATATATATATATATATATATATATATATTAAAAATTAGGGGCAACAGTTCACAATTTCTGTATCTGTTCCAAATGTACAATAAAAAAATATCTAGGTTTTCATACTCTTGTTAACAAAAGTGGGGAAAAAATTTTAACTAATAGAAATAGTTCAACTGAATTAAGCAATGAATGAATAAAAAAAAAGAAAAAGAACATAATTAAAAATTTGGGGCGTCAGGCGAATGCAATTTGTAATCATAATTAATCGCATGACTTCACTAGTTAACTCACAATTAATCAAAATGTTATATGTGTTCTAAATGTACAATAAAAAAAATCTAGGTTTTCCTACTCTTGTTAACAAAAGTGGGAAAAAAATGTAAACTAATAGTTCAAATGAATTTTTGACGTATATAGCCGTCAATGGCATTGACTGAGTTAACAATGACAATGTAGTGGTTCAGTTGCGAAAAAAATGAAATAAAAAATCAAAGTTACGTTCAGATAGTGTGAATATAAGTGTGAATTGTTGTCTGTCTCTATATGTGCATAGTATTATTTGGACTTTCATGTAGCAAAATGAGTCGAAACAGCTCCCTGTTTGATACTGCCACCGCATGCAAACTAAGAGCACAATAATAAAACGTGCTGTACTGTTAAATCAATACTAAATTGCAACAGGAACTCGTTGCAGTGTCCTTCTCATTATGCCGTTTTAGCAGCAACAGCAACAAATTTGACACATTTACTACCTTAAGTGTTAAAACTCAGTGGAAGCCTGCCAAATTGGATATAGCCAAGTGATATAAATCATAGCAAAATGCACCCCTTGGTATGAATTTTAGTATCTCTGCTGATTAAGTGCAATACGATATTTTATATTGTAATATGAAATGCTATAGCTATTTTGTTTATAAATTACCCAAATTATCATATCAAGTCTTCGTTTTGTTTAGCAAATATGAGCAAGCAATCACTGCAATTTCCATTTGCAAGCCAAGGGCTTGTCATTGCTATTAAAGAAGATGAGACCTATAATATTACACTCAATTTTTGTGATGATATGAACGATCATATTTTTAATCAACGAAAGCACGAACCAGGACCTGGCATATCTGTTGCCATCGCAGGTTTGATGAAACACAAGTAATATTTCCCATAATGAAAAGCTGATGCCACCGAGCTCTCATAATGCTATCGCTAGCAGAAAGATGATTAAAATTGTGATACGGCTATCTGTCTTATGAATTTAAGCTAACACTGTCAAGCCATGGCCAGCAGAACTCTATAAAACGGACATTAATATTTTCCTTTATACTAAAGCTGTGCTGATTTAAATGTCTATAAATTGTAATATGTTATATGTGCATTGTTGTTTTGCAGCTTTTGTAAATGTTTAGTTTTTGTGTGTACAGTACAGTACAGTACAGTAAAGTTATTAAATTCTCCAGGAGCATTTATACAGCCATTCCAAACCTTGCCATGCTCTTTGTCTCTCTTTAGCTATCATCCTGATCAGAATTGTTGTTGGAATTATTGTACAATATTCCTCAGCGGTTTCAAGCTAGCCTCTGTGAGGTACAACAACAAATATCTGCCCCTCCCGGTTCTCCTTCTCTTCTCTCACCCTCTTTTCAATCACATTATCACCCTCTCCTCAGCCCCTACCCCCTTCCGGCCAAACAAAATTCCACGCTGGAATGGAGGGATTAATGACCTCTCGCTCATGTGCACACGCACACACACTGACACACGAGCACGAGCAAGAGCATGCTATTGTCTTTCTGCATGTCAGCGGGCTTATCTTTTGCTTTTCTTCACGTCAAATGATTTCTTTGTTGTTTGCGTGAGTGTGTCTGAATGCATTCAGATGTATAATCCGCTGTCAAATAAAAAAGAACCATACGTCGCATCTTCTCGAAAGAACACACATGCACAACAGCGTGCAGAGGTCATGTGATTGCTTCCATTAACGGTGTTATGCAATCAACAGCCAAACAGCAGCAGAGATGCTACGATATTTTAGAGATGGACGTGGAGGTTGGCCTGCTTTGCAGTGGAGCTTGTGAGTTTGTCACAGCAAGGGTTCTGTGCCCTCTGGTGGTAGGAGAACATGGCTTGGTATTGGGTGCATACCTGATGATTAAGACCTGCATGCATACAGTTCAATAATAGCAAGACAGGACCTGCAGGCACACATTTTATTTAATCATTTCATTTTGTGCCTAATTCCATTTTACGTATACAACGATATACAACTTCCATAGGATTCATGATGTGTTTAAATATTGATGTTATTGCAGCACAGTTGCTTTTCTATGCCGAGTTTATATGTTTCCGATGAGCCTGCCTAGATTAACAGTACTCTAGTTTGCGTTCACATTCCAAATAACATTCATCATGTCAGATTATTGAAAGGTTCTAATTGTTTAAAGATGTGAATTTGAGTGTGAATGTTTGTTTGTCTGTATGTGCCCTGTGGTTGGCTGATGATCAAGCCGAAGAAATTGGATGGATGGATTAATTAAAGAATGAATGGATGGATTAATTAATTAATTAATTGATGGATGAATGAAATAATCCCTGATGAATGAATGGATCCATGCATGCAGGCATGCATGGATGAATTAAAAAAATGGATGGATTGAGCAATGGATGGATGAATGAATGAATGGATGCATAAATGGATGTATGGATGAAATAATCACTGATGGAGAAATAATGAATGGATGGATGGATGCATGCATGGATGTATGGATGTATGTATTAAGAAATGGTTGGATGGGTGGATGAATGAATGAAAGAATAAATTGATGGACTCATGGATGGATGGATGAAATAATAACTGATGGATGGATAATGAATGGGTAGATGGCTGCATGGTGGATGGATGAATAAAATAATGAATGGATGGATGAATAGGTGGATGAATGGATGAACATGTTTATGGATTCATTGATGGATGAATGAAATAATAACTGATGGATGAATGCATGATGGATGGATGAATTAGGGATTAATGGATAGATGAATTATTGAATGAATTGATGGATGGATGGATTAATAAATGGATGGATGGATTAAGAAATGGTTGGATGATGAATGGATGAATGAATGAATGAATAATTGAATTGAAGACTTTGTGGATGGATGGATAATGAATGAATGGATGGATGAATAAATGAATGCATGCGTGACTGAATGAATGAATGAATGAATGGGTGGATTGATGGATGGGTGGATGAATGGATGAATGGATGAATGTATGAATGGATGAATGAATGAATGGATGCATGCATGCATGTATGGATGAATTAAGAAATGGATGGGTGGGTGAATGGATGGATGGATTGTAGGATTGCACTTCTTGTTTGTCTTCTCTTAAAATCTCTTATTGAGACTTGGCCTTAATTTGGAATAAATGTTGCACAAAAGCCTCCAAACACCAAAGAAACCAACTAAAAAGCTTGCAGCTAAACCTTTGAAGCTTGTGATGTGAAGTTAAACTGAAGTTTTGTGTGACTTTCAAGACTGATTTTCCCCCAAACTTCCAAATGCTCAAACTTCCAAATGACGGCGTTATTTGCCGAATCCCCCTCATATGCAGTTCCTAGCAATCTTGCTCTCTTTCTTCCTTTTTTTCACATCTTCTGCCTACCTCTAGGCTAAGCATTTGGCGAGCCCGGTGCAGTCCTTGCCAAACAGATGAAATAGTAAAAGAAATGTTTCATTCTGCTGAGTGTGTTTTATATCTCACTAGTATATGTTTTAACTTTGACTTCTTTTTGTCCGAGACTACATGTTTTTATTTCCCATTTCAGTCATTTTGTTATGGTTTCATTGACAATCCGTTGTGCTCTCAAGAAGCTGACAATGAGAGCTTGCTTGCTCAATATTAAAACATATTCAGTTTTGCATTATACTACTCTTCCAGCGTCTCTAAGCCGCCGATTCTTCTTTGTCCTTCCGACAGCCAAGAAAGCAGCAGATGGCTCGGTCATCGCCAATGGATACTGCGACTTTTGCCTTGGCGGCTCAAAGAAGACTGGCTGTCCCGAGGACCTTATTTCCTGTGCGGACTGTGGGCGCTCAGGTAGGGCAAAGATGAAGGGGATGTTTAGAAGGACCAAGGCGGTTCTCTGTTGATGCCCCCTTTGCTCATCATAAACGTCATATAGTCTTCATTATAAAAAAATTTAAAGGATGGACCATACCAATGTTTTTTTCAGCCCATCTTCAAACAATCATGTACAGCAAAACAAAATGGCAATGCAGTGACTCTAATGCTGGAATGTTTCAAATGTTAACCTCCACACACAAATGGCCCTCGTTTTATGTTCTTAAAATGTAAAAAAAAAACAAAAAAATGGAAGAGATTTGAAAGTGGCAACAAATTACATGCAGTGAAAGTATGTTTTTTTTTCTGGTCTAGAAACATGAGTGGCACCTTATTAAGTCATTGCATAGTAAAACCATGCAGAATGAACGCACACAAATGGGATGACTGGACTATATATAAAATTTTGAAAAACACACACACAATATCATATTTGCGGGTGTAATTGTCACTTCTTGATTAAATATTAAGCTCCTTTAAAATGTTCCCATTGCATTAGCATTTCATAAAATTTGACATAATTTTGTCGTAAATGTTGTTAAGCATTTGGCTCAATACAAAAGTATTCAAAGTGCTGTTAAGCTGTAAAATCTTCAGAAGAGGAGCTGTCCTAAACAAATCAATAAATAAAACTATTAAATGCTGTTTCTATGCGATGATGTAATGATAAACCAAAATCACAAAGGTGAAGAGGAAGCCGACAAAGAGATCTTCACGGATAAAAGTGACTCATCTCTATTTCCCCAATTTATTCCGGCCATGCCAACAGGACACGCAATCTGTGATGAAGTCCCCGAGGCCAAAATGTTCGTGGACATGACTGGAATAAATTGTTGAAATTGAGACAGTCAACTTTGTCCTGAAGTTATGCATTTTTATTCTTTGTAGTACAGTATAGCCTATTTAAGGCACCGAATTGTATTGAAAATTTTGAACAAGATGAACTTGTACTTTTTTCCACCTTCATTGTATTGATGAGTTAGTTTTTTTGAATTTTTTTTTTAATCTGTTCTTCATACAGTAAGGAGCTAAGATAAAAAAATAAGGTGAAATATAGAAGAAGGCCCTATGTAACTTTAGTTGTTATTATGGTTATACAGTACATGCTCAGAATTAAAAGATAATGTTATTGCCCAAATTCTAATTGGTTCACTGATTACAATGTTTTATTTGGTTTTGTTTTTGCAATAAAATTAAGCATGTTTTTGGGTTTCACCTTCTTGTGTGAAAAGAAACAAATGTATACGAAATTGTTGTGAGTTGCATGCATTTTTCATAAACCATTAATGTTTTTTTTCCTCCCTAATTTTCTAACATGACTTCAGGTTGTGCATAGAAATCAAGCATGATGTTGTCTGTACATTTATTATCTTATCCGTCCGATTGTGTCTTGAGTGGTGTGAATGCTAAAAAAAAAAAAAACATTGTAAATTCTTATTTAAATTCTTAATAATGCACTGATTGCATTTGACAGGTTTACTGTATTTTTGTTTTTATGTACAGTATTTGTATGTATATATTGTCCATTCAGTGTTTCTTTTTATCCTAAAATAAAAAATAAAACCAAAAAGATGTACGTGATTTGTAATGAATAGGCTAAAGCATGCAAAACACTGGTATGGTCCTTTTCTTTTCTTTTTTTATTAATTGCATTCGTTAGAGCAGCGAGTAACTGTAATAAAGAAAAATGTTGATTGGAAAAGGTACAGTAACATTTGGATAGCAATGCCTGTCTCTAGAAACGGTACAAATGCTAAACAGACTTTATTACCAAATACTGTACCTTGATCATTACTCACAAAATACTTCTAGATTTCATGTGTCGCTATAAAATTTCATACAAATTATACAGTATATGCAAAACAGATGCTATCAGAAAATAATTTCCATTATTTAATGAAATCGGATGTTCACGTCAGCATCTCTCATACCTGAATCAATCACTTTCAAGAAGTAATCGAATTAATGGCGAGATGGCCGACAAAGCTGAAAGTACAGAAAGTAGTGGTGAAAATTGTGTGGGCATGTGCGTGCCGGTGTGTGTGCGTGTGTGTGTGCGTGTGTGTGTGCGTGTGTGTGCGTGTGTGTGCATTTGTGTGTGTGCATGTGGCGCACCCAGGCCACCCGTCCTGTCTGCAGTTCACAGTGAACATGACAGCTGCAGTGAGGACTTATCGCTGGCAGTGCATCGAGTGCAAGTCCTGCAGCCTGTGTGGCACCTCTGAGAATGACGTAAGATTTCACTCCCTAGGAAATTAGTGGAAAATGTAGCAACACAAATGTAAGCTCTCTATAGTACTGTACAGTAATTGGTTGAGAATCGAACATTTGCCTAGCAACAGGAATGCCACTGCACTTGCTTTGTGCACGTGTGCAAACAGCAAAGCCTGCTCTTGAGTGGTCTTGCTGGACACTTTATTTTATGATTGCAGATTGAAATCAACAAAGCTTTATTCTCAGTAATGACAGTATTTTGTACAACATTGTCCCAACTCCCATTGCAACAGACTATTTCAGTGTACTGTATAGTTCATGTTCCTCTTGCGCACGAGTGGCTGCAAACACACACACAAATCACACACACGCACACACATTTTGTTTTTTGTTTTTTAATGTCAGATATTTCTGGAATTACTGAAATGCATCCATGTTTGACAGGTAATCCCCAAATGGATGTATTTTACAACCACTCAATTTTTCTATATATATCCTTTCAAAGAATTAAAACTTTTAATTAGCCTTGACACATTTTTTATCCGATCAGCGATCAAGGAGTTTGAAAAAAAAGTGAATCAATTACTAACCCTAACCCTAACCCTAACCCTATTTAAAACACTTTTATATTTACTCTGCAATAGACCACCGCCATTTGAGCTGATCGGTACTGGCCCGGCCCACGAATAGCAAAAATACATGTATAATTGACATAAATTGAAATGCATGCGGAAAAAAACTTTTTGAAAAATGTTGATAACCATTAAATATAACATGTAATATATGTACATGTATATGACATAATTGATTGATCGGGCAAATTAACCCTACAAAGCCTGAACTATGAAATATATGAGAGAAAATTATGATTCATTGTAAAGAGAGTATTTATTTACGACGGCATATTAGGGCTATGTATAAATACAAATATTTTTTAGAGGGCGGGTCAATATTCAGAGAAAAAAAAACTCACGTCACTATAAAGTGGCAAATTTGCAAGAAAAAAAATCATACATTTTTTACTTTATAAAGTGGCAAATTTGCGAGTTTATAAAGTGGCAGATATGTACGGTGGCCCTGAAGTGCAAAATGCAAAAACAAAAAACTGACACGAATGCAAATAGAAAAAACACAAACCAAATTTAAAAAAAAACACAAAAACAAAACAACGCAGCAAATAAAAAAATAACACAAATGAAAAGGTAGTCACAAACACAAATCAGAAAACAAAAAAAGAAAATAACAGCAAAAAAGGTAATCGCAAACAAAGCAAAATACACAAACACAAATGAGTGTGATTTTTGATTTGCTGTGGTGTTTTGTTTTTGTGTTTTGTTTTTTATTTGGTTTGTGTTTTTGTTTTTGCGTTTAGCACTTCAGGGCCACTGTAGATAAAAAAGAAAGTAAAACTCAGAAACTTACGAGAAATACACGTAGCATACTACTAGAATGTGTGTGCCAATGCTTTTTAGTCGGATTTCAAATAAGGAGATAGCAGAGATTAACCATTAAGCATTAATGCATTCGCTCTGTGACGCGTTGAGTACAGCCAGTGACAAAGACGCCTCGCTTTGCGAAGGTCCACACCCTGAGGATCAAGCATTTATGTTAATTTGTTAAAATGGATATTTACTTGTACATTTATGTTTCCAGAATTATTATTTATACATTCATACATTTTGGTTGTTTTTTTTGTACAAGTAGTTAAGTTGATAAATCTGCTGCGCTCCGTCGTTCACTTACATTTACCAAAAGTATGCTAACTTCTCAGGGATCAGGAAGTGTTGTTTCTCTAGCTGCTGTGTATGACGGGTAAAGTTTAAATTAAGAATGAATCCGTCTCCACCCTGCCTTTTCATTTTATAAACTGTGTATTAACCACCAACGAATCCTCACGTTAGACTATGGCTACGCTACGTGTATTTCTGAGTTTTTTTCTCACAAATCTGCCACTTTATACTGTCGCAAGTGGCAAATTTGCGAGTTTTTTTCTCAGAATATTACCCCCACCCTCTAAAAAAATATATTAAACATGGCCCTAATATGCCATCGTATGGTCCTTTTGAACAAACACATTTTTTTTAGAATCAACTTCCACATATGACTTTTGAATTGTGTCATATTTGATACATCCGGTCACAATGCTTTAAATGCGTACATTTATAACTGTCCAAAATATAATAATAAACAGACATATCAAACATATTAGTATTTCCAAAAATCGGATTATTACTTACTTACTTACTATTAATAAGTATACGTGTCTCTCCTTTCTCAATTGGGGCGATCTTGCAAGGTTGCTGGAAAAGCCATCAGCTGGGTGATGCTGCCCTCTAATGGATTATCCGTGCAATGCATGTGTCAGATCATATCGTCGAGGTTTTACAGTTTTTCGTTGTAGGTTTGGTTTGTCTTGAAACTGAGATGACAGTTTCAACATGCCATGGACAAATCCCAAAACTATCTTACAATTGGTGTCAATTGAATGGCATTTCTCATTGCTGTCAGCAAATTGCCAATGTCTTAGTACATGTCTCAATTGCCTCAATGGATCTGTGCAAATGGTTGTTTTAGCCTACAGTTAGCACAATGTGTCCACATTTAGCACATTTTCCAAATGGATAGATATTGCTTATCAAACTGGATTAGTTGTTTTTCAGTCTAATGGCTGTTTTCTCCAAAACATGTCAGCAGGATTTCAGTGTGTAAGTCATAATATGCAAAATCATCTGTTCAATTGTCAAAATTAGTCCAGCATATCACAGGCGATCAGTTGAGAGGATGGCTGAGACATTCACACCGTTTTTTTTCTCACAGTATTGCAAGGGAAAATATCCGCTGCGACATGGATGAAAACATTTGGCCAAACAAAGAACAGCATATGGATGGCCAAGAGGGGGAAGGTCATGATAGTGACTACACATTAAATTCTGTTGAGTAAATTTGACTCTGTTTAGAGTAAATTTGACTCTATTTTGAGTGGGACCAAATAGACTCATTTTAAGTGTAATTTACACTTGGAAGAGAGTAAAATAAAGAATTGACAAAAAAAAAAAGTCAAAGAAGGGTTGAGGAACCTTCAGGTTGGGGGACGGCCGCAGTGCCACCTGAGCTACGCCACTTCTACTGTTTGCTTAGCTCCAAGATGTTTTTGGTCTTGGAGTTATGAAGATTCCAGCTGACATGAGCGATATACTTACTGCAGTAACACACAGCAGGAGCTCTGTTGCTCAGGCAGTAGATCGGCTGTCTCCTTAGCTGAAGGTCGTGAGTTCGTTCCTCAACCCTTGAGTGACTTTTATTATTATTATTATTTTTTTACTTCTTTATTTTACACTCTCAAGTGTAAATATTACTCTAAAACTGAATCTATTTGGTCCAACTCTAAATAGAGTCGAATTTACTCAATATAATTTACTGTGTAGTGAAAGTGTTACAGTAGTTGGTTCTTCATTTAGTTATTAGTTTTTCATGGATATACAGATTTCGGCTAAGATTTTTTTATTTTTTTTTTCACTCTCATGTGTAAGTAACTTTGTGTGAATAAAAAGTGTTGCAATTTCCTTGACTGTGAGTGGCGTATGTCAAACCGCAAACTTTGGAAACTGCTCTTGTAAAATCCTTTTTTCCCTCAGTTTTATACATAATATAATATATAATACATTTGTATTTTGTTAGCTGTTGTGAGAAAACATCTAATGATTTTGACTTGCAGTGCTCACAGAATACCAAAGGGACGATGCATTTTGGGGCACTGACTACTTGTATGACATAGAAATTTGATTTTGACACATAGGTGAGCTGTTTTGGGAGAGATATGAGCTTTTGCAGATGATCCAAAGAGTTGTGCAAAATCATCCAAGTTACTTTTGGCAAAAGAACTAAGTGAATGCAGATGAGCCAAAGCAATTGAGAAGGATCTTTGCAACCCGTTGTGATTGTACCATCTCTTTGTTTGGGAAAGGAACTTGGAGTGAAGCATGTGTGAGCAGTTTTGGGATAGAAATGTGCTTTTGCTAATGAACTGATTCTGTTTGGCCAAATGAGCTTGCAGTTTTGAAAATGTCATCTCAGTTTCAAGAAATGTGCCAAACCTATGGAGAAAAACTGTAATAGAGGGCTTAAAATGTCTTGTATTTAAAATGATACGTTTGGCTTTATAGGTTAAGAAATTACAGCCGATCACTGATTTTGCATGAAATGCAATATATCATCCAAATAAAACACTTTGCATTAGACCAAGTGTCTACATTGCAATGGTGTAAGATGTAGTCTGTGCAGTCGTACATTTTAGATCGACTTTCTGCTACCAAATTGTCACTCCGCCAGGTGCACCTCCAAGACGCTCCTCCAGTTATGCCGAAACGCCCAGTTTGGCGGAGACCGGCCTGCCAGCCAAATTGGCAAACACGCACAGCCAGCCTGGCACCAATAGGGAAATCAAGATCCACCGGCATTTGCGCCACGGCGCAGGTGCGCTGTCTACAAAAATAGAGCCCTCTATCTTACGAGTTGAATTAAGAGTTTGTTTTTCTGTTCCAGGATCAGCTGTTGTTTTGTGACGATTGTGACAGAGGTTACCACATGTACTGTCTGAGCCCTCCTATGTCTGAACCTCCAGAAGGTATGTATGGTAATTTTAAATTGCAATTTAAAGTGACATCATTATAAATCATCAACAAAAATAATTCTAATATTTGTGAGCTGGTGTATTTTATGTTCATCCTTCATCACACTACAGAATTTTAGAGGGTGCCTTCTAGTGCACATTACTATGCTTACTCTATGAGGATTTTGAATGTTGTTGTCATGGAAATAGGTAGCATACAATAGTGTGTTTCCATGGCAAAAGCGTTACTTTGCTGATTATACAGAAAGAGTGTCATGCAGAACTGAGTCTGCCATGTTCTGGCCACACATCATTTTTTTTTTTTTATTACAATGAGTTATCTTTTATCTCTTTTTTTTATTGTAGAGGCACAATGTACATTAATGAACATTTCAAAAATAAAATATAAACGCACCAAGTTATACCCAAAGGGCTCATTTCAATTGGTAGGCCCCCTGCCATAAGGTAGATGGCTAATATAAAGCAACATCAGCAAAACACAATTTAACAGGAAAGCAAATTAAATCAATAATACAGACACAATACAAACATTACTAATAACCATTTCTTTAAATTATATTGAAATAATAATATTTAATTAATTTTAATTAAAATTAATTAATAATAATAATAAATATTTAATTATATTATGAGATAGACTCTTTTAGATTTTTGGGGTTTTGTGGGTTTGCGTGTGAAGGTGAAGCTAATATGTGACGTTATTTTATATACAAGACAGCAGTCTTTTAAAAAATATTTAGTTTAAGCCAGAATTGTAAGCGCTTGTTTGTATAGACATATTACCGGGTTCAGAGAAGTAGAATTTGTAGTGGGTAGATAATAATTAATATGAGATATTGTAAGGTAAAACATGTACATTCGGGCAGCTTCTGTTGACATATGATTTCTAAAATGCCTAAAATTTGCGATTGAAAATTTGAGAATTGTATATACTAAATCAATGTGATGTTTAAAAGTGAGAGTGATATCGAACATGATGCCTAAATATTTATACTCATGTATAATTTGGATTTTCTATCTATGTGTGATTTACTAGGTTTCATTAAAAAAAAAAAGTATAGTATCCGTTTTGAATGAGTTAAATTGTGACAGTTACTCAGCCAGTTTGAAATGTTTATCCTAACCTTTGTAATGTGTGTAGCAACCTCTGAATGATCTCTACATTAAACAAAAATCACAGTGTCATCTGTGTAAATAATGACCTGGCCGCTTTGTCACACAGATGTAAAGACAAAACAGAATTGGACCAAGGATTGATCCCTGTGGGATACCTATGACAAGATGGCTAAAAATAGATTCCGTATTATGATTTAAATCAAATAGAAGTAGACTGGGTCAATTTAAATGTGTCAAATTTAGCCTAGAGAACTGTATCAAACGCTAAGGTGAGGATTCAGCAATCATTCATGAACTCTCACTAGATAAAACCGATTTTTACATATGAAGCACTTTTGTTTCTTAATGAATGTCACTAATCCAAACCCATACTGACCTACTTGTCAAATCCCTTCCACCCGCTAACCACTGGCCCAAATGTGATGCTCCGACATCAAGCTTTCATTTGCAGCAATACTTAACACTCTAAGATGAAGGCTTAACCTAAAAGTCTTTACAATAGGAGTGATTGAACTCATGATGTGTGTGTGTGTGTGTGTGTGTGCGTTCCAGGAAGCTGGAGCTGTCATCTGTGTTTGAGACAACTGAAGGAGAAGGCCTCAGCCTACATCACCCTCAATTAATCTGGAGAGCTAGCTATGCGTGCCTCATCCTCTTGGCCCTTCATCCTGTCCCAAACATTCCCACCGTCGCCCTCTGTCTGTCTCCGAGCGCCGATGCGCCTCCGCTTTCTGACCCTGCGACCTTTGACTCAGCACAGGACTCAGCGACTTGATCTGAACTTCTCCTGAAGGGAGCTACACTGTAACTTCCAACGTCCATTTGATGCTGCTCTGAATGGATGACACCCAACACCAACATGCAAACACACATATATAAACACGCACACACGGATACTTTTCTCCTCTGGTGCAGAAGAATTCATCGGCTGGCAATACGTTTGCTCGCAAGACATACACTCCAGTCTGCCAAGGGCACTTTGGAGGAATACTACTCCACTGGAGCCCCCTTAAGGGCCCTCAGAAGAGCCCTAATGATCTTTGGCTGCAACATATTCAAGTAGCGAGTGAGAATTAACAAGACGGAAAAGGTGCAAAGCAGAGGACGTGGCTTGGAAGGCCCGGGATAACAACGGGGCACTTTCTTTCACTCATACAAACTTTTGGAAAATCAACTTTTAAGGCTGGTACAATAAACTTCTTCTGTAAGATCTTACAGTTTCCAAGAATTGTACAGAATTCAGACTCTTTGAAGACAATTTAACATCTAGCGTGGAGCGCAAACTACCCAGTATCAATGATTTCAGAATGGATTATGAAAGCTTAGCTGTCCAGTTCAAATCTTCTGAAATCAGTGATCTCTGATTAAAATATGAAAAAAAAAAAACGTTTTTAGGGGGGCGAGGAAATGACTGCTTAGGCTGAGGAACTCTCCAAAAACCTTCCACTTGAGCGAGACAATGACTGTGAAGCCAACACATCACCACGTGCTTGCGTATTGTCAGCGTGTTGCGAATGTAGGATTGTTGTTTGTTTGGCCTTTTTTATGATTCATTTTTATTATTGACTTTTCAGTTGCATGTTGTTATTTTGATTGTTCGGGAACTGTTTATAATTGAACTCGAGAAAAAGCACACTTAAATCGCAATAATGTCTTTGTGATAAGAGCTGTTTTGGCCAAATTAGGCGTGTTTTAAAGTGTGTGTGCGTGCGCGTGTGTGTGTGCGGATCCGAGCAGTGCAGTAGATGTAGCTGGCTCCACACTCAATGGGAGCCACTTTATGTGAGGTGGTGGCAGTTAAGTAGGAGGGAGGTCATTTCAATGTGAGGAAAACCGAGATTCACCCGGTCAAGGATTCCGGCACAGACGCGGGTGAGACGAAGGAATTGTTTTCAACAGGAGATGTCACAAGCTAACACTCAAGTACTACATAATATTCAAAACCAAATTCAACTGACTGAGTCTTGGAGTTCTCACTGTGACGCACATTGTCTACCAGCCATTTCACAACACAATTTCTGAAGTGATACATGTTTATATTTGGTTTGTTTTGGTGCGGTCTTACTCCTCTACCTCTCTTTTCTTTTTCCTTTATTTTGTCACAACACCCTCAATATTCAGGGGCTGGAATTGTGGAAAGAACAACAGTTTTTGTCTTTTATTATTCAATTTTCCCTGCCTAAAATAATGTAATCTCACTATCAAATGTTTTATTGTATTTATTAATGTTGTTCCGAAACCGATGCTGGTATCGGCAGAGGCCCCGATACTGCATTAAAGCCGTGGTATCGGTGAGTACTGACAAGTAACATGCCAATACCATTAATTCTGATGCTAATATAGGATTTTGGATGCAGCATCTTGTGTTTTGCTCATGCATGACATTCACTGATGTGTGACGTGTTCACGGCATGCCGAGCTAAGATATCCTATTGGCCCTTGAATTCTCTGAACCAATGGCAGGACAGCTTTTTCATGCTGAGAAAAAAAACCCGTAGGTATCGGTATGGTATCGGCAGAGGCCGGTACTGGAAAGCTGGGTATCCGAATCGGTATCGGAGGCCAAAAAATGGTATCGGAGCAACACTAGTATTTATTAATAACAACCAATCCTATAATTCAAGCTCGTTCTGACCAGCCAGCTGTACTTGCATCCAACTATGGCTGCTAAGTGAATGTGTCACAGTCATTTGCACATTTGACACATGAACACTTGCATAACATAAACATCTCTGCGCATGGTGAACAAAGTTTCAGTGAGCCTCATGCCATTAGACTTATGTCTTTCTCTCTCTCTCTCTCTCTCTCTCTCTCTCTCTCTCTCTCTTTCTCTCGTCTGCACAATAAACCACTAAAACCAGCATGTATATATATGTCACCCAACCAGAGAAAATCCAGTGTTTCATTAAAGATGCAAGCTAGTATTTATTTTGGGGACTCTTCTGTTGAGGACAAATAATATTTTGAGCCAGCATATCTAACCTTAAAGCAGTGGTTCTTAACCATGTTGGAGGTACTGAACACCACCAGTTCCTACGCGCATTCACCGAATCCTTTTTTTTTATTTAAAGGCATAGTGTGTAATATTTTGTGCCATGTAGTGGTGAACTAATAATTCTTTTTTTTTTTAAACACACACACACACACTATTGATTTCAATAATATGCAAAAAGTATATATCCAATCACATAAACGTAATTTTCTTATATAATTATAGGTAATCACTAATTATATTACACGGCTGGAGCCTCACCTTACAAGATGACATATTTTGACGCCATCTTCCTGCTACGGATGCAGAAAGGACAACTTCCTGTAAGTAGTTAGCCCTGCTTACAGCTAGTGACAGACCCAATGCGTCGACCGCCGGTTACCTTCCACAGCTGGGGCTTGTAGGTGGTCGCTACTGAGTCCCGTGATTTGGGCTCCCGCCACTTGTTGCCCTCTGCTTTACCCTCAAAAGCTTGTATTAGCTTCTTCCACTCCTATATAAATAAAGATGATTTGACTTGACTAGCCACTCTTGTTAGCTGCTCGATCCACTAGCCGCTCTTGTTAGCTGCTCTGACTAACTCCTGCTCACTCGGTCTTTCGGCGTCGCTTGTCGGGGTTCTCCCCGCCTGCCAAGTTGTTGTCGCTCGCTGATATGCTCCCCCGCTCACGCCAAATAATAATATTGATAGTAGGCTGTCTCTCTGAGTCACCAAAGTGCTTCAAAATACAGTACATGCACTTCAGCTGTATTCTATTATTTGATGGCATCTAGTGGTCCACTATTACACACTGTACCTTTAATGTTTTAAATTATTAATGCTAATAAATTATTTAAAAAAATTTTTTTACTAGTGAACAAAGTCAACAGGGACTTTTCATGGAATTTGACTCTCTTCATCTAATTCAGCAAGCGCTGTGTTCTTGTATCCCCCACTACATGCTAGTTTTCCTTTAGTTTTGATAGCTAGCTAGTTGTGGTCCAGCACAACTAGCTAGCTAGGATTGCTCAACTTGGCATTGCAAATCATGCAGTTAAGGCACTGACTCCCATCACTCAACTCAACTCTATATTTATAGAGCACTTTAGGGGCAGTAGATAAATTGAAAACAGCAGAAGCCCCAGAACTGAACCCTGTGGAACACCATACATTCCGTTATATTTGTGGATTCATATTGCACATATTCATCTAAGCACTTTGAATTTTTATTGCTTGACATACAGTAGTTAGTATGATGGGATTAAAATAATAAAGAAGTCACATGACGTATCGCAACAGTCACAAGTCGATACTGAGCGCATCAAATTCCCTGCAGCACTGATAGGCCAAGCAACGTAGCGTGATTACCTGCAGCTAATGATGGCCAAGTAGGGCGTGTCATCATGGATCATATGAATCGGGTGTGTGTCTTAACCTCCACCGAACCCCTGGGGTTCCATTAAACCCAGGTTAAGAACCATTGCCTTAAAGGAAGCTTTGGATTTTTTTAGGAAATCGTTGTCTTTTACAAAGTGGGCAAAAGGGACATAGACTATAATTTTCGATGTGCAGTATGCGCAAGAGTCTTAATCCATCATTAGATTTGTTATTTTAGAACGTCTAGAATGTCACTTAATACAGCACAGACCTCCGCCAAAGTCAAACAAAAGTAACAAATAACAAGGAACGATCAGCGCCGAGCGCCATACTAATGTTTTGTTTGTGTGTCTGTTCATTAGTGAGGTTATTTCCGGGTTTATGGGCGGTGAAGAACCAACTGGCAGTTCCATTAGCATTCTGGGTGGGGAGGGGGGCTGGCAGATGCAGTGATGCCAAACAAACTCAAATGGTGAAAATGCTTCCCCGTGTCTGCACCTTTACCAAGTTTGTTTTTGTATGCTTTGTATTATCCTGCATTTGGCCTAGTTTTACTGTGACAAAATGACTGCTTTGATAAAGGTCATTGAAAGAGACTTTTGCATTGTGCTGGACTGCTTGTCATAGCAAAAGCTATTTTGTTGACATGTTTCCAAAATTACATTTGATAGTCAGTGATGGTTTAGTTAACAACAAGCAGAGACCAAAATGTACGTAACCCTTTTATAATTTGCTGCATTCTTTTGGTCTTTCTTTTCTTACTCTGTTGCTCTCTCAAAGCACTTACTGCACACCTGGGTGAATGCATATCCATGATAGCCACATTTCATCTGGAAAAAAGGTCACATACTCGATTTTGGTCAAACATTTCCAGCGAACGCTGAGAAATCATAGCCATCCAGCTGTGCTGAATAGGCTTTCATGTTGCCATGAAAACAATGTTTTGACATAATGTTCAAATGAAAACGTTCTCTTTTTTTGTTTTGTTGAAATCTTTGTATCATGTTAATTGTACGTTTGTCCTACAAAATCCTATGAAAGTCTCTGACAACAAGCCGTCATAATGTCCTGGTTAAATTCTGGTTCATCTGAGTGTGAAATCTCGATTTGTGTGGAAAAGGCAGATTGCTGGTTGTTTGAATGAAAATTGGACTGTTTGCAAGTTTTGGATGGATGAAGATGATGTTAACTGAAAAGCCTTTAAATGAAAAGCTTTCCTGGCACTTATTGGTGGAGTCATTTTTGATTGTACTATGTGAGAAGGATATGGCGGCCATTCATGACCTTCATGTTATTGTAAATTGAAACCTAGAACATCCTGGTACCCAATTTGTGGGGTGACAAATGGCAAGGTCAGATTTGATACTTTTTTTTTTTGCCATTCTCGGCCTCTCGTGTAAATTCTTAGTCTGTGATTTTGCTTGCACTTTTTCATTTTCCCACCAAAAAGAAGATAATTATGAGAAGCGTATGTGTGAGGATGCACTTACGATTTTTTTGTATCTTTTCCCCTGAAAAAATCTGATTGTCTTCTGTAAATAACCCTGGATAAAAAGTTTTAATTTGTATTTTTTACCTTGAGAGGAAGATGAAATCTTCTTTGACACTTTTTATTCTCATGCTGTCATCACTGCAATCATTGTCTGTAAATTCAACATCCTCCATTTTCTTCTTCCCTTGACTCCATTTTTTTTTTTCATTAAAAAGATGAGATTGAAAAATAATGTGTTTGTGTTGTCCATTTGTGTGTTTGCATGGATGCATTTTATTTTTGTGCTCAGACTCAAAGCATATAAAAAGCAAGTTAGTCAGTCTGGGGAAATGTTCTTTACACATTTTCTTCCACTGCAATTATTAAGGTTTGATTGTAGGTGCCAGATCACCACCATTTCCTAGAATAGGTTTTAAAATGTTAGACAGTGATTTTTGTGACGAACACCTTTTTGTGGCTTCCTCTAAATGGGCGGCGTGGCTCAGTGGTCGTCTCAGCCGACATCCAGCGATTTCTGTTCGCCTTTTGTTGACAGTGGATATGAGTACGCACGCCGTTGGCGGCCTCATAATATTCATTGACTTGGGGAGGGGTTTGATTTCTACAACAATTCAGAGGAATTGTCCCACACTGTTGTCATATTTATGAATGAAATATGATGACATCCACCACGTACATCCGCAGAGAGCTGAATCTGACGAATCCCAAATCGTGTTACACCGCCTGAGTCACTAGTTAGACCTAGTTTTATCAAGTCTAAAATCTAATCTACTTATTGTCACCAAATTGAAGATGCAGGTCTGTCTACCAAATTTACAAACACGCTAACTTGCCCTGGCGCGAAAATTACGATGCACCCGTTTGTAGATGGAGCGCCTGTCTACGAAAATAGAGCCATGTGGCTCAAAAAAAATGCACTATGGAATTTTTTGGGGGGGTCTAAGGCTGACTTGAAATCTTCCAAAAGGGCAGCATCAGGGTCTGCAATTGTCTTTTGAAAAGCACTGCAGAGGCAAGCAAGCGCACTTTGCTATTCAGGGCAGGCCCACGTTTTGCTCTTTGTGATGTACTCCAGCAGACGAGACATTCATCACAGCGCCTGTGTTGACCAGACCCGACTGAGCAACAGCAGCAGGGTGTAGCTGAGCTGATCAACCATTCCGTCTTTTTTCTCCCTCCTTCCACAAGACGCCAAACTGCTTCCTTCAGGTGCTTGAAATACGAAATGGGCTTTGAAAACATATTTAAATACTTCCTGTATTCAACATTTGGCAGGACTCCAACATTTCCAAAACCTTCTTAGCCCAAATCCCCCCCACTCCTGCCACCATCTCCAAAACCTTAGAAAACCCCATGCCTGAGTAATGCAGCACACACACATGCGCACACACACACACACACACACACACACACACAGCCTAGAGCCACCATCTCCAGCTTCATCATGCTGACCTCAGTTTCCCTTTGATAACTATGAAAATATTTGTGCGCGTGTGTGTGTGTGTGTGCGTGCGTGCGTGTGCGTGTGTGTGCGTGTGTGTGTGTGACTTACCAGCCAATTACCACATCTCCCAGACAGACTGAGACTGCCAATCCTTTGCCAACCAATCAGAGAGGGGCAATGCGGCGCTAGGCCGGGAAGTGGTTTCTATGGTAACCAGGAGGCCTGTTTGCATGGTGGCTGATGGAGGAGTGATGGATTACTGTAATGGGATGGACTGGGGCAGGGGGGGGGGGGGGGGGTTGGCTGGTCGTGGAAGGCATGGAAAGAGGTGAAGATGGAGAAAGAAAAAAAGGAAGGAAGAGAGGAATTTTTAAAAATGGGGGAGGGGCTGCGTGGGGTGAAGACTCATACATAAATATATTGAAAATGAATGCATCTGAAATGAAATGACTTAAAAATGAAAAATGAATGAGGCTGGACAATGAGAGAAATGGATAGAGGAGGGGCAGGAGAAGTGGAGAGGGTTTGTATTTCTGTTTGTAGATTGGTGGTGGCTGGGTGGGGGGGGGGTGGATTTCATCAGTTTGGGATGGAATTCGTATTCTTTCTTCGTTAAGCCATCTGCCTTTGGCGGAGCCAGGCAAGTAATCGTGGAAAAACTGAAAGACAAAGCAAAAGAAATGTTGGATTTGAAAGTCCTCTCTCATTTACATATTTGATGATATCCAGAAATAATAGTATGGCTGTATGCATTGATTTACGAGTCTCGGATAAGAAGAATGATGAATGTTTTTGATAGGTAGCAGTATTTAGTATGCATGTCCAACATCCAAATGTACTTTGGAAGCACTGACAGTAAAAAAAATGGAAGGCATCTAATGACATAAAGCTTTAATGTGAAAAAGGACAGTTTAACATCAATTCTATCTTCATTTTAACGATCAATATAAAATTGAAGATCACTGACAGAGAGGTACTAACATAAGTAGTCAAATTTTTTTATAGATTTTTTTCAATACAATTCATAATTCTTGTTTAAAAATATATTTTGTGCATCTTTTGTAATGAAACTCTTTAGAATATGCACATTCACTTAATGAAGTCCTTTGGAGTGAATTTTGAGCTATAAGTTGTCTTAATCAAAATAAATCAAATGAAACTTTCTATGCGAATTAACCAGTAACCATGGTTTGATGGAATTTCACATTTGTGACTTGAGTGGAAGACCCGTGTTGATTGACAGAATCTTTCAGACACAAGTCATTTTATGTTTTGCTTTGATAATCAAATGCTGAAATCTTTTCAAAATTGTCAATTAATTAACTTTAATTTTGTGCCATTCATGGTTATCTTAAATGCCTATCAGCCTCAGACAGTTTGAATTCTTCAACTGAGACAAACCCGTTCATTATTTGTATCCGTTTTGATGACACAGCCCAGCAGTCTGGATCATGAATTTGTCGAGTGCATTTTTCTGGTTGAGGAGCAATTGAATAATCTGCAATGGCAATTTAGTGAGGAAAAAGAAGATGCAGGT
The DNA here is from genome assembly GCF_051991255.1 of Vanacampus margaritifer. NCBI lineage: Eukaryota > Metazoa > Chordata > Actinopteri > Syngnathiformes > Syngnathidae > Vanacampus > Vanacampus margaritifer. The sequence goes on from NC_135436.1 coordinate 11,744,060, forward strand.
GAGGTGGAAAAGCACAATTCAACACTGCAACCTAGAGGCAGACTTAAGTAACTTCCACTTTCTTTCCCTCAGGCAAAAACATTTGTAATGCATGCAGTGCCTGCATGGATGGGTTAATAACCACAATTCACTAGGAACTGTTGTAAGTTGAATTAGAAAATACAACTTGTGTTTGATTTCTTTGTTGAATGCGCTCCCTTTATGCTTTCGGTATCAAACAATAAAGTTTTATCATTCAAACTAATTGCCATTGATTTACTTTATTATCTGCCTGCCCTTTCTTGTTTATTGTGTTTACACATGGAAAAAAATAACAATCAAAACAATCTGACTCATTAAACATTTGTTTCATTCCAGGTCCTTCATAATAAAACAATTACACAGTAACAACTTCATGTCCTGCCGCCTAATATTTCTCAGTCAGATTTATGCTGAGCAGTTAATGTGAAAAATGAATACAGAGCAAAGTAATGGGAAAATACAAGGCTGATTAAATAAGGCCTACTTTATTTGATCTAATCCCCAATGTCGCCTGTTTGTTTTGACTCGCATCCATGGCTTTCTTTGGCTCCATTTCAAATCAACATTATGCAGTTCTCAGTTGGTACTTTTCATTCAATTGACCGTCAACAACTGAATAAATTAAACTTGACTGATATTGGAGGGAGAGTAAAAGTCCGTTTTTCATCTTGACAACCCGGCTAGCATCCATCAACACTTTACAACTACCAAGGTGCTTGTGGTGAATACAGAATGTATGTGTTGTTTAGCTCGATGGGCGGGGGGTGGAGGGAACGACGTTTGGGTGGCGGGCACGGATACCTTTTTCTTCTGTTTTTGTCACAGATATGAAATGATTTGGTGAAGCAGCATGTTGCTCATGACTTAAAGACTCACGATTAGCTTAGATTGTACGACAGCAGCTGCACGTGTTACTCAGAAGACATTTTACTCTTCATTCTGTTTGCTCTGTGCAACCTGTCAAACTGTTGCAAGAATAAAAGCCAATTCAGTATAAAAAAAATATTGACACAGCAAAAACAACGCCCATGATTAGATATCTAATTTGAATTAATTGGCTAATCCATCATGTAGGTTGCAAGAGTTTTGAGGGATGTTAGCGCACCACCTGTGCTGTGATCGTGGGAAAAACAACACATGAACGCGATAACTTGGAGCTGCCATGTGCGAATTTGGAAGCAAATCTATCAAACGCACTCATGTTTTATTACACTCTGACACCTTTGTTTAAGCTCTACATGACCAAACACTGCTATATGAATCTGCTTCTAATGAATTACAACAGCTGACCTGAAAGGGTCTCAGATGTATTAGGAAATAAATGACACACTTCAAATAATCAAAAAAATATTTTTATTAATTTTTTAAATATTTTTTTTTGCCGTAATAATTTCCCCAGTTTTCCTACTATAAGCAGAGCATTGCATTTTTATGTAGCATTTTCTTTACATGTACCCAGTTGGAATTCATGCCCGCCGAATGTTGGTGTAAAAGAATACACATGTGCTAAACACACTATTTAAACACGTGTTGGCTTAAGTTGAGATAAACAAAGTTAGCAAAGAAGGTGAAAGGTGATGTGAAGCCAAGTATATATGAAAGTCCCTCTCCCCCCTCGATGCACATTGCGGCAGCTGACAGGTGAGAGGCGTGGTGAGTGGATATACACAAACAGGCAAAAATAATGGCAGCGAATCAACAATATATATTTCTAACATCTTATTCTCGTCAATAGAAGAAACCCAAAATGGAAACTTTGGCAACTCTGTGCACTCTTCTGTCACTCTTCCTTTTTGTTCACGCAGACCTTGTGGAACAATTTGAGGTTTGTGTGGTTTACACTACTCTGGAAAATGAAGCATTTAACTAAATACTCTAAACATGTTTGTGCTTTCTGTAACTGATATTTTGCCACAGGATGTGCCTGAATGCTTGAAGTATTTCTACAAAAGCAAAGTGCCAAGATGGGGCTCTTCAACACCTGGCACCGCTCGTCTCTGTCAGCGATTTGCCAACCGGTAAAAAGGGGAATTGTAACTTCCATGGGACAAAATACACTGTGTGGACAAAAGTTTTGGGACATTTGACTCAAATTGCCTGGTCAGAGATTAAGGATTTTGGAGGAGAGGATGTACCTCCCTTCTGTTCTACTTTATCAATTGTGTGTTTGATGGTGACCAGGTGATGGCTATAAGTTCTTCCACACAAAACTTACCTGATCTGAGTGGTTTACAATGTGATTGGTAGCAAAATGGGTTCTATATTTTTGGGCTATCTTAAAAATCATGAGCAAGTGTGTCAAAAAAAAGTTTTTAACAACTAAGGAGACTCATTGCACTTCAAGGTACCACTTTGCCACATTGTACGACACAAACCATCGTATCGCAGTTTACTCAGCGTACGTGTTCCAGCCAAGCAATGGAGGTGGACGGGAGAGAAGGTGGTTTATAGAACCTCAGGTATGTACGATCATGCCAGTACAATACAAGGGTCACCGATCTTTTTCAAACTGAGCACTACTTCTTGATTCATTTCTAAGCCAGGCCATCAGTTTGAGGCACATCTGTTGAAAGTGGAGTTTGTGATGTTCTTCTAGCTGGTAAATAAATCCTGGCAAGCCGAGATGAAGGATGGTTACTGGCTGGGTCGAGATCATCCTGGGATCTACCTGGGGGAGAGACAGGCTCTGAATGAGGACTACACACACTCAGGCTTTGATCGAGGTCACCTCAACCCTAATGGACACCATGCAGGTAAACACACTCTTAAAAAAAAAAAAAAAAAACTTCATTGTATGACTTTATTTTCTCACCTGCACCATTATACAACATTCACTCACTTTTGACCCACAATACACTCAATACATTATGATCCAACTGGTGCTGTCAGCCATCCATTTTCTGTACTGCTCATCCTGGGTCGAAGCCTATCCCAGCCAGCGAGAAGTGAAATTCACCCTGGACTGTCAATAACAGGAAACATATAAACGATCATTTACACTCATATCTACTTCTGCTGGCAATGTAGCCCTCAACTAACCTGAGGCAATGTCGTCCTCAATTAACCTAATGGACTGTACACGTTAGGTTAATTGCACAGGGAGAACATTCACGTTCCACACTGGAAGTTATGTCGAAGACACACTAAGGCATACACATGTGGACACAATTGTTGGTAATCCTCGGTAAATATAAGAAAAATAATAAGAGTAAAAAAAATAATGATTGTAGTAACAAATAACCAGGGTTCCCTGCCTCTGGCGTAGAAGGTTGAACATGTTCTGATGGTCAAATTATTTTTTATCTTTTCAGTACCATCATTTTTGTATACATATTAGGGAGGAATTCCAGTCACAACACAGGGCAACGTCCAAATGTCCACATCAAAATTTTGCAAAAATACATTTAATAATAATGCATAGATTTGTGGAGACTGGGGTAAAGTTGTATTTTACAATTTTAAAAATGTGCAGCATTTCACAAGTTACTTCATGTTAAAGACTAGATAGCTCTTGATATTAAAAGAAAAATGCAGTGAGCTGTCACCAATGTCTTACAAATGCAATTATGCCATCTAGTGGCAGAAAAATTAACTCAACACAAATCAATATCAAAATTGTTTTTTACAGTATCGTAAATATTTTTAATTTGAACTCAATTTGATGGATTTTTATGAAATTACTGTATCAATTACTAAAATATGCAGCCACATTTCTATTAGTTTAACATTTTTTCACTTTTATGTTAACAAGAATATGAACATTTAGGGGGGGGGGATATATATATATATATTCAATGCATTTGCTTTATTCTCATGACTGGTTACTTTGTAGATTCTCACTGAAGGTATCAAAACTATGTATGAACTGATCTGGCGTTATGACTGTAACAAAAAAAAAGGTGAAATAACTGAAAACATGTTTTATATTATTATTATTTTATATTATAGATTATTTAAAAAATAGCCATCCTTTGCTCTGGTTACTTTTTTGCATACTTTTGGCATTCTTACGTCTGGGAACTCCTTAAAGACTGTTGGAAAACCCTTCCAGCTACCTTTTGAAGCTAATCAAGAGAATGCCAAGAATGTGCAAAAAAGTAATCAGAGAAAAGGGTGGCTATTTATGTATTTATTTTTGTGTTTTCATTCGTTAGTTGTAAAGTTGTTAATCATAGTTTTGATGCCTTCATTAGAATCTATAATATACCAGGGATGTAACGACATCCAAACATCAAGATACAATAATTATCGCAATATTGTGAAGAGGTTGGTGATATAAAAAAAAGTCACCAAAAAAATTTGCTCATACTAAGAAAACACACACACAATATTGTGCTTTTTTACATAAAAGCAATTAAAATATTATTTAAAATTATTTATTTATATTATATATATAGAAAATATAAATATAAAATATATATTGAGGCACTTACTTGCTAATGCAAGCAAACATTGAGTTTCTACACATATTGACTCTGTTCACAAGCATAGTACGATCCCCTTCATCATTTGTGTGGATTTTAAACATTGAAGGGCCAAAATATGCCTTCTGAAAATTAAACTGCACTAAAAAAAAAAAAAATAGCCACCTGACTTTTTTAACAGATGTGCTGCTTTTAATATCATGACATGACGACGACGATATATTACAGTTTTAATATCGCGATATCACGATATTGCCGCCTTCGTTACGTCCCTACAATGTACAGTCATGAAAGTACAGCAAATATATTGAATGAGAAGGAGTGTCCAAACTTTTGGCCTGTACTGTATATATAAATATATACATACATACATATAATTTTGTTGAGACACAATTCAGAAGCAATGTCTGATCTTCATTGGTTTATCATTATTATGATTATTACTATCAGCATCAGCATCAGCATCAGTATCGTCATCATCATTATTTCATTAACAATTTCGTCCACATGTGTATTTATTTGGAGTACTTGTCTTCTCATCCTGTTTTGCGCCCCCACCATTGAATTCCTCTCCACTTCTCCGACAGTTCCTGGCCGCAACGCCACTTTCACCCTCACCAATGTGGTTCCTCAGAACCCCAAACTGAACCAGAACGCATGGAGAATCCACGAGTCTCAGCTTAATGATCTTTTCCGCAAAAAGTGTTCCAAGGCCTACGTTTTGGTGGGTGCGGTACCTTCTGCGGGTAATTGGATTGTCAAGAACAATGTAGAGCGTGTCAACATCCCAGACTACCTGTGGAATGCATACTGCTGTGTGGACAACAACGACAGGCCCATTGAAGGGGGGGCTGCTGCAGCCAGGAACACAGAAGACAACTGGGTCGAGAAACTCTCTTTGGATGAATTTGGAGAGTTTCTGCAGCAGTTCTCAAATCAAGAAGTAGGAGAGCTTTTCCACAATAGCTGCAAAATTTGATTGGATGATTTGATGATGAGCCTTAAGTCAACATTAAACATTTCTTGACAATAATACGTTATAGTATATGTGACCTCACTAGTCTAAACATGACATTCTGGTTAATATTAAATTTGTGGAATATGAGTTATGCAGCAAAATTAAGCCATGTTTAATCCATCACAGGGGCGGCCATTTTGCCACTTGTTGTCGAGTGAAGATGATATCACAGCTCACATGGTTGTTAGAGACCTGAGCAACATTGATGTCGTCTTCCGTCGACAGAAAGTGGCAAACTGGCCGCCTTCTGATATCGATAAAAATTGCTGGATTTTGCTGCCTAACTCATATTCTACTAATGCAGTATTAACCAAAATACCATATTTAGACTAGTGGGGCTACATAGAAAATAATGTCGAGAAATTTTTGGGGGGTTGACTTCATCTTAAAATATATATAAATTGTAAAGAAATATTTTTGTAAAACGGCAAAATGTAATGGTTTATCATTCCCTTTCACAGTATTGAGGCTGTGCATTGACATATCACAAACAAATAAAGATGAGCTTTCAAGTTTGTTCCTGTGTTCTTTCCCACTGACCTCGTAAAACACCATCTACACTTGAGGAAATCCGTTGATATGTAATGTAGCTGTTTGCTTTATATTAACTCATTAACTGCCATTGACGGCTATAGACGTCAAAAATTCATTTTAATTATTTCTATTAAACTTTTTTTAACAAGAGTGTGATAACCTAGAATTTTTTTCATTGTACATTTAGAACAGATATAAAATTTGTGATTAATCGTCAGTTAACTAGTGAAGTCATGCGATTAATTATTATTATTTTTAATTATCGCCTGACGCCCCTAATTTTTAATGATTTTTTTTTTTTATCGTGTCAGGCAATTAAAAATTTCAATTGTAATTAATCACATGAATTAAATAATTAACTCATGATTAATCACAAATTTTATATCTGTTCTAAAAGTACAATAAAAAAAATGTTTTTTTTAGGTTTTCATACTCCTTTTAACAAAGGTGGAAAAGTGTACAATTAATAGAAATATTTAAAATGAAATTTTGACATCTATAGCCGTCAATGGCAGCGAATGAGTTAATGTACTTTTTCAATAGTGAATTATCATTGATGAAAGTAGCCACAGTGAGTGCAGTACCCTTTGTTAGACATTGCTGGCAGTGCAAATGCCCGAGATTCAACCTGTAATCAGATGACTCCCAATTAGCACTAAATCACCCCAGCAGAATACATTGTGATGACAAAAACAAGATGAATCTGTGAATCAAACATCTTAAATGGTTTCATCCTAAAAATACAAATCTAAATTTCTAATTAGAAATGTGGCATCAGTGCAATAACGTTGCCATGCGATAGAATGCAGTGGTCAATCGGCGTAGAAATTTGCGAATCCTTTTCAACATGCTCTTGTTGGATTCAAAGTCAGTTGTTATATCTGAGGAAGGGATATGTGGTTGATCGAGCGACACTTCGTTGTTTGTCAGAGGGTTCAAGCTGTCACTGGCGGCCTGTTGGGCCATTGTAATGAACGGATGCTGCAATGCTTGCGAGGCAGAGATTCTCTGATGCCCGTCAAGATGCAACATCCGTTTGAGGAGGTCCAAGAACGCCTTCCTGTTCTCCAGCTCATCGTCTGTAATCTCACCCTCAGGGGGCATCTGAATCATATCTTCCAGGGGTTTGGGAGGGTCTCTGCAAGCATCCGGATTTTTGGGTTTATCATTGTTCGCCGCTTCAAACTCCTCTGGTGTCATGAGTCTGTATTGAGAAACTCCGACCTCCTCGTCTTCAGTGAAATAATTCTCGGTGTATTTCCCAGCGCGAAGTAAGCAGTCATCTGGCTGGCCCAGGACGCAGATGATATGCTTCAACATTTGATATTCGCAGTTGACAGCAAATAGGTTTCCAGGCAGGAAGAGGAAGGCCATGATACAGGCCACGCTCCAGACGTCTATGTTCTCGTTGTAAGGGAGGCCGAGGGTAATTTCCAGAGCTCGATACCCCACCGGTTGAATCTCCAACCCTAGCTTAATTTTGGATGCTGGAATGGCATTGCCAAAGTCAATCAGCTTCACCTTCAAGGGTCGTTCTTTCCTGTTAACAATCATAATGTTGTCGGGTTTGATGTCAGTATGCAAGATACCGATACGCTTCAGGGTGACCAAGGCCACGAGCAGTTGATGGGCAATGACACGGATTTCGTCCAGAGACAACGGCTGAGGTTGTCGCTCTTCCAGCAAATAGATGAGATCGCAGTCCAATACCTCAAACACCAGACAGATGTTTCCCTCATGCTCAAACTGCTCAAAGAACTTGACTACATTAGTGCTATCGGCATCCATAACACTGACCATCTTCAGTATGGACAGCTCTTTCTCCGTGTCCTGTTTGACAGCTCCTTCGTTCTTCAAGATCTTAATTGCTACCATCTCCGTCGTGTCCAGATTTTTGCACACCGCCACTTTCCCAAAGCAGCCTTCACCAATGAAATCCAGGACAGAGTAAGCATTGGACTTGCTGTACAAAACCTTGCCTATCTTGACTTCAGGTCTTGTTGCTTTCACTGCAAAACAAGTATAGACAGGACACTACTGTCAAGTCAGTAGTCAAGTAGAAATGGAATAGAATTGAGGACACCTTTAGTCTGTGAGGAGCGTGATGGTTCTGGAAATGTAGTGCGCTGACTGTCTGTTTATTAACTCATTCACTGCCATTGACGGCTATAGACATAAAAAAATATTTTTAACTATTTCTATTAGTTTAACATTTTTTCCACTTTTGTTAACAAGAGTATAAAAATATTTAGAACAGATATAAAATCGTGAGTTAACTAGTGAAGTCATGCGATTAATTACAATGACAATTTTTTATCGTCTGACACCCCTAATTTTTAATAATCTTTTCTTTTTTTAATCTTTTTTTTAAAGAAAAAAAATATAAAAAATTAGGTGCGTCAGGTGATTACATTTTTTAATCGTAATTAATTGCATGACTTCACTAGTTAACTCACGATTTAAAAAAAAGAAAGAAAAGATTATTAAAAATTAGGGCCGTCGGGTGATTAAAATTTTTATTTGTAATTAATCGCATGACTTCACTAGTTAACTCACGATTAATAACAAATTTAAATCTGTTCTTAATGTGCAATACAACAATTATAGGTTTTCATACTCTTGTTAACAAAAGTGGGAATAAATTTAAAAACTAATAGAAATAGTTAAAATGAATAGACGTCAATGGCAGTGAATGAGTTAATAAAATTGACTTGAAACCACAAAGGTTTTAATTATAGTAAATAATGATAACAACAATAATAAAAAATAAAACGAGGCAACCATTTTCTATACCACGTAGTGTTGTGGGTGAATGGCACAGGCACAACGCCAGGTTTTTCCCTCTCCAGATGTTAATTGGGTGTTTGATGTGCTGGGATCAGCAAGAAGAAAATAATCGATTTCCATGACTGCAAGTTACTTTATAAAACTAAATCAAATTTCACATTGTAGTAATTTGACTTCATTAAAAACCACCCAAGTCACAAGTCAACCAAACTTTGGCTGATGATGCATGCGTCAGAAGATGAATGTAAGCTTGTTATAAATTGAGGCTGATTTAATCTGTTGAGAGGACAAATTTACTCAGCTTTTAAAGGTTAAACTCTCATAAACTCGCTCTTATTTTCCAGTGGTCTTTCAACAGTGCCTGAAATGTCAAAAGTTAATATTTTTCCTAAGGTATTATTAGTCCTATGGACCTTTAAAAAAAATGTATGTGCCAAAAATTTAAACACGTTTTTTTAAACTAGGGATTTCAACCTGGCAGCATTGAAATTGCTGTAACTTTATCAATTTGTTAATAGGTACTATATAAATCATTTTAGGGAAGTAAGTATAGAATTTGAATGCAAGAACATCTTCAAAGTTAATTTTTTGACCCATGAGTACTGTTCAGCCATTTTTTTCATTTGACTTTTTTTTTTAAATTATTATTCTTGTCATGCATACGTACAATAATATGCACAGCCCACATTGATTTATAAGACAACAAACAATCCAAATTAATGGCCTGGCACCAGGATCAAAATAAATAACAAAAGCAACAAAAAACTCATGTCATGAATAATCAGTCTACTCTTTTTTTCTATCCAGGCTTTGGGTATAAAATGTGTTATTACAAAAACATCCAAATCAAAAGGCCATTATTGGTTACAGTAAGCCTACAGTAAGTTGTCGATATGAATGGATGAGTCCTAGCAGCTAATTGGGGATCTCCCTCCTCTTTTGCGTTTTCATCAAGTCTCCATAATAATAATAATAATAATAATAATAATAATAATAATAATAATAATAATAATAATAATAACAACAACAACAACAACAACAACAACAACAACAACAACTTACTTGAAGAAACAGATGAGGCCGAAGACTCCGAGCTTGTCCATGAAGACATGATTTTCCAAAGCTCCGTTTGCTTTTCAGCGTCAGCAGTCCTTCTGACGGCTAACATGTCCCACTTTCTGGAACTTTTAATTTACCGGCCGGTGACGTCATAGAAATATTGTTCAAGTTGAACCCTTTCGAGCGGAAGGCCGTAGAAAAAAATGTCAGTAAGGGAGATCCCTCAGCTTTCAAGACGGCTGAAGTGATATCTGTACACTGTGAGCAAATGTATTTAGCATTGCTGATATTAGGAGCGTCATAACGAGTCATAATCATAGTATCTGTTCAACTGTGGACATCTGTGGACGCAAAGTATCGCTGTAGGCGTTTGTGACGTGTTCACCGGCTTCGTCTGTCTAGTTTTGTACACAACTACCACAAGAAATGAACTCTTCTATGAGTGTAATAGTATTTAGACTAAGTGACGTTCAACGTACGTGCGCTCTTTGTGTAAGTGCACGTTGACTTGCGGTGCCTGTCTACACTTATACCGGTAAAATATTCAAGAGAGGATTTGAAAATAAACTCGGATGATATTTTAGGTGCTCTAACCCCCTCCTTCCCGTGAGTTGCGTGATTCATTCACAAACACTCGTAGTCGGAAATAAGACAGCAGGTGCAAACAAATGTCCTACTGTAGTAAAAATTCGAATGTTCATGCAAAGGTCAGCTTTAGAATACAGTGTATTTTAGACTTACATCGGGGCGGGGTGGACAACTGACGGCCCCATGATTATTATTATTATTAATAATAATATTAATAATAATAATAAGAAGAAGAAGAAGAAGAAGAATTGCCACAGGTTTTCTGTTCAAGCAATTATGTGCAGTCCTTGATTGGCAATGAGAATAAGCCAAATCAACGTTAAAAAAACAACAACAACAACCTGTAAGACACTATGCAGTACAATAGTAGCCTACATATTGTATATTTGCTAAAAATAAAAAATATATTTTAAAAAAGACATAAGAACGTATTCCGTCCATATTTTAAATGGCATATTTGTCGAACATCTGGTTATAGGTGCGTGGTCCCCCCCAGTAGCGCTAATGAAAAACTGCAGCCCCCTTCCATCTTAGATGCCCATCGGTTTCGAGAACAGCTAAGACTTTTTCCCAATTACACTTGTGTGTGGGCCAACAATGTCTGCACTGCTGCTTTGATAACAAGTTCAACAGTTTATTGTTATCCATGGTCTTGCACCACGCCTTACAGTAACCTACTATGGCAAATAATCTGGGGAACTTGAAATGCTGCTCGACCTGTGTCCTCAGTGCATTGCAAAAGTTAATGGCTGCCACTTTTGACTGAGTAATTAGAATGACAACCTGCTGCAGCTAATGATTTATTATTTTGACCTTAAAATGCCATGCCATTTAACTTAATGTGCTGGGGAGCACACAATCAATCACAACTTTTCAATACCAATTCATTTTTACATGCCATGAATAATCAATCCAATTTATTTACCACTTATATTGTTCATTGTCAATGTCCACCTGACATTTGACAACCATCCTTGGTTTTCTTATTCAGCCCAATGTTAAGGGAAAATGCTACACTTGCTCGAAACAAAAAGTTTTGTATTCTTCTCATTTCTAGTTCCTGTCTTTCCAGTCTTTTTTTTATCATCATGTTTTTTTTGGTAGGAAATTTTATATATCAAAACTACTAGTGGTATTGGTACTTGGTATCGGTGACTACTCAAGAGTATCGCACTGTGTCTGAAAAAAGGTGGTATTGAACAGCAATCCATCCATTTTACAAAACCGCTTATCCTCACAAGGGTCGCGGGAGTGCTGGAGCCTATCCCAGCTGGCTTCAGGCACTGGTTGCCAGCCAATCGCAGGGTATTATTCTGATTGAACATCTCTTTAAAAAAAATAGCTTTGATGAAATTTAGACAACATTTCTGACAAAAACATCAAATATTTATGTGACTATTCAGAAATCTTACATTTAAAATCATACAAATTTTTATTCATACATTTCGTACTTCTAAAATGAAGAAGCAAATGTTTATGTAAATAATGTCAATGTTTATTGATCCTCTTTCCGTTGACAGCAAAAACAAGGCATTTAAATACACACACAATACATTCAAATATATTTTAAACCGGACGAGGTTATCCACTATTGCATCATTACGCCTAAGATTTTCAACAAACCCAAAACTCATTGTTTAGCAACCCATACAGTATATGAAAAATCAGAAAAGTGCAACACCCATACGCATGGCAAAATATACAGAATCAGCTTAACGACATAGAAAAACAGATATTGACACATTCAACAAAGTAGCTCTCTGCATTTCAATCAATAGCAGTCGCATAGTCAACCAAACCGGACCATGGGATGATCCGCCCAGGTGGGAAGGTTGGCAAGTTTGTCCTCAGTTGCCCTGTCTATGGGCCAGCTCCAGGCCTTGAAGAATCCACACAGGTTCATTCCCACAGTTTTGGAGAAAGTCTCCGCGTACAGGTTCATCTTGCCGTTGTTCTCCTTTGGATAGTTGCTTATCTTGTGGTAAGCAGCAAACACCTTCTTCAAGGCATCCCAGCCAAATCTTTCCTGGAGCTATTTGAAAGGCCACATGTTACAATCATCAGTATCATAAGGTGTAACAGGTGTGTTACGGCCTCACAGTTACATGGGCCTTTTTATTATTTTAGAAATGTGAGTTTTTCAACATGAGAGCCCCGTTTCTTTACTGTCTCTCACCTGCAAGTATGTTTCAAGAGCCACCCACACCTCCCACTTGTTGAGTTGCCTGCCCCCTTTTACAAATTCCTCCAATCGACTCTTTCTTTTTTCTGAAGTCATATCTCCATGAGCCTGTATTGAAGAACCAATGGTGTAAATGTTAAAAAGGTCATAATCCTATCATAGGGCCCAGCCAAAGACGAAAAATGAGTTCACCTTTCCCCTTTTGATCCCTAACACCTCCTCATGGATGTACACTGACCAAAGGTTGCATGTGCCCTCTGTGGTGTGTGGCCGGAACTCCCAGCAGTCTCTCTGCTGGTTGTGTCCGAGCTCGTGGATCGGGCCCCAAATGCCTTTCGTCTTGATATGCTCAAGGTTGACCAGTCCGTCTGCCGAGGCCTTGTGCATCATGACGGGGTATCCGGCGTGCATCCAACCTGAAAAGTGAGGAAAACAAGGACTGTCCAGGATGTTTTTCTGAATACACTCGTCAACATCATTCAATTCCATTAAGTTATTTTTTAAATTGTTTTCCCCTGGGCATACTGAACATACCATAAGAAATCTGCACATCTGTGACAAAGCGTTCTTTGCGGGGAAATGTGTGCGGTTTTGCCGCAAGATCAGCAACTCCTTTCATGATCGTGTCCCAGCGTGCTGCCAGCAAATCTGGTCGATCCAGATTCCTAATGACATCTGACGGCACAGTGAGTACAATATTTTCAAACTCCAATTCTGCCCAAGGGGAAGGGGCTGTTCGTAGCATGGCCCAATCGGCTGCTGTTGTCACACCTGAAAAGAGCAGAGGGATAAATAGTATGTTTGCAAACGTGGTTGAACATTTTTAAACTGCCTTATGGTTCAACTATGGTTGCCAAATGGACTTGCAGGAAATACAGTGAAATATCTATCACCTTGGATGTAGGCATGGCTGGCTCCAAATAGCAATTATTATTGTGTAAACAAATGGCAATTTCTTAGTGTCAATTGGAAAGTCGTGTCATAGAAATGGGTCCAATTTCATTTGAATGAAAACCATATTTTTTCTGGACATGAAAGATTTTCTCTGCTAAAGTCTACAAATTACATTTACGGCATGCTTTATTAACGGCATAAGGACGCAAAAGCAGACTAAAAAAAAAAAAAAAGTCAGACAAGACCAATCACAATCATCCTCACCAGATTTATAATAAGGTGCCGGCACAGCTACCTGCACTATGATCTCAACCCCTCCCACTTGGGTTTTAGGTGGGGCCACCAAGTAAATGAGACCTCCCCACAAGTTCCACACCTGCATCATCTCACTGTCAATGGGAAATTGCTCATGAACACTGGGTGCTCTCTTCAGCTCGGCAGCCTTAAGATAATCTGTCTGACAACCGATTTGGACCTGTGGTGGAACAAAAAAGACTTTTTGAGTAAATATTCGGAAACAATGTGTGTTGATTTTTTTCCCTTCTGTAAATCCATCCATTAGAATTAGAATTAGCTTATCATTATCAGGGTTGAGGGTGAGCTGGAGCTTAACCCAGCTGACTTTGGGTGAAAGGCAGGGTACTCTTTTGACTAGTTGCCAACTAATTGCAGGACATAAACAACCATTTACACAAACTCACATTCATAAGTACAGACAAATTAGAGTCTTCCCTTAACACAACATGTATGTTTTTTTGGATTGTAGGAGTTCTCACATTCTAAAAACGGTTGGGTCAAAAATGGACCGACCCAACTTTTTTTGAGTTAATTAAATTTATACAATTATTAAATTAAAAGAATGAAAAAAATAATCCACAAAGCAGCCTATTTTTGGCTTGTTTTGTAAGTTATTCATTTGACACAACTTTTTGGGTCAATTGAATAACCCCAAAATTTTAGTTGGTCCCTTTTTGACCCAATTTGGGCTATTTTGGACCCATTTTTAGAGTGTTGGTATACCTGGAAAACAACCCAAATTCAAGTGATTCAAGCTCATTATATTACTATATTAAAGTGATTTGGGCACTGTGACATGGGAACAGATTGAGCATGAATAGAAAAACAATAAATCCAAATAAGAATTGGATTAAGTTATATGCCATACCTTCCATCCCTTGTTGATAATCTGCACAGGCATTGCTATATAGGTCTTCATACCATGAGAAAGATAGAGCCCAGTACTGAGCCACTCTTCCTTTTCTGACACATAAACAGACACAATCACGTCAATATATAATAATATAGCACTGTACGTAGGTTGAACCTTCAAATGGTCAAACAATAGGGCCTTACCTGCTGTGTTGACATTCACCGGGATCCTGTGATTATAGACAACAGGCATCAAGGGGTTGTCCTTGATGAGGTAAGGGAACAGGCTGTCAGGATTGGGGCAAACCTTATATACCTCTGCACCCACGTTGAGCAGGAGATGGTCTTTGGGAGTTTTCACTGGACAGGTGTCACACACCTAAACAAAAAAAACAACAACAACATTGGAGTGGTGGTTAAATGTAGTGCATGAAAGGGCTATCCATTTACAGTATGTGATTATAGCGATAACATCAGCTAGCAAAGACCTGATTGGTCCACTGAACTTTCCTTTAAGTGGTCTACCTACCTGAGGGATGCCAGATTTTTTCAGGACGTGCATAAGGGTGGACAAGACCTGAGTGTATGAACAGCGATCATACGCTTCCATTTGTAAGAAGGCGGAACAGTCCTTGCCAAGCTTTTTCAGGGATTGTTCTTCATGCTTGCTAAGATCGTCTCCCTCCGTTACATGAGCAGCAAAGCGTTGTAGAAGGTGACAGAAGTGGTAAGCGTCTTTGGGAGCTTCACTGGGCGCAGGGGCTTTATATTTACCACCCCGAATGGTTTCACGCAACAAACTTAAGCCCATTTTGTTCAGGATCTTGTTGCCTGCAATTACAGCCCGTGTCTATTAGGATGCTCAGCAAGAATCATATAGATGACCTCAATAGGTGCTGGAAAGAACTTAATCACAGTTGTGGTGGCATTTAATACCTGAGAAATCTGTCAAGGGGTTATCGCCCTTGTGCACCTGTGCCCAGTACCAAGCATGGCCACCAATCAGCAGACCTCCTCCCTCCGCCACAAAGCTCTGGATCTCTTGCGCATGTTTGTCGCTGTATGCTGAACAAACAAACACACTCAGGTCATTCCTGAAGTCGCTCTTCTCACACTTAAACCCAGATTTCTTCAGAACGTCGAGGGCGTTATGTTGCAGGACGCCAACAGTGCCTCGCCGCCCTGCATCCAACCAGTGAATGGCATTGGTCCAAAATGAAGCCAGCTCCTGTGATGAACCAAACAATTGACATTTGGCAGATCAGCACACAACTCGATTTGAAATGTAAAATACAATACACTGACATGATCAAAGTTTTTCTAAACGTTACCTCTCGTGCTATATATGCTTCATGGCTCACAGCAATAACTCGGCCAAGCCCATAATAGGAGCCTGCCAAAAACGGCCGTCCATCTTCTGTCGTTCCGATAGGGAAGGCGAGCCGTCCATGAATCAGAATCTCAGAAGCAATCGCACCTCCAGTAATGTCAAACTCAGATACCCCTTGAAGTAAGAACTCCAGATCGTCCTTAAACTCATTGCCCAGTCTGTAATTTAAGAACAATGAATTAAATGAGTAGCCAACCCCAAAATTATCTTTGCATCAATATCTTCTATGCAGCCCCACTAGTTTATGAATAAAATATGAGTTCAGCAGCAAAATCCACCCTTTTTTCCATCTCAGGGGGCGGCCATTTGTTGTCACCTGAAAATGACATCACAGTTGCTCAGGGCTCAGGTAACGTAACGACTAATCACAGATCACCTGTTTTCTGAAGCTGAGCCGAGAGCAACTATGATGTCATTTTCAGTCGACAGCAAGTGGCAAATTGGCCGCTCCCTGACATTGATAAGAACATGTGGAGTTTGCTACTTAACTCATATTCCACAAACGCAATATTAATCAGAGCGCCACATTTAGAGTAGTGGGGGCACATACAATATATTATTATAAAGAAGATTTTTGGGTTGACTTAGTATTTAAGTAGCTAATTAAAACAAAGCAGTGCACATGCACAGCAGAAGTATATATAGTGCAACAAATGTATGTGTCGGTCAAGCTCTGAGCATACCTTGCATGTACTATTTCACTTACAAATATAAACTGCAAAGATCAAGGATAATTTGATAGAGGCATTGAAACAAAAATCATAATTGTAAAAGTATAATGAGACTGGAGAGGTGCAAAATGTAATGGTACTATTCACAATACTGTAAATGTAGAGTAAGAGATGCCGTGTAGAATACATTTTACTATTTAAAAACAAAAAGAATTGACAATACATACACCACACGCATCCATGAGGCTGGAATCTGAGGGTAGACAGGCAGCAATTCAGCTTCACCCGGGTGTTCCGAGATGTAGATCCCGGCCACACCACACACTTTATTCCCTAAAAACTCAAGCAGGGTGTTTTCCTTTGGGTGGTCTCCAGCCCAACTCCATGCTTGGCCTCCAATCAACACCCCTCCGCCGTTTTTCAGAAATGCCACCAGGTCCTTCCCGTCTGTAGTCAGGCTGTAGGCGTCTGTTACATACACACTCAGCTCCTGATTCTTTTGGAATTTACCCACAATTTTAGTTTGGATTTTGGATCTGCTGAGATTATCAGCCACTGCTTTAACACTCGTGTTGACCCCCACTGACAGGTTGCGTGAGCTATCTCCTCTCAGCCATGTTACTGCGTTTTCTACTAGAGCAGCAAATGTTGTCAAGTACCCATCATGTCCCAGGACCACAATTCTTCCAGAGCCATACTCGGAGGCCGCCATCAGGACCTGGCCTTGGCTGTTCAACACCAAAGGAAACGCATGTTCTCCAGTCAGCAGGAGGGCACTGGGAACATTAGAGCCACGGAGGTCCAGCTCTTTCAAGCCTCTCATCAGGGACAAAAAGGCTCCCTCTTTGTGACTTTGTTGGGTGGCCATGGTGTAAAAATGAATATCTGCAATTAATTTCAATGACCAAAAAAAAATGTTAATTAAAAAATTATATATCATAGATTAGTCAAACATTGTACCAGAACCATTTCAGAGAACTAATTTAGTATTTCTCTACCAGATGACACAAAAGTCCACACATTCTCAAAAACTCACATCTTTACCTGAGAGCTTGCAGCTGCAGGAATTGCAAGTGCGTACTGTACTGTGCTGCACAGTACTAAAGAAGTACAATAGAGGCGGGGCGTCAAGTGAGAATAACCCACTGAGTGTTTTTGACAACGATCAGGAACAAGCACTATTGGATGATACCATGTCTATCAGGATTCTTCGAGTTTGATCTTGTTTCTCTTCAAGGGCCACGCCCCGGGGAACTTGCTAATCCAGTCTCATTTTAATGTTAGGCAAACAAAGTCAATTCTTCCGAGGTAGTCAAAATACGAAATGTGTAACAAGCCCAACCTGCAGGTAGCTCTGCATCAACACAGAGTATAGTCTTGTTAAAATAATTCCTCTCTGACAGCTGGGACCAAAACAGTTATACTCGCTAGTTGAGTCAATGAATTAGGGTATATATGTCAGGTGTAGTTCGTGTGTCACCAAAATGATTAAATATAGCTGCTTTTAATGTTAAACGCTTAAAATTAAGTATTTGCAAACAAAAATGAAAACATAAAACTACTCAAAACAAGTATCAACTTACTGAGTTAATTGATTCGTCTTTGCTTGTTCGTTCTGTTTTCCCCATTAAAGTAAATGTTATGAAGTCACTCAGTCATATTTAAGTTTGACACATCTCAACGGAAGTGAGAATCTCTATGGGTAGTTAAAAAAACACACTGCAACGTTGATGCCGTTTGACACAAAAAATACAGGGTATAGTTTAAATATGCATAAGTAACTCATAAGAAAAAAATGTAAACCAAATAATAGTTAATCTTCTTGGAATCCCATAAACTTTTAGCGTGGTCGGAACCTTACAACTGAACACGTTTCAGGGAGGTCCTATTATCAAGAAGGACCGATAAAACTAACAAACAAACCCTACCTCATGCCCTAGCTACGCAGAGTTCAGACTCAAGTTCGGTTGAGAAAAAAAAAACACAGTTGAAAGTTAAAATAAGAACGTTGTCGTCGAGATCTACGAGACTTCAGTTCTCATTTCGAAGCTACGTTTCTGAAATGTCGTGCCTTTTGGCTAGTTCATCTGGCGCTCAGATCCCTCTGCAGGATGGACGAGCCGTGCTGCTGGGTCGGGGTCCCGACACTGGAGTCGTTGACAAAAAGTGCTCAAGACACCAAGGTGAAGACAACACGCACGCTCTTCAAATAAATTATGTTACATAATCTATTTGAAGATTACACACATCATTTATGTGTTTGTTAATGTTATGAAACAAAATACAGTATTAATTATTGTGGACTGTAATTATGTTTTTTATTTTTGTCAACCAGTTCCACAAGCTTGGCATTTGTTTACATTTAACATTACGTAACATATTTGAAAATATCATTGGCTTTTATTTTGTATGTGTGTGATTTTGCGTAGTTGTGACAGTCATTGTTTGTTTCAGTGAAGGTGGTGGCTTGCTTTGCAGACCAGGATGTGGTTGTCACTCAGGTATGAATACAAACAAGAGTTATGTACCCTCCCTATTAAGGAGTCAGTTGTCGCTGTTATTCTTTAAAAACCTCCACCTCTCGTAAGACAACAGTTCATATTTATTTTCTCCTCAGGTGTCAAGTGATGACACATTTGATTGTATTGCCTTGATCTACCCTGCATGTTGTACATTTGCTAACAGTATACTGTCTATCTATAACCCAAATCTATATTGTTATCCTTTCGCAGCTGGGCCCCAATCCCAGTTTCCTGGAGGGTGAGAAGCTTGGCCGTGGCCAGTCTGGTAAACTCAGTCACGGTGGCACCCTCTACCTAGTCAACCAGCAATACCCATTTAAAGTGTGCTTCACCTCGAGCGCAGCTCGGCCTGCTTCCAGTATGATGCAAAGAGGGCTCAACAGTTCAAACAAAACAAAAAGTGGGAAGAACGGGAACAAAAATGGGTCACCCTTGAGTCCACCTAAGCGCAGTATAAAGGATTTCTTTTCTACATCTCCCATGAAGGTAACCTAATCTGTTTACTTATTACCTGCATTTTAGAGGCAGACTTGTGACTTTCATATCTGTCTAGTCATCAAAAAGGTCACTTAGCCCAGAGAGAAGGCATCCCGATGCAAAGCGCCACAGAGGAGGTGAGGAGGCCTCTACTGAAGGTAACAGGGGGGAGACGAGTGAAGATGAGAACGAGAAACTAGCAGAAGAAAAGCTCAGGCGGCTCCAGGAGTTGGCAGAGTCAGCCATGAACGAGAGTTACAAGAGGAGCCCAGCAGCAGCAACAGCAAGCCAGCCTGCATCTTCTTCTCCCTCGCCCTGCGTGAAGAGCACTTGGCAGCAAATTGGCAACCTCATGCTTTACACTTCAGCAGGTGTCAGAGGAAGTGACAAGGTAGGTACTGGCTGAATATGAAAACCAAAATGCAGATGCCATTTTTTGTATTATTAAATGTTGAGATTTTGTTGTCTAATCAGAAAAATATTTATATATAAAAATTTCTGCTATCTACCGTCCATGTCACATGTTATCAGATGTTAGTGTAGATGTTACTAATATTTGCATGTGTTCCTCTTCAGATTGCTGGCTTTGACATAGATGGCTGCATCATCACCACTAAATCAGGCAAAGTCTTTCCCACTGCACCGGATGACTGGAAGTATGTCCCTAAAGTCCAAATGTTTCTTGTATCATCTCAAGTGTGAGGATGTTTTGTCATATTTTTGTGCCTCATTAACAGGATTCTCTACCCTGAAATTCAACCTCGACTGGCCAGCTTAATCAAGAAAGGATACAAGGTGGGAGGAGCAAAATCATTTTAAATTAATATACTGTTATTATATTAGGCATAGACAAGGCTATTAAAGCTATCGCTTTTTGTGTTACTTTGTCCCCCCCCCCCTTTTTTTTCTTGGTCTAGGTGGTGTTTTTCACCAACCAGATGGGGATTGCGAGAGGAAAACTGAGACCAGAAGTCTTCAAATCGAAAGTGGAGGACATCCTCACCACGCTGCAGTTGCCTGTGCAAGTAAGGGTCAAGGCCGTGACTTTTGAATGGTGGGACTGGTGGAGCCACAGATGCTCCGCAACTGTGGTTCAAATACTGTATGACCATTTGAGATCCAATTCAAGATGATGCATTAAAAGATTCTGTGTTTGCAAAGACTGCCAGAATTGGTCATGGAACCTTTTATACTGGGAATAGTGTTGTTGCATGTACATTTTTGGCAGGCTGAGTAAATAATGCATAATCAGCCATCTGTGATTATATTCTGGATTCAATGTTCTTATTGGTAATGCAGTCAAAACGTGATCTCTCTTTTTAGTATCCACAAAGCTGATTGTGATTGTGGTTTCAAGGTGTTTGTAGCTGCTGGTCCAGGAATCTACAGGAAACCGGTAGTGGGAATGTGGAATCACTTGTGCGAAAAGGTACATTACAGTCAAGCTCATTCGGGTGGAAAAACTGAAGTTGACAGTAAACCGATGTCTTGCATCATCTCAGATCACTTTTGACTAGAGCAGTCAAAATTAATCGATTAATCAACAAGTAATTGATTATCAAATTAATCGACAACTATTTTAATGATCAAGTAATCTTTTGGCACCATTTTTTAATTGAAAATTGTCCAAATCCTCTGCTTTCACCATATCAACAGTAATTGTACACTGATTTCTGTAGTCCTTCATGAAAGAAGAATGATTATCTTCTGTGTTTTAATCAAAATAAGACATTTGCAAACATTTATTTTTACTTTGGAAAACGATGATTGAACCAATCCCCCTTTTTTAATTACTGTACTGTATGAAATAAACACCAATCACTAGTTAATAAACAGTAATCTGGGAAAAAAATGCTTTTGCAATACACTTTAATGCAAAATTTAAATGAATGCAATTAGTCGGTTAATCGATTGAATATAGAAGATGGATTAATCGATTCTAAAAATATTCGATAGTGGCAGCACTAGTCTTGACCCTGAAATGTTACCCATAAACCATTCTACAAGTTAGCATGTGCTTGTGTTTGCATTTTGAAGTTCTATTTCTTGTATTCTTTTGTGTTTTTCCTATTTAGGCCAATGATGGTGTTCCGGTGGACAAAACACAGAGTTTTTATGTAGGAGGTGAGTCTATATAGGAAGTATTTGTTAACTAATGCACATTTACAGAGCGCTATTTATTACCACATTGGTAAATTAGATTTCACAAATGTAGGGGGAAGCACTGGAGCAAAAAAAAAAGACAAACTTCCCATATTGCGTATGTGACTCAATACAAAGTGCTAATAAAAAGCTAAATTATATTGTAACTATTGTGAGGTCATCATCGTACTGTAAGATGCAGACAAAGATATCGTGTGATTTGGCCCTGCAGATGCTGCAGGTAGACCCGAGAACTGGGCTCCGGGGAAGAAGAAGAAGGACTTCTCCTGCAGTGACCGACTGGTTAGATCTCTTTGTAGTCTTCAAGTCTTTTTCCTAAACAAAAAATTCATGCACAGGTGAGTGATCCACTGTAACAATTGTTCACGTCTGCAGTTTGCTCTGAATCTGGGCCTGCAGTTCCACACCCCTGAGGAGTACTTCCTAGGCTGGAAGAGCGCCGCTTATAATCTACCACAATTTGACCCTGTGAGTGAAAAATATGTCCTGTAATCTTAAAAATGGGAACATTTAGCCTTGATGCAAGAATCAAAATGTATTGGAGTTACTTGACTTCCCTGACTGCATGGCACACCATATAGAGAGAAATACTGCACTATCCAAATTGTCTATAGATTTGTGTTTGAAACTGAAATGTGAATATTAGAGAAAAGTGGACTCCAGCGCCAGGCTGTATGACCCGCCGTCTGCGTCTCTCACCTCCAGCAAGACAGAAGTCATTGTGGCCGTGGGTTTCCCTGCTTGTATGTTTCTATGTGCAACGTGTCTGTGTCACTCAATGGCATCCTCCAAATCGCTTCTCTCTCTTTAATTAATTGTTTTATTTTTTGCAGCGGGCAAGTCCACATTCTTCCACACCCATATCATCCCAAAGGGTTATGTGTACGTCAACAGGGTGAGTAGCCATTGTAGCTGCTGCACAATTCTACAATCACGGAATAAGAATTTGTTGCCATGTGGGACATTTGAAGTCTTTCCTGCTACGTGATGACGTTTTTGTCTCTTCGTCAGGACACGCTTGGTTCATGGCAGAACTGTGTAGCGGCATCGGAGCGTGCTCTTAAGGAAGGTCGCGGCGTCGCCGTAGACAACACCAACCCTGACCCCGAATCTCGCAAACGGTAGCCCACAATATATTTCTCTTACAATACATATATATATATATATATATATATATATATATATATATATATATATATATATATATATATTGACCTATACTTCTCATGAAAGATTAACTCATTCACTGCCATTGACGGCTATAGACGTCAAAAATGCATTTGAACTATTTCTTTCTTTTTTTTTTTTTTTCAGGAGAGCTCAGTATTGTTCATTCGATTTGACATCATCATTGCTCTCCTTTTTTTTAAAAAAAAACAAACAAATAAATTTAAAAAATTTAATAAATGTTTTTTTTTTTAATATATATACATATACACACACACACACACATATATATATATATATATATATATATATATATATATATATATTTTGTATGTGTAAGTGCGTGCGTGCGTGCGTGCGTGCGTGCGAGCGTGTGTGTATTCATCAGTTCACCTAAAGCCCATTAAAAAAAATCCCATACTAATAATATAATATAATAATAAATTGCCAAATGCAGAAACATCAATGTAAGTTATCACGGTGTGGTGGCTCTCGCTAACAGACAGAATTAAGTAACCGGAATTAGGTTAAAAAATTCTATATACGTAGACCATGTTTCTATAAATTTTGATATTTGGTTTTTATTTGAGGCAGATATTTTTTCCATTAAAATGTGATTTATGAGGAGGTTAGCCCATTGGTCGACATTCAGAGTTTGTTTATTTTTCCAGTTAACAAGAATTGTTTTTTTAGCGATAGTAAGGGCTACAAGTGTAGATTGAAATTGTTTATGTGGTAAGTCAGTTGTTGTTAGGTCACCTAGCAAACACAAGTTTGGAGATAAAGGTATCCTACAGTCCAAAATAGCGTAAAGTTTTTCTAAGACTTTAGTCCAGAAATACATAACCGGAGTACATAACCATAAAGCATGAACATAAGTGTCTGTAGTGTTTTGTAAGCACTGGAGACAAATGTTGGAGTCTGAGAGTCCCATTTTCTTCATCATATATTGAGTAATGTATGTTCTGTGAATAATTTTATATTGGATAAGTTGTAAATTTGTGTGTTTTGTCATTTTAAATGCGTTTTCACAAACTTGAATCCAAAAGTCAGGTTCCGGTGCTATAGACAAGTCTGTCTCCCATTTCGAGATGGGTAAAGACATTTTATCAGTATATGAAAGTAACTTATATATTTTTGAAAGTTTTTTTGTTGTTGTCGGAGAAAGCTTGTTAATATCTTTAGCTAAAACAGGCGGTTGGCGCGTACCCCGAAGTGTTGGAATTTTTTTCTTTATCATATTTTTAACTTGTAGATAATGTAAAAAATTTCCGTTTTTTATATTGTATTTTTGGAGCAAGGATTTATATGATATAAACATATTATCTGAGAAGAGATGGTGGAGATGTGTAATTCCTTTCTGCTCCCACACAGCTAAATGAAACGGTTGGTTGTTAAGTTGAAAGTCGGGGTTATGCCATAGGGGAGAAAGTCCACAGGGCTCCACTTGGGCTTTTGTCAATTCTAGTGCCTTCCACCAGGCAGTCACGGTGGCGGAAATCATTGGGTTTTTAAAACAATTATGACGCTTAATTGATGTTGTAATAAAGAGTAAATCTCGAAGTCTGAGGTTATTACAATCCTTCTGTTCTAGTTCCAACCAACAGTTAGTGTCTCTGTTGGGTTGTGCCCATAGAACGATATTGTAGCTGGTTAGCTATATAGTAGTACATAAAATTTGGTGCCTCTAGACCACCTTTGGATTTGGTTTTCTGAAGAGTAGATAGACTAATCTTTGCTTTTTTTTTATTCCAGTAAAATTTTGTTACGGCTGAGTCCAACAACTTGGAACCATTTAGCCGTAGGTTTAAATGGAATCATTGAGAAAAAATAGTTTATTTTAGGTAAAACTTTCATTTTAATGGTGGCTATTCGTCCTATTAGAGAAATAGGAAGATTATTCCAGCGCTCCAAGTCACTATAAATGTTATCCAGAAGTGCAGAAAAGTTTAAATGAATTAAATCAGTTAATTTAGGTGAGATTTTTATGCCTAAGTATTTTAAATTACCTATAGGAAATGAGTAGTGTGGGTCCTGGCTTGCAGGGTTGCATGAATTTTCTGTAATAGGTAGAAGTGTTGATTTTGTCCAGTTAATAGAATAATCTGATAACTGTGAGAATTTAGTTATTAAATTAAATACTTCCCCTAGCGAAGTAGCCGGCTTTTCTAAATAAAGTAAGATGTCATCGGCATATAGATTAATTTTATGTTCTGTTACCCCAGAGTGAATTCCTTGAATCCTTCTTTCCTGGCGTATGGCTAATGCAAGTGGCTCAATAAATATTGCAAATAATAAAGGGGATAGTGGGCATCCCTGTCTTGTGCCTCTCTGTAAAGTAAAGCTCTGAGATATAATCCCATTAGTAGTAACTGTAGCTTTTGGAGAATCATATAATACTGATACCCAGTGGATAAATGATTTCCCAAAGCCAAATTTATTTAAAACAGCAAAGAGGAAGGACCAGTTAACTTTGTCGAAAGCTTTTTCTGCATCCAATGATATAATAACTGCCTTTTTATCATGCCGCTGTGACATGCTAATAAGGTTAAAGAGTCTCCTAATATTATTAGTAGAGTGCCGATCTTTAATAAAGCCTGTTTGGTCGCTATGAATAAATGACAATGAAATTAATTGATAATTAACAAGAGTATGAAAACATAGAAAAAAATGTATTGTACATTTAGAACAGATTTGAAAATTTGTGATTAATCGTGAGTTAGTTATTGACGTCATGCGGTTATTTACAATTTAAAAAAATGTATCGCCTGACGCCCCTAATTTTTAATAATCTGTTCTTTTCTTTTTTTTTCAACAAAAAGGAAAAAAATGTATTGTACATTTAGAAAAGATTAGAAAACTTGTGTTTAATCGTGAGTTAGTTATTGAAGTCATGCGGTTAATTACAATTTTAAAAAATGTATCGACTGACGTACCTA
Organism: Vanacampus margaritifer; assembly: GCF_051991255.1. NCBI lineage: Eukaryota > Metazoa > Chordata > Actinopteri > Syngnathiformes > Syngnathidae > Vanacampus > Vanacampus margaritifer. The sequence continues at coordinate 11,770,045 of NC_135436.1, forward strand.
ATTTTTAATAATCTTTTCTTTTTTGCAACAAAAAAATAATATTGTTAAAAAAATTCTAGGTTTTCATACTCTTGTTAACAAAAGTGGGGGAAAAAATGTTAAACTAACAGAAATAGTTCAAATGATTTTTTTTTTTTACGTTTATAGACGTCAATGGCAGTGAATGAGTTAATATACCTTCTCCCGTTTTCTGTTCTCTGAATTACTATAGTCCATGATGTAAAGCATCGAAATCAAAATAAAGAGGGCACAGACCGTTATCCATTGTACATGGCATCCACGAACATAAAACGTTTCTTTTATAATGGCTGCATCAGAATACTGTTACAGTATTACTGGATGCCGCGGTTGAATGAATTGTTTCTTTTGTGTTTATGTAAACAGCGGTTCTCTTGATCTTTTCCAGTTATGTGGATGTAGCCAAGGCAGCGGGTGTGCCCTGTCGCTGTTTTCACTTCTCAGCCACTCTGGAACAAGCCAAGCACAACAATAAAGTATGATTCACCTTTCCGCACTGTCACGTGTTGTGTTGATTAAAGAGCTAAATGTCCTTTCATGATGCATGCATTGTTGTCACCAGTACCGCGAGATGGCGCCCTCAGACAGCAAACATATGAAAGTCAATGACATGATTTTCCAAAGTTACAAGTGAGTAACACCATCCAAGAACAATGATCTTGTTTTCTGTTTTAGTCCAGTTTAGAGTTTGCATGTTACATTTAACACCATGCAGTATGTGAGTCCTTTCTAATGTCTGTCTGTCTCTCTCTCTCTCCCTCTGTCTGTCTCCCTCCTCTCTCTCTCCCCCCTCTCTCTCACCCTCTGTCTCTCTGTCTGTCTCCCTCCCCCCTCCCTCCTCCCTCCCTCCCTCTGTTGCCTCCCTCCCCCCTCCCCCCTCCCTCGTCTCCCTCCCCCCTCCCTCGTCTCCCTCCCCCTCCCTCGTCTCCCTCCCCCTCCCTCCCTCCCTCTCTCCCCCCTCCCTCTCTCCCCACCCTCCCTCCCTCTCTCCCCCCTCCCTCTCTCCCCCCTCCCTCTCTCCCCACCCTCCCTCTCTCTCTCCCCTCCCTCCCTCTCTCTCTCCCACCCTCCCCCCTTCCTCTCTCTCTCCCTTCCTCTCTTCCCTCTCTCCCTCCCTCCCTCCCCCTCCCCTCCGCCTCCCTCCCTCCATCCCTCTTTTGTCTCCCTCCATCCCTCTTTTGTCTCTCTCTTCCCTCTCTCTCTCTCCTCCCTCTCTCTCTCTCTCTCCTCCCTCTCCCTCTCTCTCTCTCTCCTCCCTCTCCCTCTCTGAGCAGGAAACACTTTGTGGCACCTACTCTCTCTGAGGGATTCTCCGAGATCCTCAGCATCCACTTTGTCCCTAATTTTAAAGACAGACAATCAGAAATCTTATTCCGACAGTTCTCTGAAGGTTGACGTCCCGAACATCTTTACGGACACACGCACACAAAAAAAAAGAATAACGATTGTAAACCGTGAGAATATGAGTGGTGACATTGTGCCAGAAAGCCAAGACACAAAAAAATGACAAGGTTTTTTTATGCACCTGTACAAGTTTATTTAGTTAAGTGTGCAAAATGAGCAACTTCATGTTGTTGTTTAAACTGTGTATGTCAACCTGGCTGTTTAAGAGTTTTGATGTCACACTTTGATTAACCAGAATACATTAGGGCAGCAATGAACAATTATCGCAATAATTGATTGATCTGTTTTTTTGGTTTTTTTTTTCAATTAATCAATGAATTGGTTAAAAATGTTTTAAATGCCATCCTTTTATTAAAAACTGGACAATATTTCAATTTGATTTGACAGTGAAGAAAATGCACAATGTAAACTGATTTATCGCTACGTCAGAAATCAGGAAAACGTCAAATAAAAGTAGATGTTTGCAAATGTATTATTTTGATTTAAACAAAGATAATAGGTCTGCTTTGAAAGAGGACAACAGAAATTGGAGAATATTTACTGATGACAGACTGAAATTCTGAGTATTTGGGAAATTTAAGTTAAACAAGGTCTCGAAATGATTAATTGATGATCAAAACAGTTGATTATTGATTAGTTGATTAATTGATTAATTATTGTACCGCTAGAGTGCAGTGCAACACAATTATGTAAAGTATTTTTGTCAATTGTGATTCACCATTTTATTAAATGTCTGGGTTTAAGGAGACCGATCTTTCACAGTTTGAAATGTTTCCCAGGTCTCTTAATAACATGACTGTTGCATGTTTTCATCAGAATACCACTCAAATTAAGAGTTATATAGGCCTACTTTACACAATACACACTGATTTGTCCGACTGAAATTACCCTATTGAAGACAGGGGCCCTATTTCATGGAAGTGAGAGACTGGACACCACTCTCCATATCATGCTGGGACAATGGCGAGTACGGATTTTGTTACCACAATGTCCGTCATACACATGGCTTTTATATGGTTGCTGGCTTCCCTAAAATTGTCTGAATGGATTTCTTCAAATTTATGAAATGCTTAACTTGGTTTGAATATATGCAATGTTTATGGTTGGCAGTCTAAACAATAAAGCCAACACATCCTTTAAACGTGCACTGTTTGTGTTATTCAGTAGGGGTCATTCATAACAAATGTATAACGTGGTTTGTCTTTTCTAACACTATTTACACCAAAGTGATTTTTTATTTTTTGCGCGTGTTGTTGTTGGGGGGTTTGCGTGCAATCTACGAAGATTGCGCCCTCAAGCGGCCGTTATAATTGCGTGTCTACACAGCACTCATATTCCGCGCGCTTTTGGTAACAGCCTGAAGTGGTGGGGATCGTATGTAGTGTCTCTGTGACCACTTGGGGCGCTATGTAGAAGGAGTATCGAGTTATAAAGACGTAGAAGAAGTAACAAGCGAAGAAGAACGCGGAGTCTGGTCGCTGTCCAAGTTGGTGTCTGTGACACCGATGTTATGATAGTTCATTACCTCTTTGTTCGGTTTTGCGCCATCGGTGTCGCTGGTAGTTGTCACTTTCAGCATGGAGAATTTGGGAGAGACCCGCAAGCGCAAAATGAAGTTTGGCGTGATGGAGTTGGCGGTGTTGGTGGAAGAAGCAAACAAACATATTGGTGAGTTACAGGAACGAAATCTAAATATCAACAGAAGAAACGCAATATGGGAGAACATCTGTAAGAAAGTCAACGCTGTGAGTAAAACAAGAAGAACACTTGACGAGGTTAAGAAAAGATGGCAAGATATCCGAAGAAGGACAAAAGAAAAAATGGCTCAGAACAAATCGGCTGCCAATAAAACAGTTGGATCGGCGCAAGACATACCTCTGTCTGCAATTTTGGAGCAGTTGCAGATGACCTTCTGTGATGAGAACATCATTGGAATCGAAGAATTTGACATCCTTGAAACTAAAACTGAACGCAAAGGTAGGCCTATGCATGTGAAACACACATTTGTTTTATAGGCAGTGGGTATTTTTCCGTGACCGGCAAATCTCCTGCTGATTGGTGGTTAAAATTGGTTGGTTGATTGGTCAATCACCAGACCGAGATTATATGCATTGGGCCTGGTTCCTGCCTTGCTTCACCCATTCTCTATCTTTTCACCAAGTTTTCATTTTGTTTTGCCACCGAAGATAGGCTGCTAGTGGCATTAACAGCTTAACCATAACCCTCAGAGCAATTCCGAGTTTACGTCACAAATCCAAATGGTGGTCTTACTCGGTGAAATGACCCTCTCCGTCCATTGAAAAGCATTGGATTTTACATCCATGTTGTTTAATTTGTGAGGATTATTTTGATTTCAAAATGACGAAAAGTTTACTACTATAACATTATGCCTGGTTTGCATGATAGTCAATTTAAGGCAATAAAATATGCCGTTTGTTTTCACCGTGTAAGTATCAGAAATGCCTGGATGTTTGGAATTGTCAATAGGCTGTTGTCAAGAAATTTTACCAAACACAAAACGTTATACAGTGGTACTTGAACCCGTGACCACGCATTTTTGGGGTGACAGCCTTAACCATCATCACATTATGAGTTAGTACTCATTGACTGCCGCAGAATTTGTACTTGTAGTTCTCACGCCATTTACGGCAAAATACCGCTAAGTGGCGAGTTGCCGGTCACTGCAAAATATCCACTTTGTTTCTGTTACAAGTTGCATTCAATTTATTCGGGTATGATTTCACAGCATCACAGATGGCGACCCCTGAACTGACAGGGACTAAGCCGAAAGTCGAACAACAGGATGCTGACTTTGCCCAAATTGTAGGCATTGACTACACATAGAATTGTTGTCTACTGCACACATTTTTTATCGTTGATAAGCAGAATGACTCATCTTGAAAACTTTTGTGCACACAAATGTTAATTTTGTGCAATCACAACTTAGTAAGTCGACATTTTCGGTGATGTTATAATTCTTTAAACAAGCTATCCTGCTTTTTTTTTTAGAGACTGCATTAGAAGTTACAGAATCAGCGCCGGACTTGAGTCGGCCAAAGTCATCAACGGGCAACTCTGCAGAGCCCCAGAAGCAGCCACCTTATGAGGACATCGACAAGGAGTTGCTACAGCAACAGAAAAATCAGTCCGCAGCGCTTCAAAATGGCTTACAGTCCATTGTACATGAGGTGAGAGCTGTGTCCTCTGTTATGCGCGCATCCAGACGGGACACTCAGGCCATCGTTGCGCAAACCAGGCAACTGGTCAGCGCCGTATCTGACCTGACCACGGCCATCACTGTTCTGACAAAAGTGATAGAAGATGGGGTACGGGCAGTCGGGACTCAGGGGTCATTCTGTTCCAGTGGCCCTTCCACTGATCTGTCGGGAAATGAAGACGGCGCAGGAGGAGGTGAAAGTGCGTTGCGCTCAGCTGAACCCCAGCGTAACCTGCGGAAACGGAAGGCTTCAATGGACGAAACTATTTCGACAAAAAGAACGTAGATGTATGTTCGATTTATTTGATAGCATTTTACAATTTAGGCTAGTTTTCCAATCTTTGGTGACTTAAAAGGGAAGTTTGCAATTTTCAAAAAAAAAAAAAAACACTCTTCATATTTGATATAACTATCAGTATGACCTGACGTAGTACATGATTAAAATTTGTGGGAAATAAATCAGCCCTCTCTCGACCAATTTTGTACCTGTGAATTGTTTTTGGAAAAAAAACACCGTCCTTCTATTTGTCCAATTTGTTCTTCTTATCCAAGGTCAAGTCGCATGGGCAAGCAAGCAGCAACCGAAGCGATCCAGACTTTTCTGTCATTTCCAGCGTCACATCTGTGGACTCTTCAAGCTTTCCCATGCCTTCGTCAAACTCTAAACATCTAGGGCAGAACAATGAATTGAATTTAAATCGACATCACAATGGAAAGGTTGCAATTTGTGAAAAACAAACTGCTTCATCGTCAATTGTTTTATCTATAATATATATTTTATTTATTATTTAAATAGTGTCTAGATAAGTTCAGTGATTAAATGGAGTTTACATATTGTTTCATGAATGATGAAAAGTTGAAGTGATGAAGCCACAGATTTGTTTGTATTTTTGATGTTATTTGGTTTCTGACTGCCTGACTTATGTTTGTGCCACACTCGTTTGGCAGACTTGTGAAGTTGGAGTCAACGCTTAAAAGACTGCAAGTCAAGGTGTTAACAACTGTAATGGAAGTACAGTAGATACATAAAATGTCATTTTTTTCATTCTTGTTTTATTTGCCTTTATTTTAGCAGAATATTAACCTAGAAGACTATAACATTTCCGAAAAAATTCATTGCTGTAGTTTGTTTAAAAAAAATACATGGGAAGAGGATGTTGGGGAAAAAAGAATCACTTATTAAATCAAATTCATAATATTGTGGGGGGGGGGGGTAATTGCAATTAGATAATTTTACAAAATCGTTCAGCCCTACTAAGATTCCTGCAATCAGCAAATAAGATGTAGTTGGCAGCAGTTGGTTCTCTTAAATTTATCACCTGAATTTCCATATACTGTTAACCTTGTCTGAAAGTGAAGTCAACCCAATCATTTTTTTACAATATTCCCCCACTAGTCTAAACCTGACATTCTGATTAATATTTTGCTTGTAGAATATGAATTAAGCAGCAAAATCTCCTTTTTATCCATCCCAGGAGGTGGCCATTTTGCCACTTGCTAGCCCGCACTGCAATGTTAGCCAGCGAAACAACCACCACCTTAAGAAAAGCCCCAGATGTAGTGCCACTAAACTACCCCCAAAAAATATTATAACTTAAAAATGTGAAAGTATCCATGGTACATGTGCACGCTTGGAGTTTACTTCACAATGTACCCCACTGTGATTCTATTGTCCTTTGACAGCAAATGGCAAAATGGCCGCCACTAAAATGGATAAAAAGGGTGGATTTTGCTGCTTATTTCCACAAATGCAATATTAATCAGAATTCTGTGTTTAGACTAGTGGGGTCATGTAAAACATTGTAAAGATTTTTGGGGGGGTTGACTTTCCCTCTTCTGTTTCCCTGCTTTGTGTCCTGAAGTCTCCACTTTTTTCTTTTCACCGTGACCCCGAGAGGCCGAGTGACATTTTCTTGAAGGGTCGTCTGATCAACTTTGAGACGTGGAGATTTTTACCTAAGAGTAAGTACATGTCATTTAACCCATTTAGTTTGAGTGGAAATGCTTCTGTCAACATCTGCTCAATATCGAAACTTGCAATCCTCCCTGTGAATAAAAGTATAAAACATACTGGGTTAAAATTGGGGATTATTTGGGATTTAACGGGGAGCCCCACCTTTCCGTGCCCTCCTGCTTCAGGGCTAAGTCCTCTCAGCTGACTCGGCTTTGCTCAACACTGGGAAAGAGTTTTTTAAAAGTATTTTGGAGGCTATCGCGCAACATCACAAACCATAAGAAATGCAGATATAGTGAAAGTTAAATGATTTTTAACATTTCTACCTGGGGCATGTTGATGGATAGCCAACCTTGTACTGTTCTGATGCACACGAGGACTCACATCACTAGAGCTTTACATTTGGACTAATTCTTCAACATTTTCTCATGGACACATGGAGTGTTTCTGGGTTCGCTAACAGAGGAGCAGCGGACCAAAGATGTCGGATCTCAGCCAAGTAGTCATCGACTCAGACGCCTCAGACATTTACAAGGTGAGAAAGGTCAATCATGATAAGCTTTGATAATTGAAATTGCTTTGATAAAATAAGCTGTATTATTGTCATGAAATTACAGATATGTTGAGGTGGGTCAAATATATTTTTCCAAATTTTATAATTAGTGAATTATTGCTTTGGCAGATAATCATGTTTTTGCTAACCTTTTCTTGGTGATAACTCATCTCTGATCGCAAACAGAAATGTTTAACGTCTTGTACCGGAAATGTAATTTACACATTAATACTGTAGTACAAAAGTTGACTTGCGTACGATTTTAGATTTTCTGTCGTTGTTTGTCCAGAATGTGTTCTGCAATCCCGCCTTTGAGCTGGAGGGGGAGCGAGAGGAGCGTGTGGAGGGACTTCGAATGACCTCATCCACCCCTGAGCCAATCAAACCACCAACAACTGGTAGATTTGCAAGTACTGTACATAAAAAAATGGGTTTTATGCATCAAATACGCACATTTCAGCATGTGGCTATTGTTTAACTACTTAAATTATTAATTGCAAAAAAGCGCTAGTTCTAAATGTTTTGCCAGAGTCCCTATAAAAGTTTTTGTGTGAACATTCAGGCCGAGGGTGGGGTCTCTTCGTGGTGTGTGTTGGTCCTTTGCGAGGTGCAGGTTGTGGCTGTGGAAAGGTGGTGGTCTCCGCCGCTGCCCTGCTCCTGGTTGCAGCTCTCGGCCTGACGCTGGCCCTCATCCTCACGCGTGAGTGTCTGCTCCTTCCTATAATAATATAGCACCCGGTCACAAACATAACAATTTCTTTTTAAAGTGAATTTTAAAATCACGCATAACTTTAATGATATTTTAGCATTTCTGCTCTGCTTGTAGAGATCAAAGGTCAGGAGGTTGAAGAGCAGTTGTTGCCCACCAGCCCTTCAAACCCGTTGAGTGCAGGAGGTGGAGACACACCTTCACTCCCATCAAACAGAAGCCAGCAGGACAGTATGCCAGTAGCCCACCCTGCTAGCATCCCCACCACTGCAACACGTAGGACACACAACCACATGCCTGCTGACATGTCTTTAATTGTTTAAGGCTGTTATTTTTCTGATTACGGAGCAGACGACTCATGTTTTCTTTCAGGTTGTGGCGGAGTTCTGACTGATTCTGTAGGTTTTTTCAGCTCCCCAAACCACCCGGGCTCCTATCCCCCCAACACCTTGTGTGTGTGGGTCATCCAAGTCACACCCCCTCACTTAATTCAGATCCACGTGTCCTCTTTGAATGTGGAGGGTCCGTCTCCCTGTTTGTTTGACTGGCTGGAGGTACAGGAGCATTTAGAGCACAGCTCCGTTGTCACAAGGTTAGTGGATCAACACCAGTGTTGGGAGCATTACTTTATAAAAGTAATTAGTTATAGTTACTCATTACTTGCTCAAAAAAGTAATTGAGTTATTAATTAAGTTAATTCAGAACACCTACAATGCAAGGTTACTGTTTTCACTACTTTTTTTAAATAAAATATTTTTTTTGTTTTTAATGTTTTTTTTAAATATATATTTTATAATTTTTGTTGAGATTTATGTCAACCCAAATCAGTTCTAGGGCAGGGACATGGACTCTTGCTAAATGCTAACATGTTAATTTTCAAGGAAGACACGTCGTGACTTGTGACGTGCTTTGGATGCCACCTAAAAAATACAAGTCACACGTTCCAGCTGTCAAGATATCTTTATTGTAACGAAGTGCGACAACAACAGTGTTTCTAACTGTGGCAATTGACAATTTTCATGAAATTGAGCAAGCGTTCTGTAAAAATACTTCTTTTTTTTTTTTTTTTGAATTACGGAGGTCTTTAACTCATTCCATTGACAGCTATAGTCGTCAAAAAATTCATTTGAACTATTTATATTTGTTTTACATTTCTTTTCCATTTTTGTTAACGAGAGTATGAAAACCTAGATTTTTTTTAACATTTAGAACAGATATAACATTTGTCGTTAATCGTGAGTTAACTAGTGAAGTCATGCGATTGATTACGATTACAAATTGTAATCGCCTGATGCTCCTAAATTTTAATAATCTTTTCTTTAAAAAATATATTTTAAAAATATATATTTTAAAAATTTTTAATCATCTTTTTTTTTTAAAGAAAAGATTATTAAAAATTAGGGGCGTCAGGCGATTACAATTTTTAATCGTAATTAATTGCATGACTTCACTAGTTAACTCACGATTAATCACAAATTTTATATCTGTTCTAATACAAAAAAAGTATAGGTTTTCATACTCTTGTTAACAAAAGTGGGAAAAAATGTTGAACTAATAAAAATAGTTCAAATGAATTTTTGACGTCTATAGCCGTCAATGGCAGTGAATGAGTTATTATCTGCGCAACGTAAACTTATTTTGAGTCTTGAAACGAATAAACCCTAATACATCTGTTGTAATGTAACATGTTTGGCATACAATAACGCTAATGCCGTTTATGTAGTCATAACCCGTCCTTGAAACAAAAATAGGAATGACCAGCAGAGGGAGCCAGAATGAGAAACCTGACGGGTCGCTATCAGCTCCCCAAGTTAGATAAGAAAAGATAACATGCGAAAGGGGTGGGGGGCAAACCTCAACCTCTGTTCCTTTAGCGCAACCGTATCCATACTGTTTCACATGACACATGTATGTTTCCCTCCTGTAGGTTCTGTGGTGCCGTGGCTCCGCCAACAGTCAACACAAACAGCAGCACAGTATGGGTGACCTTCCACTCTGATGGCAGCATTGCAGGCAATGGCTTCACAGCGCAGTACAGGACCTTGCTGCCTGGACACAGTCAGTGGTTTGTTGTTTACATGGATGACAAACGAAAGGAAAACTCCTCCTTGAGTTTGTTAGCTGCCTGCAAGCAACATGCACATGTTCCGCCGTCTGTCTGTGTAATGTACGCCTGTTTGCTTGTTTCTCAGAAAGTTGTTTCAGAGACGAGTTCATGTGCGACAGTGGCCACTGTTTGTTGCCTGTGTCTGTGTGTGATGGCCATCCAAACTGCCATGACCAAAAAGATGAGGCCAACTGCAGTCATAAAAACAGTGGTAAGAGAAATAGTGAAATAAACACATTATTCGTTTATTAGATATCCTGGGAAGATAGAATTTACATAGTAGAGTGCCAAAATCCTAATGTGAGTCCTTAGAATGGTGATATTTATTGTCTTAACATTGCTGTTGATCCACAGAATGTGGTGGGCGGAAAGTTGGACCATATGGCTCCTTGGCGAGTCCAAATCACCCCAGGCCTTACCCTCACCAGCAGGTACATTCACAACGATCTAGAAACCATTAAGAGACCATTTTAACCACCCTGCGTTCGCTTGTTAGTTTTGTGTCTGGCACATATCTGTTGAGGAGGGTCACGTCATCACACTGAGCTTCAAAAACTTCAGCCTGGAGACACAGGATGTTTGTGAGTTTGACTATGTGGAGGTGCACGACAGCAGCAACACTGGAGTTGGAAGAGTTCTGGGAAGGTAAAACTTAGACAGGTTGTGTAATCAGCAACATACCACCAAGAGCCACCTCAAAAAATAGTTGGCTTTCCAAGTACCACTACAATGAAAACATGAAGTGACATGCAGTTTACACATTACAGTGTGTAAACAAATTGTGCTCAAACAAACTGTACCCAAATAAGAAACCCAACCTGAAACATTTCTTGACAATAATATATGTGACCTCAATAGTCTAAACGTGACATTCTGATTAATATTACATTTGTGGAATATGAGTTATGCAAAAAAAAAAAAACAGCCATTATTATCCTTCTCAGGGGGCGGCCATTTTGCCACTTGCTGTCGACTTAAGATGACATCACAGTTGCGCAGGACTCAGGCAACGACCAATCACAGCTTACCTGTTTTCTGAAGCTGAGCTGTGATAGGTTGTTACCTGAGACCTGAGCAACTGTGATGTAATTTTCACTCGACAGCAAATATATATATATATATATATATATATATATATATATATATATATATATATAATTTTTTTTTAAACTGCTGGATTTTGCTGCTTAACTTATATTCCACTAACGCAAAATTAAACCAAAATATATTTAGACTAGTGGGGCTGCATAGAACACGTTATTGTCAAAAAAATGGGGGGGTGGGGGGATGACTTCCCCTTTAAAGATTAAATTGTTTTATACATGAAAGTTAAATACAATTGTACTGTACTAAACAAATATATGTTTCAACCACTCTAATATACAGTATGGACGCATTCTTAAAACAGTCGCCTATGTCATTTTTTCAGAATTTTCAGGAGACAAAAAAATGGAACCATTTGCTGTTTGATTTGATTTAGGCCAAAATAATAATTTTTGCACACACCAAAAATGACGTAGGCAATTATTTTAAGAGGGTGACGGTATGCCGTTTGAACATTTAATCCAGTGGTTCTTTCATATACCACTAGAGGGAGCCTGCATGCCACACATTTCAAGAGCATCATTTTGAGGTCAACGCTTACTAATGTTCGGCCTGAGAGAGCTTTCTGCTGGTTCATCATTTCCGTTCTAGTTCATCTCTAAGGTGTTTGGAAAGTCTTGCTGAAACAGAAAATGATCTTCCCCAAATGGTTACCACAAAATTGGAAGCATACAATTATTCAAAATGGCTTGCTAAACTGAAAAATCATCGACTGATGAAGAGGTGTCTGTCCCTCAATACTTTGGTCCACATAGCGCACCTTACGTGCATGCTCTTATTTGAACTTTGTGAACTGTAACATTAGCTCTGATGATCCTAATAGCCTCCGGTAAACTGTGTTTTCTGTGTCAGGTTTTGTGGCAGCGCCCTCCCACCGGACCTGACCTCGTCCGGCCAGTACATGACTGTATTGTTTGTGGCTGACGAAGGAGTGGCTGACAGCGGCTTTAACGCAACGTATCAGTCCGTGTCCCTGCTGGATAGTGAGTTCTTCCTCCCAAGATATTGTACATAAAGACATGTTTTCACAATGGTTCATTTTTATGTGCAATGCTGTTCTTCTTGCCTCATTCATATCTCTGTTAATATACAGTAGGCTACTCGTAAAAAAAGTTAAGAGCTCTCAGGTGAAAATACTTGGTAAAATAAAATGCAGTATAATTTACAAGTGAACTTTTCATCTTCTGTAAACTTCACCGAGCATGCTCAACTGCTCAAGGGCAAAATTCACAACAGGTTTTTGACCAATTAATGGACTAATGCATTTTTTTGTCTTTTGTTAAAGGGACATGTGGTCCGAGGCAGTTTGCCTGCAGTACTGGCGAGTGTCTTCACCAACAGTGGATGTGTGATGGCTGGAACGACTGCCCTGACGGAGCAGATGAACGGGATTGTGGCAACTCCACTTATCCTCCCTTCAGTGAGTAAATTATAATCTGTGACTCAAAGGATCTTTTCTTGTTATTTTCTATGGCTATTGAAAATAAATGTAGCCGTTTCTGTCACCAAAACGTGGGCCCTGACTTTGTTGTATTTTGTTGATGCCACCAGCTTCCCCATGTGAGTCAATAGAGGTGGAGATGTGTCTGGGTCTCAGCTACAACCTCACCTCATTCCCCAACATATGGCTCTCCATCACCGATCAGAGAGAAGCGGCCACACTTCTGCGACAGTACAGGGTATATTGGCTACCACTGCCTTCCCATTAAATTAAACTCCACTTTTTTGTCAAATTGGGATCACGGGTTCCCGGACAGTTCTCTTTCCTCTGTGGTCTTGTCGAAGGTTCTGATGGAGCTGGCCTGCTTCGAGCCCTTGCGGAAACTCGTTTGTGGGATGTTCTTGCCGCAGTGCAGCCCTCATGGAGGCGTCCTGCAGCCGTGCCGCTCTGTCTGCTCTTCGGCTGAGCAGCAGTGCAGCCAAGCATTGGACCTTTTCTCCTTCAGCTGGCCTTTCAACTGCCACCTCCTGCCTGACACAGAGGAGCCCATGGAGTGCTCGCTGCCTTGATTGACACATTTTAAAACAACAACAAAACAATTGTTTTAGAACTTTGAGGACTGACTTGAAGTGACTAGAAAAGCTTTCCTTAATTTACATCAAAGAAAGCCACTTCCCAGAAGCAACTTTAATGGCGAAAAGCGCTCAAAAACAGCAAAAACGCTGTAAGTTTTGTTAATGGAAGTGGTTTGGTTGATTGACTTCAATATCTACCAAACCATTTACAAACTCTATTCTATTTAATAGAGCACATTTAAAAACAACCACAGCAGAAATAAAGTGCTGTATAGAGCTATGACTTGATAAACTAATATCAATTCCAATATTTAACCACCAATATAGTGAAACATTTTAATCCTCAATAATGATGTAAAGCACTTAAAAAAAAAACACACAAGCACAAATAATTAAATTTTGGCAAAAGTTAGATTACCAAATTTCCCCTAAATTCTATCTACTGCAATGTTTACATCAGCTGTGCTTTTAACTGCAATGCATTTCTAGTATTCCAGTTGGTCATGTGCAACATTTACTGTATTGCCTTGTTAAGGTACGAGGAATAAAAACTACTGGAAGAAAATGTGTTCAGATGATCTTTAATTTGTCTTTGAACATACCACATCGTGATAAATGTTCACTCTTAAAACAGTACAGGTTAGTTTGAGTGAGGTAAAAAAACACCAGAGGTAATTATAAATAGCCATGAATCAACGTCAACATAACTTAGCATTTAATCAATTCCATTCAGTCAGTCAGTAGGTGACCTACTGTAGTGAGATCATAAAACTTGTATGATAACAAGGAGGGTAACAAAAGAGACTTAAATCAAAGAAACTCTGAAAACAAGTTCAAATGTTAAAAAAAAAAAAACGCTAAATAGCTTGATTGCATGTTACTAAATATAAACTTTGAGCCACACAATGAATGAGCTTCACTGCAGATGTGATGGGATAAGAAGTTTTAGTGTACGATCTAAGGCAACGGCGGTCAGGCCCCAAACGCGGTGCTTCCCATTACGAAACACTGGCAGCGTGTATCCATATTTGTCCCCTGTCCGAAAGTGTGTGTACCCACAATTTTGAGGGTCGCACAAGTGGGACAAAGACAAACTAAAAATCTCCTCCACCTGAGAACCAAAGAGAAAAACTTAAATTTTGCAGTTATCAGAAATCAGCATTGTGGACAAGATTTAAGGACATTACCAAATGGGGTTATTTGTTAAGCAACAATCACAGAATGACTTTACCTCTGCTAGATTTGGTTTGAAGGACAACTCCTCAAGACGGCCTACGTTAGCCAGCACAGGTGCCACCAACATACCTGACTAAAGAAAGGTCAAATGACAAGTTCAGGTCACGTGATAAAGTGTCATCATGAAGTGTGTGCACGCTTTCACACATTCCTACATTCAAATAAATCCACGTGTGACCATGCCGGAACCTGTGTCTGCTATGACTTGTATAATATTTGTGGGACAGTAACTATTGCTTTCAACTATGGTTGTTAGGCGATTAAAATTCTGAATCGTAATTAATCGCATGACTTCAATAATTAACTCACGATTAATCGCAAATGTTATCTTTTCTAAATGTACAATAAAATATCTATTTTTTGTTTTCATACTCTTGTTAACATAAAAGGTTAAACTTATAGAAATATGGCTGCATCTGTTAGTTATTGATACAGTAATTTCATAATTCATAAAATTGAGTTAAAATAAAAAAAATGTACTGTACTATTAAAAACGAGTGATATTGATTTGTGTTGAGTCATTTTTCTGCCACTAGATGGTATAATTGCATTTGTAAGAGTGACAGCTCAGTGCTTTTTTTCTTTTCATATTAAGAGCTATCTAATCTTTAACATGAAGTATCTTTCTGCACATTTTAAAAATTGTAAAATACAACTTGACCGCAGTCTCCACAAATATATGCATTATTATTACATTGATTTCTGCAAAAAAATTTATGTGGACGTGTCTGCTGCGTTGCGACTAAATTTCCCCAGTACAGGCTTTCCAAGTAAGGGGTGGTCATTAATTACGCGTTTTAAAAAAATTGTGGCATTAAAGAAACTTTAAATTAACGCACTAATTTTGACACCCCTACTTTCAGCATAACATGGTGGGAGAAGTACCGGTATCTATATTTGTATTCTGTTATACAATACTGGTTCTAAATTCCCATTTTGGGCACAGACAGATTCGACAGATACTTTATTCACTTTCAACAGACTGTGGATAGAAGCTGTTTTTGAGTCTGTCCCACATTGATGCAAATCTGGTAAATGCTTAACTCACCGTGTCCCTGAGAGGCTTGAGGACACCCCACACACTTTCTGTTGACACATTAATGCCAAGCTCCTCCCGGGCCTCCCTCAGCGCAGTGGCCACCACATCACTGTCTGATGGATCACTCTTGCCCCCTGCGAAGCTACAGAAATGTGCAAATGAGGACAAGCACTCAGGAAAGTGTGCACAAAATGAGTCACGTGCCGCTACTAACCTGACATCTCCCTTGTGCCTGCCCTTCAACATGCTGGAGCGCAGCGTGAAGAGAAATGCTGGTTCTCCCCCTTCGCTGCAGAGTGAAACCAGAATGGATGCCCATCTTCCCTGATTGTTTCCTTGGCTCTGAGATGTTCTCACCTTCTCCACATTATAGATCTTCAAATTTGGGGCCAGGTTCCGTCGACACCTGTTTTCATTTTCCAGAGTTAGACACTCAGTCCAGGCTCCGTGAACTGCTCTGGTTTGGTGAGAAGAGAGGCTGTAGGCTTGTGCTCTAGTCTGGACATTTTCTAACCAATGTAAAGACCTAACAACCTTCTGTCTGTCACGGGAATAACGGCAGTAAGTTGTATTGTTTAAATTGTGTGAAGGATGATAAATATCCCAAAATCTTCTCCGAGGTAGACGACAAGTTACGTTTGATAAACAATCCTGAGTGTTCACAGTTTTGTTGTGCTTCCAATGAGACTTGGCGGGATCTGTGGATTTAAGGTTTTGTAATGGGGCCTCTTGCTTTAGTTCATTGCCACGGTGTAAGTTAAAAGGTGAATGCTTTGTTGGACAGGATGCAGTCTCTGTGGAGAGTGAGTAACACGTTCTCCTTCCATTCACGTACCATCGAGCTTGGGTACTGTTGGACTCATTCAGTCGCACTTGTGCCCTTAACGGACAAGTGCTAAACACCAGCTGTGAGCCCCGAAACATTCTAGAAAAAGAAGTCAAAACAAGTATTGGTTAGTAAAGTCAATTGTACTCATCAAGTAGTAACATATTTTTACCCAAGTATCTCTGCTTTTACTTAATGCATAGACTGTGAGTATTTATTCAACATTTTGGCGCAGCTGAGCAAACTACGGCGAGTCTAGCAAGCATTTAAAAGTGATGAATGAACTTCTTGACCACCTGCCAAGGAGTACGACTGATTGCATGTCCGTCCAGAACAGCTGAGTTGCACTCGCAAAGCTGGTTGGTAAGAGCTCTCTCTGAGGTTGCCCTACGCGGCCCCAAAAAAATGTGTCCAATTCGTGTATTTAATGCGGACATGTGCACAGAACGGTGTGTGTATATGTGTGAGTGTTACCAGCCAATCACACTCATACAATTACCGATTTGAACAAATGTAACGTTTAGTAATCTGGCGTCCGTCTTTACGTCGGCTAGCTGGATAGCGCGTTAGCATAATGCGAAGCTGTTGGAACAAGTTATAAAACGTAACGTAAAGGTCACTCGTAGCAAGGTTGCTATACGGAACGTAAGGCTGAACAGTGGACAACACGTGATACAGCTAGCAGAGTATAATTTATTTTGAAAGAAACTCACCGTGAAAGTTGTAACCAAAACATTTAGCCGGCTGCCATTAGTCGTAACGGCGCCGGGTAGCTTCGTGGTCGTCACTGTTGCCATATCACTGCGCAGTCGTGACGCAAAACTTGCTTTACAATATTTTCGAGTTCAAGCCAAGAAATTTTGTTTACATTCCACATTTCATACGGCATAGTCATAAGGATGGATAATGCAACAGAAGAAGAACGTGTAAAGATTGATGACGTGACGTTAAAACGGTAATAAAACAAGATGCTGTACAAAGATACATCAGATAGATAGATGGATTAAATAAATAAATAAATAAACAAATAAACGTATTGGTCACACACTGATATGACATTCACCAGCGCAAATTGGCGGCCATGTTGGGAGAGCATCTTTCTTATCAAAGTCAATGCACTGACATGATATACAGTATTAAATCTCAACATTCTCATTTCTTAACCAATTTTCATGAATTTACTTTTTAAATACCCATGTGCTATCAAAATAATGCACAATTACATTTATTTGCGGGTGGTGAATTCCTTTATTTAGTATTCCCTTATTTACTTATTTATTTACTTACATGTTTATGCCTGTTAAATGCCATTCCTAGTTCCCTTGTGGTAATAGCACGACATTGTGCTCAATGTTCCAGCATCCTGTTTTCAGTTGTCTTCCACTTGTTCATACACATGGAATGCAAGTATGCCTTTGCCCCTCCTAGCTTAGCCTAGGCATTCAGCTCAAAAGGGGCATTTCAAATCTCCCTATGGTCAGTGCATGCTAAAATATGAGAAAGGCAAACGCACACTAAGACTACCTTTAAAAAAATAATAATAATATTTTATTTTATTGTTTTACTTGACAAGATCGTTGTACTTGTAGTTATGGCTTCTGTCAGAGGGATTTAATGATTGTGAAACCTTACAAATGTATGATGACTTCATTATATTATTACATATAGACATCAATGTATGATAGTTTTGAAATCAAAATCAGAGAAATGATTACTGGCAAACATTAATATGTCATACTCGGTGATGTAGGGACAGGCAGAACAAATAAATGCTCTTTCATAGATGTAAAAAAAAAAATAAAGCTCTGTATGCTATCCACCCATTGTCATGCGCAGATTGGGTTTCAGCAACTATATCAGCTTTTTGTTCAATTTCAGCAATAAATCTGTGAGTAAAGTGAAGCGTTATCATTATTTCAGTATTTCTGACATTTCTGTTTTCTGTTGAGATTTTATCATGTAAAATGAGTGCCTTGTCTCAAATGTTGGGCAATGCCTGGATTGGTGAAAAGCTCAACCATTCATGCATTTCAAAACAATGAAAGAATTGATGTCAAAATATGTCTGTTCACCTGGGAGCTAGTGAGGAGATTAAAATAACATTGATGTGGTTATGATAACAGGTTCAAGCGGCGTTGACAAAAAAAAGAGCAGCCAAGACAAAATGTCACAAAAACACTGAATTGGTAGCTATTAGCATAATTAGTGACACTAAAATAGGCAACTGTTTTCTAGGATAAACATTGAATTTATTCCCTCAAACATTAAATTTTACTGTCAGAAAGAAACAGGTGACCATTTCTCAAGAGAAACTCCCAAGAACCGGTTTTACCAGTTTCGCCCCAAGTTGAACCTGCTGCAGTTTCTAAGCACCATGTGAATCAAACAACTTTGCATTTGAAACCTTCCGCTCAAATAGAGTGTGTTTTGTCCCCCTTAGGGAAAAGCTGGGTTCCCGTAGCATCTGACCTCGAAGGAAGGCAAACATCCGTCTCCCATCACGGCACCCATGGCCTCGGCGTGGTCTGAAGAGGAGACTTTTGTCTGCTCTATATGTTTGGAGACCCTGAAGGATCCAGCAACTCTACCCTGTGGACATTCCTACTGCTTAGCTTGTATCCAGAGTCATTGGGACAAAGGGAACACCAAGGCCCAGTACAGCTGCCCCCAATGCAGGCAGATCTTCAAGCCTCGACCTACTTTGGCAAAGAGCACACTCCTAGTGGAAGCTTTGGAGAAACTTCGGACCAATAGTCTTGCGCAGAAACCCTCTACGGATGTTTCTTCTGCTATGCCTTCAGAACCAATCTACATGGAGATTCTTCCAGATACTGGACCACGGCAAGGCAGTGTGTATCCTCAACTTCCTGCCGTGGCTGCCAGACCCTGCCCTCAACATAACCAGCCCTTGGACCTTTTTTGCCACGATGACCGGGAATGTGTGTGCGTGGTCTGTTGTCAGCATCGACACAAAGGGCATCGTGTACTCAAACCTGAAGATGAGAGGAAGGAGAGACAAGTATGTGCAAAGTGAAGATTTTTGAAACCACTGACAGCCTAACTACAAAAAAATCCTATTTATCGTCGTCGTCTTTTTATTTAGTATTCTTTTTTCTTTTTTTTAGAAAGAGCTCACTCAAATGCAGGCAGAGGTGGCGAGGCGAGGCCAGGAGACAGAAAAAACTCTAAAGGAACTCCCGAACGTTGCCCGTCAATATAAGGTATGATTCACGCTAACATGTATATTTTGGGACAATTTTACCATCCTTGGTTTGCTCTGTCTGATGTCATTACATTTTATTTCAAGCTGTTCATTGGTAGTGGTTCACGAGGCTGACTTGAAAATTCCATTGACTGGCAAAATAAGGGTGTAATCTAGCATTCACCTAAAACAGGCAGTCAAGCCAAAAATATGTTCTATCATGATTAATATTGCGTTTGTGGAATATGAATTAAGCAGAAGAATCCCCCAGCCTTTATCCATCTTAGGCGGCGGCCATCTTGCCTCTTTCTGTTGACTGAGAATGACATCACAATGCCGAAGCCCTCAGCTTGCAAATGTCACATGGCCAAACCCTGAAAACAGCGGAGCCGTGACGGTCATTAACTGAGCCCTTAGGTACTCTGGTGTCATTTTCAGTTGAGAGCAAAAATACAAAACAAATCCTTCTATTTTCAGGCTTTGGTCCAGGCACTGCAGCAAGAGAGACTGGATATGTTTTCCGATCTTGTCAATGCCGTTACTCTCACTGGCACCCAAGTCGGTGAACTTCTCGGCGCGCATGAGCGGTCTTTTGGCAGCCAAATTGAGGGCCGTATTCACAGACTGGAGCAGGAGATGGTACAGCTTCACTGGAAGGGAGAGGAGTTGAGCAGGATGGCAGACATGCAGGACCACATCTGCTTCTTAAAGGTAGTATTAGGGTGTCAAGTGAGATATCACTCGTAGGGTTTTTACTCACATTTGGCAGACAACTGATTGTTGTTATCATTGTCCCTGCTCAGAATTTCCTCACAATGGAGATGGCAAGTCCAACTGGTGGCACACAAGAACCAATTCTTTGCAAAGAGGAAGCAGTGGTAGCGGACGCCCACTCAGTCTTTAAGGAGTTACAAGAGTCGATAAAGGAGCTCTGCAAATCCAGTCTTGCCAAACTTACCACTTTATGTCAGTTTAGTTAAGTTTCCCACCATCTCTCCTGTCTTGATATTAAGTGGATTTTTATCTCTGCAGTGAATGAGGACCCTGTGGCCTCGAGAAGTGAAGGTGCCACAGCACCGAACATTATGCCAGCCAATGGCTTTTCTACTGTGCAAACCACAGGTGGAGTAACTTGACACCAATTTTCTTCTTAATATTATATGATAAACAATTTTGTTTACATTTTTATTCCTGTAGTTTATGAGACTCCAAATCCTGCACCTTTACCCTTGCCACGACCCCAAGGTAAGTGATCATCAAGATGTATACACTTGACTATGACCAACTGAGTTCAACATATGGCGAATATTGACATTATTGAATTTGGTTTCAGCCATTGAGTAATTCATTTTTGCATTATGTGAAGCAGAATGCTAAGCGTTATTAGAAACCATCGACTTGTGATGTATTTCATTTATTCAGCCTCTGCCAATGAAGCCTCAGCACCGCCTCCACCATTCCCTCCACCTCAACCTCAAGGTGACTAACCACATAAAACTAACTGCCTTGACAACCTTTTCACAGCTAATTCACTCGCCCCTCCCCTTTCTGTTTTTGTACTTGGCACGCCTGGTCCACAACAATAGCACTTGTAAACCCAGAACCAAAAATGAGGGAAGAATTGCTGAAATGTGAGTCAATTTCTTTCCCCAGGAATAAGAGAGGGAATATGTACTGCACATTGTCAAAAACTTTAGGTGATTCCAGAGTCTTACTTAAAATGCATCTTCACCCTCCAGTTCGCTTTGAGCCCACAATGGACCCCAACACAGTGTATCGTCATATACAGCTGTCAGATGGCGGTCGTAAGGCCACACTACGTGCCGAAAACCTGAACCCAGTAGACCACCCGGAACGCTTTCTCTACTGGCGACAGCTTCTCTGCAGAGAGCCATTGGGAGGCAGCCCATACTACTGGGAGGTGGAGTGGACTGGGCCCAAGGTGATCCTACTAGCACAGGGGCCTGCAACCTGTGGCTCCTTAGTTCCTCTCCTGTAGCTCCCCTGTGGATTTGTAAAAAAAAAAAAGTCGAAATTATTCTTCTTTTTTTAAATGTATTTATTTATTTTTTTTGTTAAAAATATTATTTGAATGAATTGACTATTCAAAAATATCAAGTCAAAATTTGTAAGTTTTCAGAAAAAGAGACGAAAGGTAAATTAAAATGTTTTTTTATGCCTAAAAGTGACCATAAAATGTCAATATATATATATGGCAGTAAAGAAAAATGTTCAAAAGATAGAATGTCCAAAAACAAAAGAAATCCCGATTTATCACATAATGTGCACAAAATTGCCAAATCAGACAGAAAATTAATTAAATAAAAGTAACTATAAAATGTCCAAAAACAAGAAATTACCATAGAATGTCCACAAAAGGAAGAAGAGAGGCATTATGGACATACTGTTTTGTTCATCACAATGTTCAAAGGTTTTGCGACTCCGGACAGTTTTGTTGTTATTTGGCCTAAAATGGCTCTTGACAGTAAAGGTCGCTGACCCCTGTACTAGCAAACACAAATATCTCCCATAATGTTAGGAATCAGATAATATTTTTGTTGAGATGAGCAGCAAAATGTTGTAGTTTCTTTTTTTTTCTGAGTAAGCGGCAGTCCTGAAAGTTTTTTGGACAAAACTTTTTGTAAGAAAAAAAAATGAAACAAGAATGTTCACTCCCTCTTCATCCAGATTACCATTGGAGTGGCATACAAGGATATGGATCGCCAGTCTTCTGATGACAGAAGCCGTTTGGGCCACAATCCACTTTCCTGGAGCTTGTACTGGTCTGGGACCGGTTTCTCCTTCTGGCACAATAACCAGGAGAGACTCCTGGGCTCGTCCAAAGGCAGACGGATTGGAACCTATTTGGACCAGCATGCAGGCATTTTGGCTTTTTACCGCATCAACAACGACAAGGCTCACCTCATCCACAGACATGTGACCCAGTTTAGCGGTCCACTGTATCCAGGATTCCGGTTCTGGGGAGGAGTTGGTGCTACTGTAAAAGTATGTCATTTGGATTGAAATACAAATGAAATGTCTGCAGTTGATTGAACTATAGCTTTGTTAGAATCACAAGATGATTTTTTTCCATATACTTTTGTCCTTTTATATAATGAAAATATAGTTAATAAAGATAAAAATCAAAATAAATTAATCATATACAGCTTACTGGTTTGATTTGTTCACTTTTTTTTCTCATTCTGACCCTGCAAATAATATGCAGTCAACCTTCTACTGTATAAGAACAAGTAAACGAATAATAAATAATAACCATACTAACAATAGTAATAATACAGAATGGACCATCAAAACAACAAATAAATTTAATTTACCCACCCCTTCTCATAAAATGGTAATAGTTATGTCTATCTCACCATTCCTTTTCTTATTTAAATCTGCATACACATCTATATACTGTATTATTTTTATAAATAAAAGTACATTCAGTACAGAGTGTCTTCATCCCACCCCCTAGCGCTACATATGCATAAAATGCTGTTCCTCAATAAAAACACCTGAGTTACATAAGCATTCAGCACAATGTCAAGTATAAACACTCAGTAGTACACCAAGCACACTCCCAAAGAAAATATGAATGACACAAGAAGCGTGTCACATTTGCAGGGGTTCTTTTAGATGAGGAATCCAAATGCACAATTATCTCTACTGACACTGAAGTACTGAATGAAGCTTCGGTTAGTAAACCACTTTATGACACAGTGGTTCAAAAAAGGTTTAGAGCTTCAGAATGCCTCGTTTTGCCATCACTACTTATATATGGGTATACAATTTATATGTGAATATGTATGTATCTACACCCTGAGCCACGACCGCCACATCGCTCACATGCACTGAAACACACGAGACACGACATGACCACACCATTCAGAAGGCATTAACTGACTAGGACCTGCAAGGATCCCTGAGCTGCCCGCGCCCGCCTGCATGGATTCCCAACTGTCTCCTGACCAAAAATATATCTATATAAATCCAACATACATTTGGAAACATGTAATAATTACAAAAATGAAAAAAATCTACATTTAAAATATAAAGTGGGTGGTGTTTTACAATTAGGCAAAAAAAATAAAAAAATACTGTTGGACAAAAATATTGCTTATCCCACACACAGTAGAAGGGCCCAGTCAGTCGATTTCTTTTTTGGATACAAGTTCCCCAGAAAATTCCATGAATAGTACATGCTTGGATGATGGCACCGCTGTCAGCGTGATCTCGGACTTCGTTGTCCTGATAATTGATTAAATGCGGTTTCAGTACAGCTGCAAAGATGATACACAATATCGACACTAATCATGTCTTTGCACGAGCATGTAGCATTAAAAGATCCGCTGAATCAAACAATGAACACGGAAAGTGAGCGTATTTTACCGGTCGCACCAAAACCAAATCAAAATGCTCCAACATTTGAATAACGCTTCCTAAATGGCTAACTACATAGTATGACATGAGTCAAACATTTACGACAAAACAAAAACGAGCTCAGATTAAATTAAACATGACAACAACAAAAAAAAAACACTAAACACAAAATGTACTTACCCGTGGTAGAAGAGGGGTGTCACACCAGTGGGGTCTGTAGGTTCAACGACCAACACGCCAACGTAGGTCGCCCAATCGTTATGGCACCTGGCACGTTATTAACGTAAAAGGAAATATGATTGTTACAGGCAGTTTTTTTAAGGCGTTGGTTACATTTTGAAACTTTTCTAGTGTTTTGTCATTACAGTATATGTTGTTACAGAGCTACAATTTCATGGTTTTGCTACTTTGTTGAACGTTATGAAAACAAAATAAAACATAAAATAAAAGTGAAGCTTTTATTTTGAAGCGTCGCCATGTGTCACAATAAGGAGTGTTTAACAGTGTAAAGTGGTATAATGTCGTTGTTCTCATCCGTTGCCATCCTTCGTCCCACATTTTCCTGTTGTCACCAAGTCGTGACACACTTTTATTTAAGTCAAGAGCAATTAAGAAAATGTCTTTGAAAGGATCATTTATTTAAACACACTAGTAAAGTCATAATTACAGAAAATACATAATTTGTCCAAAAAAAAAAACATGAATACAAAACTATGTAATTAAAAGCAGTCAGTCGTATGTCGCATATGTCCCGCCCCTTTAAATTAACATTGAACACAATTGAGGTTACTTGGGGTGGCCTTTGACAGTTTCTCACTGTGACAAAATACGTCTTTATGTGAAACTGGTCCATGGCACAAGCAAGTTTTGGGAGAGCTGGTTTGAAAAAATTTAAAAATTAAAAATAAAAAAAATTAAAAGAAAGAGATAGTTGCTGAGTCGGTTTGACAGATTCTCCACAGAAGGCAAAATAGGTTGTCGGATCTGACCTATAATTCAAAACAAAGCCTTTATGCGTTTGTGTCAGGAATAATAGGGCAGACAAATGCTTAAAGAGGGAGGAGCGTTTTGGATGACATTTAAATAGTTGCACACTGCATCAGTCGGTCAAACATTCTGACATTCAAACAACCTTCCCTGTTGCAGGCATCATGCAAGGTGAGACCAGTTTTAAATTGGATCAGACACAATTTCCATCAAAGGAGACAGGTATTCATATTTAGTTATTTTTCAGAAAAGATCAGCGCCAGGGTTTTATGTTATTACCTTAAAATTGGTTGCACTTCATTTGAGGCGATTAGGCTATGTGATAATTTACTTAGTAACATTACACACTCTTTTTTTCCAGCTGTCGTATTCCTTTGTCTTCTGGGGCTAGTTAGTTGTGACAATCCTTTTTCCTGGGGCGGTCCCACAGGATCATCTGAAGATGAGAGTACCAACCAAGAGGAAGGTAAGATTCTATGACAGTGGTGTCCAAACCACATAAAGAAAAATTGAAGGATGCAGGGTCACTTTGAATTATTATGTTTGACTTTAATTTATCAAGCACACCAAAATCAGTAAATCAAGCAAATTCGTAATATTTATATACTATAGTTTTTTGTTTGTTTTTAAACAGCTACCTTAATAGCTTTCTATAAGACAAATAGTTGAGGATTTTACAAGATTTTGGGGGTGGTGAGACCCTGAAACTAGTGATGGACAAATGAAGCTTCATAAAGCACTTGTGATATTTTCTGACCACTCTAGATGGCGCTCTTGGGTTAGAAATGCAGTTGAAATTCATTAAATTACCACTGTACTACCTCTTTATCTTTTAACCAAAAGCACCATCTAGAGGTGGAAAAAATATTGCAAAGTTAGGTTTAATGTTAGGGTTAGGCGCTTACATCCAATACATAATGATTGGTCATAAGTTGGGGCATGGAAAAACAATTTCCGTGGTCGTTTTCAATTGGAGGACGACTACCTGTAACCCACCAGAAAATATCAACCCCTGCACCGTATCTCATCTCAGGACCAAAACAAGAGCAATCTATGTTATCTGACTATTTTATAAAGAAGTTACTTGGGAATCATTGCGATACGTTTACATTTTGGACCTTGCCACAGAACAGAAAATGAAATAAACAATTTTTGCGTGTAAAACATAAATATTCACCACAGTGTTTTCAAGAGAAATGTGACTTATTTAATTGTAAATAGTTAATTTACATCTTTACATATTTAGAAAACCTCAACAGATTATAAAACTAATTTATTAGTGGAAAATGTAATTTTTAGTAAATGCCGAAGGCCACTTAAAAATGGACAATGGGCCACAAATGGCCCCTAGGCTATAGTTTGGACACCACTCTTCTTAAAAATGCTGTAACTCTTCTTACAGTACAGATGAATCTGTGCATCTCGAAGCATTTTTTGCATGCATGTGTTCAGTATGCGTGACAGACAAGGCGACATGCGGCTGCTGCATGATGCAGCAACAGATACACAGGATGAAGATGTTCTTTAACGCAAGCCTCAACGAGCTGGAGAAGGAGTTAGTCAGAACAAAAAACACCCTCAACAGTATCAGAGGTCAGAAAAATATAGACGACACAAAGAAATCCAAAACTTTCACAATGATTACTTATTGTTTCCAACATGTCTTCTTACAGCGAGCCGCAGTGCCTTCTCTGTGGCGCTAACCAACAGTAATTCTCTCAGCTGCTTTGGGCCCTTCCGTGACGACAAGCTCATCACCTACCAACATGTTTTCATCAACTTGGGAATGGGCTACAATGCGGCCACTGGGGTCTTCACCGCCCCTCGCGACGGTGTCTACAGCCTTGCCCTGACCGTCTACAGCGACGCCGGTTCCCCCGGTAACAGCCTGGCAGCCTGCGCCAGTCTGCAGGTCAACGGTCAAGTGGTGGCAGGCCCAAAAGAGAAGAATCAACAAGACCAAGAAGATAGCGCCTCAATTGTTGTGGCACTCCACCTGGCGGCTGAGGACAAGGTGTCCGTTAACCTTCCCATTGGGTGCTTCCTTTGTGATGATAAAAGCCACTACAACACTTTTACTGGGTTTCTTCTGTATGCTTCTGACTAACGTTCACCAGCGTGTGCCTTGGTTGGTCTCATATGAAATCTCTCAGAATATAATAATAAATATATACACACTACTTTTAGTGTCAAAGTGGATGTCTGTGCATGGTGAGCATAAAGCTTGTTAACAATGGAAAATAATAAACCAGTGGTGTCACATGTGTTGTTTTCATTACCATCAGCATCATAACCCTAAGAGTTATGACGGTTATACCACATTCATGTACTGTACTGTAACATACGCCAAAAAATGTATTCTGTTCACATTTTGTACAGTACGGTAGGTTAGCTGTAGCACATTACATACACAAGGTAAAGAATGTAATTAAAATGACATTGAAAAGCATTTAAAAATCAAATAACTGTAGACATTTCAAAACAAAGTACCAAAAGAAAAGACAACTTACAGTACTAAAATTACTAAAAGAACACAGTTGTGGGTGAACCAAAAGTTAATTTCAGATAAACAACAAGTGAGGGAATGAGATGCTAGATTTGCAGGAGAAATAGAGCTGGGTGTCATCCGCGAAGCAATGGAAGGAAATGTCATATTTATGAAATATGGTGCCAATAAGGGGGAGGAGGTAGATCATTAAAAAGTAGGGGGCCCAGGGCTGAGCCTTGGGCAACACATGAGGAAACTGGATATGACTTGGATGAAAAGGGCTTAAGTTGAATGAACTGAGTGCGGTCTTTGAGGTAAGAGTGGAACCAAACCGATAGAGGAGAGTCTATTGAGAAGGATGGTGTGTGAAAGCAGATGACAAGTCAAGGAGGATGAGGATGGAAAGTGAACCAGAGTCAGTTGCAACTAGAAAATCGGAGGTAACTTTTAATAGAGCTGTTTTGGTGCTGTGTAGGGGACGGATGGTGGACTGAAAAGGCTCATAGAGGCAGTTGTTTGATAAATGAGAATGAAGTTGAGTGGTGACTTCTTTTTCAAGTTTAAAAATAAATGGTTGATTGGAGATTGGGCGGAGATTATTGTAGTTATTGGTGTCTAGACCAGGTTTCTTCAGGATGGGAGTGACAGCTGCAGTTTTGAACAATGATGGGACAATGTCAGTGGAAAGGGAAGAGTGGATAATGGCAGAGATGAACGGGAGTAATGAGGAGAGGCAGGATTTGACCAGAGTTGTAGGGAGAAGATCAAATTGACAGGTGGAGAACTTGGAGTTGTGAATAAGAGCTGTGTGTTCGGAGGAATGTATGTAAATATATATATATATATATATATTGCTTTATTTAACAAATTGAAATCAAAAGCCGAACATGGAATCGGAGGAATGGGGTAGATGCCACGGACTTCCGACTTCCGGGTTTTACACATCAGCGACGTTGGTCGCGTTCCAACACTTGCACCCCCACCCCTGCGCCCCCCAACCGTCTCAACTATCTGAAATGCTTCGGACACTGAGACAGACACACTACACACTCGCAGCCTCGCGCCCGTCGACGGGAACGCGCAACCGCCGGGCAGAAAGGCGGAAGCGCAAGTACTGAGACGCGGCCCACACGTCGCAAACCGGAAATGGAAACAAAGCTGATGGGTGAAAACCTGGAAGTCCCGCCTCCTCCGTGGCATATAGTATATATAGTATACCCCATTGTGAAGTGAAAAAGTGGAGAGGCTTGCAGCAGATGGGCAGGGGTTCGGATATGGAAAGTTGCATAAAGGGTTTGGTGAATATTTTCAATTTTCAAAAACAGCATTATCGAGTTGCAAATGTCAGTTGAGTACATGTGTGGTGGTAATGAGTTGAGTGGCTGGAAAGTACTTTTAAGGATTTAGAATAGTGTTTTTGTATTGCCAGCCTTTGAGGAAACTAGACCGGAAAAGTACAATAATTTGGTTTGGGCAATGGAATCTTTCAATCTTTCAATGGGGCAAGAGAGTTGAGGATGCTGGTAAGTTCAATGTTGTACTGGGCTGCAAGGAGGAAGGGGTCAGTGATATTGAGTTCATCAGTCGAGCAGTTGGAGGGTCTAAGACCAGAACAACAAATACGATCCAAGGTATGGCCTTTGGAGTGAGTGGGGAAGTCGGAAAATTGATCAAAACCAAAACTGCACAGGCATGATAGAAAATCTTTGGTGGTGGCGAGATTATTATTTTCAATATGAATATTGAAGTCTCCAAGAAGGAGTGCATTGGGAGAGACCGAGGGGAGACCTGGGTGAGTAGAGTGGACTTTTTATTCAGATAATATACGAAAAGATGAAAAGGCCCCATGAGCCAGGAATGACCTACTGTGTATATATACTGCATGTAGGTGTAACTATCTTAAGCAATGATATGATGTGGCTTTCTTTTTGTATATAGCATGTAGGTAGTTCTATTCATGTGACAATTATGTTTATTATTGTTGAAGTTTCCAGTGGTGCAGAAATGTGTAGGCTACCTGAACAATGTCCATCCATCCATTTTCTTGGCCGCTTTTCCTCACAAGGGTCGCGGAGGTGCTGGAGTCTATCCCAGCTGGCTTCGGGCAGTCGGCGGGGTACACCCTGAACTGGTTGCCAGCCAATCGCAGGGCACCTGAACAATGTTTCTCACAGTATTCTTTGTCACTAGATAACATTTTGTTCAAGAGTTCACTAGCTTGCATGTTTTGTATCTTCTTTTTTTTTTATTATTATTATTGTGCGACGCGATTGGCAATAGTACTGCACTTCTCTTTTGTCAAGACAGATATCGCTGACTTAGCGGCATCTCTAATCGGCAAGGCGGGCAGTGAATTTAGAAAAAGAAATACAACATTGTACAATAAAGTTCACATTTGCATTTTTGTGTCCATTTTCGTGCCAGCAACTCAGTGGTCAAAAGCAAGATCTCTGTCCTGCCACCCCTATAACCAAACAGGAGCCTAAATAACTAACAAGGTCTTGACCCACAAAATACCATGACATCACGATGTTCTTAACTATAGCCGAGGGTAACGTATCGCTTGCATTTAACATGATGTATGATTGCACTCATTTCAGCATGAAAATTAGGCAATGGGGTGACATCTGAGCCTCTATTGATAAGACCTACCCTTTTGCTTGTTTGCAGGTCAAACAACAATATTCAGTTCCCTGGTAGGGTGGGACACACACTCCCTACTATTAACGGTAGGAGGCCCAGTGACTATGTCACCCTGTCAGGCAAATGTAAAGTAAAACCATGCGCTCTATTTTCTTTTGAGTGAAGTTTATTGAAGAAGTGGAGCACACATGTGACATGTTCATCGAAGAGGTGGCGCTTGTTTTGCTCACCCCCTAAAAAGGAGACAGTCACCTGAATGTCGTTGCACAAAACTGCTGCAACCCAGACCAAGACTCCGTTTCAAACACTTTCAGATCATAATCTTTCAGGAGAAAAAAAGAGGACGATCAACAACAGTAAGTTTACGGTTTGTATCTATCCACATTAGCATAATGTATTGCACATGTATTTGGTACTATGACATAAAGACAGGCGTTGGTAGGAAACGTGGAAACACCTTTTCAGCCCTTAGGAATGGGGTAAGGGAACCAAGCAGTAATTGGCAATTATACTTGAGTTGAATGGACAGAAAGTCGTAGAGCAATATGGTTTCGTTCAGCTATTCACTAGCAAAATCCGGTAATGTTGATTAATGGAAAAGGTACATTAACATATCATGAGGTAGATGTATTTTTGAAACTATAACAGTATTGTAAATATGATTATGAAAATGCTGTAACCATTTCAGTCAAGTAAAAAGTCTTGAAAAGTATTTAAATGATTGGCCCATTAAGTGGTTAAACAAGTAACAATGTTATACATGAAGTATTCAGAAATGGCAAACCAAATGACGTTGACATCCACCTGCTACCAAGTGATGATTTGATTTCAGATGGTTGCATCTCCAGCTTTGATCCTGTTGGGGGCGCTGTGTCTCCATGTTTGTGTGGCTACGCAGTCAATCAACCAGATGCTGAAAGAGATTGCTGGTACTCTACAGACACACTTTTTTTTTGGTGTACACTAAATTATGGGTCATTCAGTTATGGGTGAATTTTCACTGTGATAACTTAAGGGGTGCTCTGTTTAGACGTGAGGTATTTAATTTTAACATTATGTCAGACAGATGACATGTTTAACTTTCAGGAATATTGTTTGGTAGTGTTGAAGGACCAAACAACAACAACTGTATTCATATTACTAACTGTAATTAAATACCCCTAAAATGATGCAACCTACAAGGATAGATATGTTTTCTTCGTTCAAATATTATGCATCAGTGAATCAGCAATATTTAGCCAGCTTTCTGTTCATTAAACAAAAAAAAGAAGTATTGCCTTAGAAGAGTAGGGTAACTTCAAACCTTTTCATTTGAGAGCCACGTAATAAAAAAAAAATAGAAGGACATAAGGCCACTTTGAAAATAAATAAAAATAATAATAGTTTATGTTAAATCTGTTTTTACATCATGCATGCTCAACCAATGCCCATATGAGTACAAACTAAAGAGCCCTGAGTTTTTAACTGCGACTGCTCCTATCAGCTTGTATCTTCCCTTTAGTGCTTTAGTGTGGAAGGGACTTTCTTGGGGGTGGGGATGGGCGGAGTGGTAGAGGGTGACATCATGCTCGTCCCCGCGTTCCTTTAGTGTTAGCGTACAACACGATTGGGATGAAAACTGAAAGAAAAAAAAAAGATGAGGGCGGCTTCGAGCACAGCCCAACCTCCAGCTCAGACTCCAAGAAAACAAAAAAAAAAGAGAGAGAAGAGTTCATTCGAGTGCACGTAGCTACTCGCACACGCACCATGCATGAGGGTGACACAGAGGCTGCAGTTACGCATTAGGCCAGAGGTGGCAGTGCCGTGTTAAAAAAAAATCCACAATGTCACCTTTCATTTGAAAAGCTGCTACATAACAGCTTTTTAATTATTTTGGGACGACCTCAGCCCTGTGACCCACTAAATTAGCTCCACAAATCATTTACTTGTATCTAATCTCTAACAGTATATGAACCAATTTATTCATATTACCCAATTTTTCGACACCCTCCCTTCTCACTGTGCCCTCTTCCACCCCATTTTTATATTTCATAATTGTAACCAGCATTGTGGGCCATGTAAAATGTCGACCATATGTCGCTGG
Organism: Vanacampus margaritifer; assembly: GCF_051991255.1. Classification (NCBI taxonomy): domain Eukaryota; kingdom Metazoa; phylum Chordata; class Actinopteri; order Syngnathiformes; family Syngnathidae; genus Vanacampus; species Vanacampus margaritifer. The sequence goes on from NC_135436.1 coordinate 11,802,014, forward strand.
CCACTGACAAACAGACGGCGGTCCGCAAATGGCCCCCTGGCTGCAGTTTGGACACCACTCTCTTAGATTATGCAACAAATATGTCCATGCTTTACTTTTAAATGTAGTTTAACAGGGCGGAAATTTTAATAATGAATATGAGTGTAAAATTGACTAACTATCTAATTAAATAAATAAATAGGCATTTTTATATTGAAGGAGACTTCAGTTAATTTTAACCAAATCTATTTATTTACATTTTAATTACAAATATATAAACGTGGTGTTAAGTATTACAAATGAGCATTATTATCCTCATGGAAGATTTTTATTTTGTTTGTTTTTTGCTTTGCTCAGCTGAATTGATCAAACAAGTGTTTTCTAAATAACAAACCTGTTGTCAGTCAACCTGAAGGAAACAGTGACTTGTGACAAGTGGGACTGCAACTGCGCTTTTAATCGTCAGCGCGGTTGCTGCTGCGCAGCCAATGACATGTTCCAAATCGAGGACGACACGTTTAAGAGGATGACCTCTTTGTGGGATGACATAAGTGTGTTGAAGAGCAATGTGGGCGCTTTAAACAGTAAGATCATTAAAAAGATAAAATTTAAAAAATGCTGTTTTATTGATCTGATTACGACACAGGTTACAAAATCCTCTCTTTTTCCTTAAGATGGCATTAAGGTTGCCTTCAAAGCGAATATGGACCCAACACTTTTCATTGACTCTATTAGCTGCTTTGGGCCTTTCAATACCAATTCAACAATATCTTACACTACGGTCACTCTGAATGATGGCAATGGATACAACCCTTCCATAGGTAAGAAACACAGCTTTTATTATTTATTTATTTAAAAAATTTTTTTAACTCATTCACGGCTATAGACGTAAAAAATTCATTTGAACTATTTTTATTAGTTTCACTTTTTTTTTGCACTTTTGTTAACAAGAATATGAAAACCTAGAAAAAAATGTTATTGTACATTTAGAACAGATATAAAATTTGTGATCGTGAGTTAACTATTGAAGTCATGCGATTAATCACAATTAAAAAAAAATATCGTCTGACATGCCTAATTTTTTTATATTTTCTTTCTTTTTTTAATGAGAGGCATCAAACAAATATTTTTTGGTATTGTAATTAATCACATAACTTCACTAGTTAATCACACATTTTATATCTGTTCTAAATGTACAAGACATTTTTTCCTAGGTTTTCATCCTCTTAACAAATGTGGAAAAAAAGGTGAAACTATTTTTTTATTTTTGACATCTATAGTCGTCAATGGCAGTGAATGAGTTAATCTCCAGTTTTACTGCTCCTTTTTTCTAACCATTTCTGTTTTCCTACAGGTTACTTCACTGCACCACAGGCTGGCGTTTATGTCTTCTCCTACACGGTCTACTCGTATGTGGAAGTGAACCAACGACTCTACCACAAAGTAAACATAAATATTACTTTACTGCAGGAATGTCATTGGTTGACCGAAAGCATTGCTTTGTTGTTGTTTCCTAGGTGCAGATGATGAAGAATGGGGAGGTGATGACAAGCATTTGGGAGGACAATCGAGAGGATGGAGAAGACAGTGGCACGCAGGTAATTAGCGGAATTGATCTAAGATGAGAAAATAAACTGAATTATTGAACTTGTGTGTTTTCTTAGACTCTCACAGTGGACATGCAGAGAGGCGATCAGGTGTATATGGAGCTGGAAATTGAGGGGAAACTCTGTAAACATTTGCAGTTTAATACCTTTTCTGGTTACATCCTGTATGCCTCAGTATGAGATTATATTGGAGCTCAATCTGAAGAAAAATTTGAGTTGTCTCAGATAACACGATCTCCAGTCTCTGTTCTTTTATGAAAGTTTTTTTTCTTGAATGCATCCAAAATTTGTGTGATAAATGAACACAACCTATCACAGTACAAGTACAAGAAAAACTGTAATTGTACTCTTTCTCCATGTCTAATAGTAAAGTGCACTTTGCCACCATCCTGTGGCATCTCTAGTAAAATAATTGTGCCACAGGACTAAAAATGTGTTGACTGATCTGAGCTGCTGCAGGACCGTTTAATCAGCAGTGCTGGCTGGTATAACGTCAACGTTAAGAATGGGGCTGTTTCTTTCATTCATCAAATTTTTAAATTGAACTCTGCTACATGGCTCACAATAACGTTAGCATTTTTCTATCCTCTAAATAGTTGGTCAGAGTAAAACTGTTAGTTTCAGTGTGTATAATTTAGTGCCATCTAGTGGTGTACTAATAGAATGCAATGATTTTGAAACACAAACTAGGGTGGTTCAGACAGAACACACTTTGCAAGCCAAGCACCAATTACTATTAATTATTATTTGGTGTGAGTGAGAAACCCGCCGACCATAAGGGGCGAGCAAGAGTGACTAGCAAGAAATAGCTACAGCGGCTAACAAGTGCGGCTAGTGAAAGAAGTTAGAAAAGTTAGCAAGCGCAAAGCGGCGGGAGCCCGAATCATGGCACTCATCGACGACCACCTGCAGGCCCCAGCTGTGTAAGGTAAGCAAAGGTCGACCCATTGGGTCCGGTGCGAGCTGCAAGTACCACCAGCGGCTAACTATATGTTCGCGAACTTCTTCTCTTTCGGGCATCCGTAGCAGAAAGATGGCGGCGAAACATGTCAGCCTCCTGTATGATGTAGTGCGACCTGTAGCGATTACTAAAGACCTACGATTATATAAATGTATGTTAAAGTGTTAAAATATATATTTTTGCGTATTATTGAAATGTATAGTGTTTTATTTATTTATTAATGAATTATTAGTTCACCACCAGATGGCACTAAATAATACACACTGTCACTTTAAGGCCAAGTTTGTAGCTACTTGCACACATTAACACAAAGTTAAAGGCTTACGTTTTGAGTAAAAGGAACAGATGTGAATACATTTGAAAAAAAACATCAACAGATTAAATGCTGTTTTTAGGAAAGTGCAACATCATTGGTTTGTCTTGTTTGATGGAAATGAGTGCAACAGTTTGAACACTGTAAATTATTATGCTATAAAAACTCAAATAATGACATTCAATATTGTTTTGGCTCCATCTGAAATCGCAATTAATTTTTTCATATGACTACTGATTAGTGATGTCTGCTAGCCAGATGCTGAGCTGCTCTGTGTTTGTTTACAGACTACATGTAGCTTGCGAGCGAAGCAGTTAGACTTCTTGTCTTTTACCTAATATGTTCATTTGGGAGCACTCATTATCAATCCATCACACTACATAGTCTCTGCATTGATTCTTATCATTTTTATAGCTAGCATTGTAATAAAAAGCAAACAGTTTTTTTTAATAGTTTTTCCACTGTCTGTATTTTGTTGCAGAGGATCCAAAGTTACCTTCACATTTAATGAGCCTTATTCCAAAATGAAACAAATTCCTTTCCCCCCTTAAAATTCTATACAACACCCCATATTGACAATGGAGAATTTTTTGAAAATTTACTTTCGTGTTAGATTCACTGAATGACGTGAATGGTTTGTCTTCACGGCCCTGTGATTGTCAGGTGGTCGGTCAAAGGTTTACTCCAATTTCCACATGTAACCTTAAGTCAACTGAGACAGACTCAACCCCCTCCCTTCTCTGTTTGTGCAGCATAGAGCTGTGCAAAGACATCCCTTCAATGGAATGCAAGTGGAAACTGGTTGAGACTCTTGGAAATATTTCTCATCCAGCACGTTGGTCCTTTTTATGTCAAATAAAAACAGAACAGAAGAATACATTTTTGATAACAAGACATAGTGTGCCTTCTTTGCTTTTCCAACTCTCTCATGCAGCCACTAGAATGCTGAGGGATACGGTGAAAGTATTTGGAGAATTCACACTCTGTGGCTGCTACGGAGGAGCTCTTCCCAAATAAGGCCGGGCTTTAGAACTGCGTTGATCGAGTGGGAAGCCGTAGCGGGGAAACAGCTAAAGGCCATGCCCTTTTTAGGATGAACTTGACTTTTTTCCCCCTTCCCATCGGGCCCTCCTATTTCCGCTTGACACGCCCCTCCCGTCTACCGCGCCTACTCTCTCAAATGTTTGCGTCATTAGATCGTCGTCCCCTCTTAAGCCAGCATTTTTAAGCAAGGAGATCTTCGCAAAGAAAATATCCACACTCCACCACTAGCTGCACCGTCGGCCAGCAGAGAGCAGATCAATCCCTCACAGTGAGTAGACTTTAATTATGTTCCTCCATGTGTCAACACATTTCAGCGCGCAGGCATTTCCTTGAGAAGTAATTCACCTATTGACCTCGCAAGGATGTAGCGGTTCTGTATTAAATAAATAGCCTACGGCTAAGTCAGGCACACCCTCTTTTACAATCAAAGTTTCTTTTGGGCGTTTATAGTACTGTTAACTGTGGCACTAGGGGATGGATGAAGACACTTGACAGGGTGTAATTTCGTTTTCTTTAATGGGTCAAATATATGAGAAATGACTAGATCACACCATGCCCACTGAAGGCATTTCCTGACTAGTTTAAACAGCAAGGGATGACTAAAAAGTACGAAAATAAATTTACATGAAGCCTTTTGGTGAATAATTGTTGCTCACCTGGAAAACATATGAGACACGACATGGCCGCTCCTTTGCCACTGAAGGCATTTCCTGACTAGGACCTGCGAGGACCTCTGAGCTGCCAACACCTCCCTGCATGTTTTCCTAAGTGCCCTGACTAAAATGGTTCCTATCTGTATAAAAAGCTAACATAAATGTGACAATATGTAATAATTACTTTAAAAATAATAATATATATATATATATATAATTAGTAGGTGGTCTATTATAATTAGGCAAAAATAGCTATTTATCCCACAACACAATGGCCTTAAAGTTAAAGCGTGTAAGATTTTTCAATTTTCATTCATTAAAAACAAAACAAAAACAAAGCACTATTAGTTTAAATAATTTGGGGGAAAAACTTATATCACAACCCTTGATCTGTATATATTACTGGATAGCCCATACACACCCATTGAAACCACAGGGCGGCCATTTTACTCCTCCCATCTCGACTGTAGAAACTGTACGTATACGTACAGATTAGACATATACAGCTCTTAGTATAGGGCTGGGGGGCAGGGGTGTGGGGTGGTCGCTATTTTTTCAACAAGTGGATGGTATGTGCTGTTACACTGTCTCTTTAATAAACACGCACGCTACAAGGGTTTCCATGTGGGGAAAGCAGATGACTTATTAGAGATGTACAAATGTTCAAAAACACAATGGCGTAAATGCATCTTCCTCTTTAACTTTAACCCAATGACTAAAGTAGCGTTCTATGAAATAGTCCAGGAATTAGACACACACCACCTTATCAGAAAATCTTATCAACTTTGACACAGCAATAAAGTTGAATAGACTTAACGGATAAAGAAAAGGCTCTCCACCCACAGTGAGGAAGAAGAAGAAAGCTTGTGGGCGTTAGCTAACTGTCCACATTTCTGCGGATTATTACATCATCAGTTAAACACACTGTGTTGATATCAGATCATTATGGAGTCGATTAAATGTGGTGCCTGGGCTGCATGACGCAATGTCCCCACAGAGTGCCACAATTACCACAGCTGCAAACGCTGGTTTCCTGTCCTGGCTGTTGGCGGACTCCACCATGGAAACGGCTAACCACAGCAGGAAAACACAGCCGCACAGAAGGGGTGGGTGGGGGGACATAAAAGAATAGCAGCAGCAAATTTCCTTTCTGTGGGATGCAGCACGTTGAGAATTTGAAACAGGCCCTTTAACATACTTAAAGTTGTACCACACGCTACTGTACGAGTGTGACTGCTTTCTGGGATTGCGTAGTAGCATTTGAGGATGCAGCCAGACCAAGATTGTCTGGCCAAGCCATCTTCACTTATGGACTCCCAAAACCACTAATAGAAACCCTAATTGACTTATTTAACTCCCAAAATAATGAAGGAATTTTAAGTTTCTTCTTTTTTTTTTGCATATAGGAGTTTGCTTGTACTGTAGTGTGTTAGAGAGAACCTGAAAATGCAAACCTATATTATGTTCTACGCATCCTCACTAATCTAAACATAACATTCTGATTAATAATGCATTTGTGGAATATGAAGCAGCAAAATCCAACCGTTTTTTTAATCCATCTCGGGTGGGGGTGGGGGGGGGGGTCATTTTGCCGCTAGCTATCGACTGAAAATGACATCTCAGTTGCTCAGGGCTCAGAAAAAAAAGAACACACCTGTTTTCTGAGTTTGGTCATGTGACGTTCGCAAGCTTAGCCGTGATTGATCATTTCCTGAACCCTGAAAAACTTGATGTCATTTTCAGACAAGAGCTTTCTTTCTTTTTTTTCTCTTTCTCTTTCTTCTTTCTTTTTCATTCAAGTTTTTATGTATTTTGTGTTGTTTTTTGGAGATTTCTAAGCTTGTCTGATACCTTAACAATGTACTATGCCAATATGTTCCGTACATTTGAAGTTAAACGAATACATATAAATATATTAATTTTTTTATTCAGTCGAGAGCAAGTGGCAAAATGGCCGCCCCCTCAGATGGATAAAACCTGTGAATTTTGCTGCTTGATTCATATTACACAAACAGTATTTGTTGGGGCACATAGATTGTAGATGTTGTATGTTAATTTTTTGACTTCCTCTTTAAAGTCTTCTAAAATGGACATACCACAGTGATGAGTGCTTTTAACAACCCTGCTTGCCAAGCACATAAAATGCGGCCTGAAAACGATCTTTGTGTCTGCTCTCAAACTGGAACAAGGGCCCAGTCAACTGCCGTCTGTCAATTAAATACCAATTGTACGTCCTGCAAAGAGAGATGCTACTTTTTTTTTTTAATGTCTTTCTTATGTCTACACAAAACTATGTGCTTGAGCCGAGGGAAAATATCCGCATAAAGCAGTTCAGTCCAAGGGCAATTTGTGAGCAGCTGCACTGTTTTCATTTGCCCGCCACGTAATGAAAAAAATCTTCAAGAATATGGCCAGTTTGGCCATAACAAAAAGTTATGAAATAAAGTTAAAATGTTCAAATATGTCCCATTTTTTTATATGAATATCTTTTTTTGTTTTGTTTAATATTACAAGATATCATACTTCCGTTTAAATTATTGATAACATTAAAAGAAAAGTTGTCATGTGATTTAAAATTGTAAAAAGTTGAATGACATGTTATGCTATTTTTGTTTAATTTTTTTTTTATAGATATATGTTACAAGACATCAAACTATTTTAAATTGTAAAAGGAAAAAGAGGACATCTGTGACACAATTTAAAATATCACAATCATTTTTAACATACTGTCAAGTTGAATGCTGCAAAATACTCTATTGGCTTCTTTTTTACCCCTTGAATGAAAAAAGAAAGAAAAGATAAATGGATTGTGTACTTGAAATTAAAAAATGAACAATTTAAATACGTTTTTAATGTTACAAGACATCACAGTAATGCTTTTTGCTTTGTCACCAACAACATAGAAGCTCAAATTGATTTTTTTTTTCACCCCTCCAATAAATTTAACTGCTTTTAAAAATGTTGATGTCCACGTTCCAGTGTGTTAAATTGGTTTTGGAATATTTCATAAACACCAGCGGAAGTGACCCTCCGCCTCCTTCCACTTTCCTGTATGTGGTTCTCAGTGGAACCAGTTTTTCCATTTCTGGCTTAAAGTCTCAAATGACTGGAAAAAAAATCTAAATAGTCCACACCGGATTGAAGCCCTGGTACACTCTAGCTTTTGTTTTTGTTTTTTGAGAGAGAGAGCTCAATATTGTTCATTCGGTAATCTTACCGATTCGACATGTCATCATCATTGCTCTCTCTTTAATTTTTTAAAAATTCTTATTTATTTATTTTTATTTTGTGTGTGTGTGTTGTACCCTCTAGCTGTCAAGTTAAACTTACCAGTATTTAAAATAAAATAAAATAAAAAAGCAACTATTGACAGTTCTTGACATTTCATTCCTTGAATTGTCATCCCTTACTATTGACAATTCCGAACATCTGGACATTTCTAATATTTCCAAAATGCAAACTGTATATTATACTGCCTTTGCCTGTGACTATCATACAAACCAGGCAGATTGTCCTCACATAAATCAAATTACAACGATCCAAAGTCTAATACTTATCAATGAGCGGAAAGTTTCCATTCACCGAGGCGTTCTAAAGCAACTATTCAAAGGGAAGATGCGTTCTCGGAGTGTGGGCATAGCTAGCAAGCGAGCTAAAATGTATGCCGCAATTGCGCCAGATTTTTAACCTCGCCCCAGAACAATCACGGATACTAAAATGGTGAAAACCAGTTGAAAGATATTTCTCCAAAGCCGAATAGAACAAAATCCATTCATAATGTAAGTTGATGCCCCTCCTAAAAGTAACAATTTGTAATAGTTTTTTATAGCATTAGCCGTTATCCTATTTAGTTTTGTTATAATAGCTTGTTTTACAATTTCCCCTAAAAAATAATTTAAAAAAAGCTCAAAATCTGTGGTAAATATTTTGGTAGCAGAACAGTGCAAACCAAGTGAAATTATTATTATTATTTTTATTTATTTTTTCAAATGTCTGTTTTGTTCACCATAGGAACTAATATAACTTGACTTTGAGCAATTGGCTTAAGAGTCGGTCTAAAGAATTCTACACAGAAGGCATACCAAAAACCCATATACTGATGGATTCTTCTTTGTTTATGAGAAACACTTTTATAGAAAAAGTCAAAAGCCGCAAAGCAATTGCAGCCAATGGATGCTGCAGCGTCACCCGTCCGTCCCTGTTAACATTTGGTGCGGTAACCATTTTGAATTGTGAACCTTGCCAGGAACAGGAAGGTGAAGTGAGCTGACGTCAAGATGGCAGCAAAGGTTGGATGGTGCAGACAGCATGCACCTACATTTGGGTTTTGCACAAAAAGCAACACGGTATATGGAAAAACGCTGGCGTGTATGTTGGCAGCAACAAGTCATGATGGGACTGTATGACAAAGAAGAACCATGCAAAGATGGCTGATTTAGAGCTCCCTTTGTGCACCACGCTGCTTTTAATGGTGCGCAGGAGGGACACTCTATGCTGTTAATGTCACTCTACTGGGAAACAGGAGATCCACCTGAGCAGCTTTGCTTCATTACACGCTTGTGATGTGCATGACAAAGAGGTTTGCTTATATTGTAATTATATTGATTTGCTTATGAGTATTGTGCATGTTTGAGCTTCGAAATTAGCGACGGAATGCACAATAAATCAATATTTCACAAAATACTTTTAAGGTCTGGACGATATGTGCTAAAAGTGAATTCTGCTTCAACACTGCAGTGCATAAACAATGTGTAGATACAGTCCACATTTTGCCCCGTTTCTAACATTGACCGATTTGATGTCACCAGGGAGCAGCTGGCATGGCAAACAAAGGTCCAGCCTTCGGCCTGAGCCGGCAGGTCCAGGATAAGATCGACAGCAAGTACGACCAGGAGCTGGAGCAGATTCTGGTGGAGTGGATCAGCCGCCAGTGCGGCTGTGGCGTCGGAAAGCCAGAGTCAGGAAAAACTGGATTCCAGGCCTGGCTGAAAGACGGATGCGTGAGTACACCTGTTCCAGAAGTCACCCCCATGTGACCGATTTGGAGCGTAATCATCTTTCCGTCTTTTGCCAGGTCCTGAGTGAACTGATCAACAGCCTTTTTCCTGGAGACAAACCCGTGAAGAAGGTTCAGAGTTCAACTATGGCCTTCAAACAGATGGAGCAGATCTCTCAGTTCCTCAATGCCGCTGAGAAATATGGCGTCACGAAGACTGACATGTTCCAGACCGTAGACCTCTGGGAAGGTTAGATGAGCCTTCACTTCTCGCTTACTGTAAACACTGCTAATGTCGTGATAGAAGATAAATGATCTAACCACTGTTTATAGTAAAAACTTAAACATACTCACCCTTAAAGTTGCTAACAAATGACCTAGATGAAATCTCAAAAGATTTGCTGACATCTCGGTAGATATGTGGAGGACTTGGATGTAGCAGGGATATACAGTCTATAATATTTTGGATTTCTCATTATAACTACTTTTTGTTTCATTTTGGCTTTTGTTAGGTTTTATTAGTTTGGATTATTTTAAATATATACATTTTTGGCAATTTTGTGGACATTATGTGGTGATTTAAAAAAAATAATATATTTTTTTTAAATTATTTGACTTAATTTTTTTATTTTTTTGCATTTCCAAAGACATTTTATGTAAATGTTTTGCCTTGTTTTTGGACATTTTATGCTTACTTTTTGAATGTTTTCTTTTCTGCCTTTTATTATTATTAATATTTTTTAAATGTTCTTTGGCAATTTTGTGTACATTATATATTTTTCAGATCATCACTTTAAAAAAATATATATTTTTATTTATTTATTTTTTTTTTAATTTTTACTTTTCATCTACCTTTCGTCTCTCTTTAACAACTTACAAATTTGGACTGACATTTTTAGAATATTTAATAATTTTTCCTAAATCATTATTTTATTTAAAATTTTACAGGAGCCACAGCAGAGGGACTAAAGATCCACATGTGGCCCCAGAGCCGCAGATTGCAGACCCCTGTTCTAAACAGGAAATTTATTGACAAAGATGAAAACGAAGTACATTTTCACTATAATTACTTGTAGTTAATTTTATAAACATTAATATTTAGTTTCAGGTATTGGTTTCTTTTTAAAAGCACTTTTATTTTATTATGTTGCGAAAATGATTTTTCAGTTTTAGTTATTTTGTTAGCGTTTGTTACTTATAAACAAACTTAGTATTAAGAGTTTTTTTTTTCTCCTCCATTCTTGAGAATTTTGGTCTAATTCTGAATTGTGTGCATAGACTGTAGCCATATGCAACAGATCCAAACGTGGTGTGTTTGTGGGCAGGTAAGGACCTGGCAGCAGTGCAGAGGACCCTGTCAGCTCTCGGCAGTTTGGCCGTCACCAAGGATGAGGGCACGTACCAGGGTGACCCAAACTGGTTCTTCAAGTGGGTCCCGTTGTCAAATATTTCATCCTTTTGATACCCTCAACACACACTGAAGTTCATTTTTGTGTTTGTTCGTTCCTTGCAGGAAAGCACAGGAGAACAAGCGAGACTTCTCAGATGATCAGATGAAGGCGGGCAAAAACGTGATTGGTCTCCAGATGGGGTCAAACAAGGGAGCCAGTCAGGAGGGCATGAGCTATGGAAGGCCAAGACAGATCTTGTAAAATCCCTGAGCCATAAAAATTAACTAGCCTGTAAACACCTTGTAAAAAGGTCCTCCAATTTTTTTTTTTCCAATTTAGTAACCGTTTCATATGAACAACCCCAAGTCTTAGCTCTTGACACAAACCACACTGTTGACTTTTGCAGAGCTTCACATTGCGCTGATCTGTCACTCCCAGTTTATAAAGAGCTGTACTGTATGTATGCGTCATCATAAAGCAAAAGCAGGAAATATATGGTCACAAGATCACCAATGCTTGTTTGACACTACCATCATGGAGAACTTTCAATGTTACTTAAAAAGGATCCATACGTCCCGCTTTGTATGCCTGCTGTATCAGCACTGTTTTGTACATTTTCATATTAAATGACTTGGAAGTACATGTGTGCAAGAACTGTGCGAACCAAAGGGTAGCGAGATAACATTTTACTGGCACTGCAAAATTAAGCATTAAAAACCCAGTTTCATCAAGTCCTTTATTATTCCTTTATGTGACTTGCACAGCAAAACACAACTTTCAACTCCTATCTTTAACTGCAACAGTAGAAAGACAACTCTAGTATGTAAAAACTTTTTGTATAAAAACACTGTTTTATAGGCAGCACAAATGATGTACCGTGTATAAGGCATATATATATATATATATATATATATATATATATATATATATATATATATATGCAACACTTCAATAAAAATATATTTGTGCATATTCCACATTTGAAAAAAAATCCATGTCAAGTTTTTTTCAGTAGTTAGTTGGTTGATAATCCACAGGTTGGACTCCTGGGCTTCATCCTACTTCAAAAATAACTTTATATTCCTAAAACATATCCGTATCATAGTGGAATTTTAAATTGAGGCCACTTCAGAGGAAGACCTAGTTAACACTCGTCACACAACACCCACACAAACTCTCACTCACAGCAATTCTCACCTTCGTAAAGTGCATACATTACATTCCTCACTAATTCTTCTGCAACAAACAGACTTGAAATCCTTTTGGTTTTCTCTCATCTTGCGCGAGAGATAGCTGCACGGACAGAAAAAAGCATCTTCGCATTTGAAGCACATTTGAACCCGACGCATGACAGTGGAGCTCATCCACAATCAGGCAAACTGCAGTGATTAGGCTGAAGGAGGTTGGAAGTCGGAGACATCCAAAGAGCACTTTTGTCCGACTTTCAGGCTGTGTGTCATGTTGTCAGCATCTCGCGATCCAGAAGTGGCATTTTGGCCTCCGAGTCCAGCACTGCATGCAGCTCTAGCTCACATTCATGGCCTCCATCTTCTTCATCTAATGCCTCCTCCACTCCTCTCCCTCGACGCCCATTCCTGACTCTGGCGCCCATTTGCCTCCAGGACAAGCAGTGGAGGTCCAGGTGGGCTATGGCGGCCTCCAGTATGTAGTAGAGAGACCAGAACAGCGCAAAGCAGCCGAGCAGGAGCAGAAACTGGATAGAAGATATTTATTAGAGGATATGCACACACTGCTATAAAAACATTGCCAGTAGTGGGAAGTACACAAGTACAGGAACAAAATACCTGATGACGTTTTACTTTTACCCTCTACTTTTAAAAATACAAATCAGTACTATCTAATTTTCAAATTTTAAAGGGAAACTTGACTCATTGAGCCATTTTCAGCAGTAAAAAGTTTATATTTTGTCTAGAATGAATGTGATAACGTCATTATTTTTCATGTGCAATTAATACCTTTGAATACTAATATTTCCACTTGCTGTCGACTGAAGATGACATCACTTGTGCTGCGGAAGTAGGTAACGACCAATCATGGCTCAGTTTGCTGGACCAAACCCAGGTCGTTACCTGCTTCCTCAGCACAGGTGAAGTCATCTTTAGTCGACAGTAATTGGAAAAATTTGCTTTTAAAGTTATTTGTACAAGAAAAATAATGACGTTATCACATTAATTGTGAACTAAATATTAACTTTTTACTTCTGAAAATGGTTTAATGAGTCAAGTATCCCTTTAACTCATTCAGAGCCATAAATTCATAAAACAAATAAATTTAAAAATAGGGGCGACAGGCAATTATTTTTTTTTAATTGTAACTAATCGCATGACTTCACTAGTTAACTCACGATTAATTACAAATTTTATATCTGTTCTAAATGTACAATAAAACATTTCTAGGTTTTCATACTCTTGTCAAAAAAAGTGGAAAAAAATGTTAAAACTAATAGAAATAGTTTAAATGAATTTTTGACGTTTTAAACCGTCAATGGCAATGAATGAATTAAAAAAAGAAAAAAAACATTATTAATAATTTGGGGCGTCAAGCGATTACGTTTTTTAATCATAATTAATTGCATGACTTCACTAGTTAATTCACAATCTTCTAACCAGTTCTAAATGTACAATTAAAAAATATCTAGGTTTTCATACTCTTGTTAACAAAAGTGGGAAAAAATATTAAACAAATAAAAATAGTTAAAATGAATTTTTGACGTCTACAGCCGTCACTGGCAGTGAATGAGTTAAGGACTTGCACTCAAAATAAAAAGTCTACACACCCCTGTTCAAAAGCCAATATCCAAACCACTTTCCTTCGTGGTCTGATACTGTCTAGTTTGTTGTCTTTGTGTGTATTTTGGCTTGGAAACACCGATCTGTGTTGGGAGAAGCATCTGCACTGTCCATCAGGATATTCTGACAGGGCTGGAGTACGCACAAACATTTCTATCACACATTTTAGAGAGCGTAACTTAGATAAAGAGGAAATCCTTTTCTTCACAATTATATGCTTTATTTGCCACCACTAGTCTATATACTGTACACGGCATTTTTCATCTCATTGACCAATCACGGCTCAGCTTCAGAAAACAGCTGAGCCATGATTGGTCATTACCTGAGCAACTGTGATGTCATTTTCAGTCAACAGCACGTGGCAAAATGGCCGCCCACTGAGATGGACAAATGGATATGGTTGGGTTTTGCTGCTTAATTCATATTCCACAAATACAAAATTTGAAAAGTAGAGGTGAATAGAACATATTATTGTAAAGAATTTTTTTTGGGTTGACTTCCATTGTATTGTCCACAATTACAGTTTTAAAGATGTGTAAATTATCTCTGTGAAACAAAGAAAGTTGTTCACATGGTTCAGCATTAACATAGCATCTATACAATATCAGCATTCCACTTGACTTGAAACTGCCAAGTAGCTCAAGATCATAAAGACAGATTTTCCATTGAAATTATTTTGAAAAGGTTCCAACTAAAGTATATATTTCAGGCTTGTGCTAAAAAGCAAAATAAAAAAAAGTCAAGAAAAACTTGACTGTCATTTGGGGATAATCCAGTTACGCCCGCCAGTAAGAAAATGAGAGTGCCACTGCCACATACTGTAGTGGAGGTGCAATTAACATGTTCCCAAGATCACGTTAACAAAGGGTGCAACAACGTTATTTCAGTTGTTTAGTTTTACTTACACTCACAAAAAGGTACCGTTTGTTTTCAATTGAGTTGTATAGGTTTTGAAATGTTTTATCCTGTTTTTGTTTTTACATCAAGAAACATTTGAACAGGGGGGTGTAGACTTTTACACCCTCTGTAAAAAGGGAAAAACGAGGCAAGCAGCAACATGGAGGAACATGAACGAGGGGTGAATTAACGATGACATTGCAACAGATTTGGGAAAGCAAGATATTCCCAACCCATGGAGAACGTGCGAGGTTGTTTTTGAGGCATCTTACCCTGAGGCTGCTTGAGGTGAAGGGACTGATAATCTCAGGTGGAATATCAAGGCCTGGAGGGCAAGGCAAAGAGAAGTTGCTGTCCAGATATATGCCACTCATGGCATCCTTCACCAACCTGCGCTTAGCCAAACATGATCCAAGCAAGTCATAGAAGAGAAGCAGTGATAATAAATAACAGCTAAAATTGTTTAAGGTACTTATATGTAAATATATAGAAACAAGATTTGTAAAATTGGCAAAATAGGCTTTAAAGTTGAAATTAAATAAAAATTGAAATTATTTTAGCTGCTCAGGAATGCCTATAATATAAGATCTTACATTTGTCTATCCTTGACCTCCTTGAAGGTCATAGAAGATCCATACAGAGTCAACTTCCACTGTGTCAACGCCCCCACATCAGCACATTGTAGAGACGATGGTTCCTCTACATGAGCACAGATGGGTCATTGTGGCAGGAAGTAGCTCATTACATGGAGCAAAGAAATGCGTGTAATTCAAAGCAGACGCATCTTACTATGATCAGCTATCTTGAGGCGGTATTGGCCATCAGCCCTCTCCCCCCAGCAACGCACAGTGGAGAAGGTCCAGTCCTGGTAGCCTGCAGAGTCTCTGTGCGGGGACGAAGCAAAGGCAGAGCACAATGTTCATTTTTGAGCACAGATATGGCTACTCATGCATTCAGAATGTGTGTTTTGCGAGGGAGGTGTCACCTGTCAACAGCCCGTCGAGCCCCAATGACGGATGAAATTCCACTAGGACAGAACAACACGATCTCTAAGTTGCCACGGCAAGGGTGGGTTATTGTCACAGTAACAGCCACATGCTCCAATGTCTGCATCCCAGACAGTGCCAAGTCAGCAGCAGTGACTGAGGGGGAAAACACACAGAGAAAGTGTGTTTTTCCTTTGCAAACATACTGTACAGTCGTAGTTTCTACTGCATATGTGCCTAGATCAATGCCTACACTAACACTGGTTTATGTTCTAAATCAAGGTTCTTAATCTGGGTTTGAATGAACAGGGGTTCGGTGGATGTCAAGACACACATCCGACTCATGACTTGTGATCATATGCCCCGCTTGCCCATCATTGGCTGAAAGTGATCACACTACATTGCTTGGCCTATCTGTGCTGCAGGGAATTTGGTGCCCTCAGCAGTCAACTTGTGGCTGTTGTGATGGTACATCGTGTGATTTCTTTATTATAACCCAGTCATTCATGTTGAGCAAAAAAAGAAATATGTGCAATATATATTTACATGTATAACGGAACGTATGGCGTTCCACATGGTTCAATTCTGGGGCCCCTGCTGTTTTCATTGTGTCTGCTGCTCCGAGGTTCCATCTTAAAAAAACAGCCGTGGTTGTTTCAAAATGCTCTAAAGAGTTGAGTTGAGTTGAGGGATGAAGTGAGTCGGAGTCCTAACTGCATGATTTGCAATACCAAGTTGATAAATTCTCGTCCAGCACAACTAACTACCTAGCAAAACTAAAGGAACACTTCCTTATACAAGAATACAAGAACACAACACTTTCTGAATTCAAGGTGAAGAGAGACAATTTTGATGGTAATGCTACTTTCCCTCTGTTCATTTTGTTCACTAGTAAACCCTATGCCTTGAATTTTGAAAAAGAAAAAAAATCAATTTATTTTTCAATAAAGAAGGATTACGTGAATGTGCATAGGAAACTGGTAGGGTTCAGTACATCCTTAAAGGCCACAAGAACCACAGTTCTAGGTCAATGTTACTAATTACAGTACCCGTTAACAAGGTGTACCACAGCAAATTTAAAGTTTGTGATTCGTACACAACAATATCCAACCACTGGAACACATGCAGCAAACGCACAGTGCTATTATATATTTGTTATGCTTTGTAACTGCCCTTCTGAGAAAAATCGTGAGTTTGAAATAGGTTTACGAGAGGAAATCAGAATATACATATATCAGGTATTTGAGTCACATAACAGTATTAGGAAAAACACAGCAGTAGAAATATACAGTAATATTGATTCAAAGGCATTTTTGCAATAGATGGAATAGCTTGCTCTATTTATACTTATACTGCACATGTTTGTTCTTCAATGGAAAATGTAGCTAGCGCATATGCATTACACTTACGAGGTAAAGCGTCACATTTCATGTGTGCCAATTTAGAACTGTATATCCATCTTAATGCATATAGATCTATGTATAACTACTATGAATTGGGTCTGAAAGTTAATTCTCAAAAGGCAATGCACAGAAAAAGCACAAACTGTAGCTGATGTATCATTAATATTCATCACTCAAAAATCATTTACCAAAGAGGAGCAGTCAACAAGTGCATAGGCAACCTAACCGAGGGCGCCAGAATCCTACAGTGCCACTCCATAGACTCCAACCAGTTGAAGTATTGTAATTCAAAAATATCACAATAGAAGTGTTGACTTCAAATGAATTAAATATTTGTGACTATCTCAATGGAACCTCACCTACTACCCATCCCTCGCCCACGAATGACAGCCAGATTGTTTTGTTTTTTTAATACTTGCTGGACGATGACAACTAATGAGCAAATTTGCTCTTTGACCATTTAAGGGTGCACGAACCCTGGGACATGAGTTGATGGAGAGCATAAACAGAAGCATAGACTCATCGACTAGTCAATGGTTCGAAATTCTCAGGAAGACCGAAGGCTCAAGAGATGTAAACAAATGCAGGGGTTTGGTAAATACAGCCCGAATATGAGGAGGGGGGTGGGGGTTGCGGTGGGGTGGGGTGGGTTTGACATTAATATTTTCCACTTATTCAATTTGAGAAGGTTTAAGAAGAATGAGAGAAAAATAGTTGAAGGGTAGCGGTACATGTCTATTGAACTATCAGCCTCATCTGGCAGTGAGCTTGACCACTAAAAGGGCCCATAAATGTGGGACAGGACACTTGAGAGGCAGGAAATGTTCCTGCTGCAATGACATCATCATAAAGCTCAATATGTGAACAATGAGGCAATAATATGAGGGAATATGAGTACAAAGTAGATCAAATAAAATAAGAGAAGAGTTTTTGACCTACAAATGCCCTGAAATAAGAAATGAAAAGACACAGAAGCTGTTTGGAGACATGTGGCTCAGTAAGTAAAATGTCTCAATACACAAACAGCAGAACATTACCTAATATGGAGGCCAAGTCAGACAGAGGAGAATAAAGGAGGGAAAGGAGGGAGGTGGCTACACGGTGCATAACCACAGAATGCGGAACTGAGAAAAAAGAAGAGAGCAGACATAACGGTACCTGTCAAAGTACGAACCAGCTCCTTGGGATATGACGGAATGGACACTTTCTCCTTTATTACTGAGCTCTGATAGGACACAAGAAAGGGTACTGACTCCCAAACCTGCAAACCACAACAGAACAAGAATACACATTTCCTTGAGTCAACATCTATTTGAAAATATGTATTTCCCTCTATTTGTTGGCTGCACCCCGACTTGATGCATATTTCTGTACCTTGGCTGCATTAACAAGTTTCCATGCGTTGAGGAGACCAAAACCGTGTTGATGACTGTGGTGGAAACCTGCTCCGTTTTCCTTCCAGTCTGAACTGTTGTCACACTAATGGATGTTACAACAATCAAGGTTACTATTTTGTTCTCTCTACAATTGCAAACACTCCAATGACAGCAAGTACAGTGATACCTCGGAGTTTGAACATAATTCGTTCTTGCGAAGTGTTCAAAGTCCGAATTGTTCATCCTCCGAAACATTTTTTCTAATAGGAATTAATGTAAATGCAATTAATCTGTTCCCAAGCTCCAAAAACAGAAAATTCCTATTTTAATTTCTATTTATGTTTTTTACATTTACAGTACAGTATTTAAACAATAAAAAATACCTTACCTTTTTTGTTGTGCTGTGATGGCATCAGTGGATGATAAATGCTACGAAAATGCTAGCTTTTGTTCAGCGCTGAGTTTGTGTATTTTACATTGGGCATATTGTTAAGACTACTAAGCGGTCCTTGCGTGCGTTGTTTAAAGTCAGGCACGTTGTTGAACAGCTAAGGGGGGTCCTCGTGCCAGTATTTACAGAAGTAGTCACAGTAGTTACAACGGTGCGATAATTTCCTTCCTACATCCACTGTAGTTCGTAGCACTGTATGTTTTTCTTTGCTGCAACTGGCATTGTTGTCTTTCTTTGGGCCCATGACAAAGAAAATTGTGGGAAAATCGAAATACACTCGTGAGTATGGATCACCTTCTGGAGTATTCACGATCTGACTGGAAATGAGCAGTGCATCGTCTCAACTACCGCAACGTGAGCATTCGGCATTGCTCGGCTCCGCTCGGCTTCACTCGGCTACCCGTTTTCAAGGTACGTTCGGCTTAGCTTGGGTGTTTAAACTCCTAGGCATTTTTTACTCAGGTTTTTTGGTTGAAGTCCGATTTGTACGAGTTCCGAGACGTTCAAACTCCGAGGTTCCACTGTATTGCTAAGAGTGACACAAGGCACCAGTGCGTTTGTTTACCTTGGTGGCAGTGAAAGTGATGATGTGCTGGACGTCCCTCCAGCTGAGGCAAGGGCGAACCTGCAGCATGAGGGCCACCATACCGGCTGCCAGGGGTGCGGCGGCAGACGTGCCAGTGTGGCCCTCTGTGCAGCCTGTCCCCTGCTGCATGAACCAGTCCGATGTTGCCTACAGAGACAGATGGGCTGAGGCTATACATACCATGGAGAGCCTTGTATGGTATAAACAGCGAGGCGGTGGTAATAGCTCTGCTCACAAACAAACTCACAGAAGTCACCCTTGGATCTACAGTATATGTATCACAGACCATCATCAGCGGTGACTTAAACAGCTAAGAACGCTTTTGTCAACAGCCGCAGTCGCAGATCTATGCATCTCAAATGGAACTGGAACAACTATCCGACTCATTATTTACTGCTTTGACAAAACGCCCAGTAAAGTTTAAAAAGGGATAATGCACTGATGTACTCAACAAGGACTCCAAAAAGTTCAATTGAGAACTGTGTACATAAGAATTCAGATATGATACAACCATGGCAAGAATCTATACTGTAAAAAAAAAGTCATTTTTACTCAAAAAAAAAAACAAACTAGTTAAGCTTTTTCACTCAGAAATTCTAAGGAAATTTGAGTAATGTACATTTGACCAGTTAATAATAATAATAATAATAAAAAGTTACTCAAGCATTGAGGAATGTACTCATGACCTTGATCTTGGGAGACAGCCACTCTACCACCAGACCACCACTATACCGCATTGCTGGTGTGTCCAAAATGAAACCAAAAATGGGTGTCTTGGGCTACGTTCACACTGCAGGCCGTGATACCCAATTCGGATTTTTTATTAAATCCAATCTTTTTATGGACTGTTCACATTAAAAAAACAAAAGCGACTTCAATGTGAATACAACGCACCCGTGATGTGACTTGCATGCGCAAAGAACACACGTCGAGTGATGTGCACCAAAAACAGACAACATCATGTTGCAGAATTTATGGAAATAAATATGGCCCCGACTCGACGCAACGTTTTCTCTCCGGCCAAGCGACCTTTATCAGTGCCATATGCAAATTTAGCTGTGCCAACGCATGCTACTGATTGGTGGGCTGGTGGACGGACGTGTTAGGAGTTGGATTCACGTGTCTTGCCTGCATAAATTATGCAAATTCAGATGTGCAAACGCCCACTGGACTGCTTTCACGCGCGCTCATGTTTGGCTGCTGTCCCTCGAGCATCAGTGTTTACAATCAGAGCAGAAACCCATACATACATATACAAACATAAGAGGCCCAGGTCGGGTGTGAAAAAAATAAATACCGTTCACACTGCATGAAAAAATCAGATAGTATTAAATCAGAATTGAGCTGCAGTGTTCCACCTGTCTCCATCAATATACACTGCAGGAGCGGCATGGCTCAAGTGGTAGAGTGGCTATTCATTCCTCAACCCTTAAGTAGCTTTTATTTCAATAAAGTGGAAAAGTGTACACAAAACTCTCCTTGTAAAAGATTTACAGTGTTTTGTCGTTTCCCACTGGGGTTAGATTGCCTGCAATAAATGAAATCCGTGAAGTATTTAGCTTTATGTTTTACAATTATTATAAATGTTTTAAGGCCCTACAACCCCTCACCACATAGTTTATACCCTTTTTCATCTAAGCTTTTACATTTTCTCACATTTCTCTCTGTTTAAACATTCTCAATGTTCAAACCTTCATAAATTTGATAAAATAGGTACATTACTGTTTAAAAAAAAAAAAGCATTCAAAATTGCACTAGAAAAATCCGCGAAACAGCAAGGCTGCAACAAGTGAACCGCGTTATAGCGAGGGGAATACTGTACTTAGAATTTCTGAGTGGAAAAAAAAAACTTTACTAGGTTTTTTTAAGTAAATATTGTGACAGTGGATTTAACGACATTCAGGGCATCTAGCTTTTAGGGAAGAAAGCCAAGAACAGGAATTTGTCCAAATAAAAATAAAGAGCCTTTAAGTACACTTACTGCAACAGGGGATAACAGAGAGAATCTAAACGTGAGCAGGCATTTTTCCGTAAAATATGAAAAATAACGTAATGGCACGCAATTCCTACTAAATTTGGGATTAGAGCACAACGCTTGCCGCTCACCTCAACAACATTAAAAACATTCATGGTGGATTACAGCAGTAATTGTTCGGTCCTGTCACTGAACATCAGAGGCCTCAAAAATGTCAAATGGAAACTCAATAGGAGGAAATGGGAGGTGAACTACTTCTTTTTCTTTCATTGTTAGTTCCCGAGGGTTGCAATGCTTTTGTCTAAGTGTACAGTATGAGCGCTAAACAAATGGTTGATATATGAGGCGTATCACATAGACCGGGGGTCAGCAACCATTCCTGTTAAAAGAGCCATTTTAAGACAAATAAATACCCAAAAAATCAGGATGCTGTGTGTTAGTGTAATGTACTGAGGGCCTATGAGCTAATTAGACCAAAAGAGAAAAATATACAGCATCCAATACTTTGAGATTTATTGTCTTACATTTTGTCTTCTGTTTATTTTTATTATTATTATTATTCACGCTTTGTTTTTCATACATTGTTTTTTAAAGATTTTTTTTACCTTTTTGTCAAATTTCTGACATTTTTGTGGACATATAGTTACTTTCTGCCTCACTTCTTTGTTTTGTGGACACGTTACGGCGAATTTTTTGAACACATTTTTACAATTTCATACATTTTTGTGGACATTTTATGGTAATTTTCGGGATTTTTTCTTTTGTTTTCTGACACTTTATGGTTACTTTTTTTTAACAGTTTCTTTCCTTCCTTTTCTTAAATCAATTTTCTGACTTTTAAAAAAATAATTTTGTGGACATTTTATGGTAATTTTTTTCTTTTGTTTTTAGACATCTTATAGCTACTTTTGAAATGTTTTCATTTCTGCCTTTAATTATTTTTTTTTAATTCAGACATTTTTGGCAATTTCATGGACATTTTATGGTAATTTCCCCCCCCCTTTTGGACATTTTTATGTAATATTTAAAACTTTTTTCATCAAAATTTGGACTCTGACCTCTTTTGAATATTTAAATTATTCAATTTTGATCTAAATAATTAATTTTAAGAATATTTTATCTAAAACATAACTTAAATAATAATTATACTAATTTCTACTATATATACACATATATATATATTTATTATTATTATTATTTTTTTTTTAGAGAGATCCACAGGGAGCCACAGGAGAGGGTCTAAAGAGCCACATATGGCTCCAGAGCCGCAGGTTGCAGACCCCTGAGTCAGTCAAGTCCACCCACATTCATTGCATACAAGTGACATTTTCATCTTGGTGGTGTGCAGTTAAAAGGAAACATGATGAATTATCTGCACTTTCAATGTTAACATGTAAATAAACACCCTTCCAAACAGCTGTTCAGGCTGTTGAAGATTTCAGGGAGCTAATCACCGTTGTGTGCGCCTGTGTATATTTGTTGTGCTCCAACTAGGCAGCCTTGTATGTAGTGACACAATAGCTCACAATATTATCACTGCATTCTATGCAAACAAAGCTACTATATAATCGTAATAGAACCTGTCAATTATCAAATACGGTATAACACAGATAATCAAAAAAGACCTGACTCCAAAACAGACACCAAGATGCATTGCGCACATAATCACATTTCTCCTTTTGCTGTATGGTAGCCAGTTATTATAGTACCTTTACATAATTTGTTTTCATTTTGAGTACAGTACATAATTTGTTATGTCAATCCCGAATGGGTAACATATTTATATTTGAAAATGCCAGTGTGAGGTAAACACTTGGCCAATGAGTGCATTGTGTGGTCAGCTTGTGGCTTATGCTCCTCTAGAGAGAGGTAATTTTGTCAAATCGCTTCCCCCCAAGGCAATGGCGTTGCTAGTCTAAACTGTTTCCATAGTGACAAGGGACAAACAGCACCAAATAAAAATGAGTTGTGTCTACAATCCCGGCACCACAAAAAAAAATTGCAGTGATGATGTGCTGACTGCTTAAAAACACAGGGAACACGCTAAACACGCCCTCCAATTTGTCATTATCTGATGTTTCAGATTAAGGCCTTAAATCAATTATTTAATCATCGAGTCTATTAGTTGTGAGCGATTTTCACCACAATGTTAATCAATCAAGTGGTTGGCCCTGAAATAAAATCAATTCAAACCAATTAACGTAATATTTGACACATGCATTTTGTGTTCTCAAGTAAGACCTACAATGCTCCTCAGCTTGTTGCCCCCGCTGCTGAAAGTGACAGCCAGCATGGATGCACACTCCTCAGCGTAAAACGGCATCCTGCCCTTCTCGTCAACAGCTCCTGCAATAAAACAATTACCCTTGGGACATTTGCATAAATGTACACTTGCAAAGATGTACATTGCAAACTCCATTATACCAATGGTGATGGTGTAGATGGAGTTGGCATAACCGTCATAGTTGCAATTGTCATTGTATTGCCCTCCATTGCCACTGGCAACCACAAAGATGCTTCCAAAGCCCCGTCTTCCTGCAATGACTCCGTGCTGGAGTGCAGCCTGTGAAGAAAATAGAATAAAACTCATCAAACACTCTACATTGACTCCTTAAAAAAAAAAAACAGGATGTTCCTTTATACAACCAAGATCAAATGTAAGCCGTGAAAAGACATTAAAATTCACAAAGTAAATGTTGTGATGTATTGCCCTCTGCAGGAGAAAACTAACACTGCACTGTATCAAATTGACCAGCCATCACATTTACCTACTTTTAGTATTATGATGATGATGATGATGATGATTATTATTATTATTACAGTGAAACCTCAAAATGCAATTCCTCCCAAACAAAATACTGTAATCCGTTTCAACGACAAAATATCACCATCATAAAACCTTTTATAGGGAAATTAAAGTGTCATTTTTCATTCCAGTATAAGAAATAAGTTAATCACCAGAATAAGTCATATGAACATAAAGAATAAAACTACAGTCTACATTGATGAATGATAATGTTATAATGTAGGGTCAGCGTTGTGGGTTCAATCCCAGACCAATTTGTGACCATGTCGAAGTACCTTTGAGCAAGATACTGAACACTCAGTTGCTCCAGATGCTGCGTCATCAGTAGGTAAATGAGTAGTCAAAATGTAAAGCTCGGCTTGTAAAGTGAAAAAGCACAATATAAATGAAGTACAATTGTAACATTAATGCCCGGTCAGGGGAACTACATCAAATAGTGGAATATCAACAGTAGTTCAAGACAAAATATAATGACTAAAAGCTTGGGTGACATTATACAGCATGCGATACAATAAGTATAGCTAGAAAAGAATAATCTCAACATTTTAACATTCTTACCTTGCCCAAGGGATGGGGCCCGTCCACAGTGTGTCCATCATCATCAGGACCCCAACTAAGAAAACACAATTTACATCACTTGTGCAATATACGGTGGATTGATCAAAGGGGAAGTCAATACACCCTTTTTGGGGGGGGGGGGGGTTAACAACAATTGAATGTGCCCCCACTAGTCTATACACATCATTATGATCATCTTTGGTTGTTACCTGAGCCCTAAGCAACATTTAAGTAATTTTAAGTCAACAGCAAGTGACAAAATGGCCGCCCCCTTAAACGGACAAAAACAGGTGGATTTTGCTGCTAAACTCATATTCCACAAATGCTATATAAATCTGAATACTGTACTATGCTCAGACTAAAGGGGCTGCATAGAAAATATCACTGTAAAGAAAATTTTAGGATTGACTTCCCCTTTAAATACTTTTAAAAAATGACAACTAAAGACAAGACAAACTAGACCAAAGGATCACAGTGACACACGTGTGTTACCTGCAGCTGTAGATGTCATTGACTTGATAGTGTTTGTTGAAGGCTATGGCCTCCAGGCTATCTGTCAGGGGGCCGTCCAGGACCCTTATACCTGGGGATGGAACAGATTGTTTCAGCCTTTACCTCACTCAACATACAGTATGTGAATGGAGCATTAACCACATTTGTACTGTGTACCTGCCACCTTACTGCCATACGCTACTCCCACAGCACAAAAGCTGTTGTTCGGAACTGCCGCAATCTCGCCGGCACATCGAGTACCATGATGGTTGTCAGTGTGTGCGTCGGGGTGGGGCATGGGATCTGGGTCATTGGAGTTCAGGTCATAGCTGCCCTCGGGACTCTATAAACACAAAATCAATTGTGTATGTAGAAATCATGAAATAGAATGGGATATGATTATTCATATATATATATACTGTATATATATATATATATATATATATATATATATATAAACAAGTCCTTCAAAGGTGGGGCTTTGACATCCACCTTGCTTGTTAATTCTTTGGGAAACAAAAATATAATTTCTCTTGTAATTCATGACTTGGTTATGAAATGACTGTTGTTAATGGAATGTATTAACAGTGACTCACATAATTGGGTTGTAGGTCTTGATGGGTGTGTTGTACCCCGTCATCTACCACCACCACGGTAACTCCTTGGCCAGTAATGTTGCGCTCCCATACCCCGGTCACATTGATGTCCATGCCCTTATTAATGTCATTGTGCTTCAATGCATGCACATCATGAAAAGGGAAGATAGAGAGGTTAAAGTCAACAACAAGAATGTGTTGTATGAAGACAGTCAGAGCTACATAGAGGTACATATACTAGATTAGTTTTTTTTTTTTTTTATGTGGGCCTATTCAAACATGATTCACTTTGTGCTATCAGCATTTAAAATGTCCATTTGTACAGTACATTGTGACATAAGATGTTATCATACAGTAGCATTACACAGACTCACCAGGTGCCACTGTTTAGGGTATCGTGGGTCATTAAAAGCCATAGATCTTTTCGAGCGGCTGAGCACCCTCTCCTGGGAGTACCAAAGGACATTAGGGTGGCTTGCTAGCACATTCCCAGGATAGAGGTCATTCCTCCAAACATTAGCACCAGGTTGAGAAGAACACAGCAAATAGTGGCCTTCTAACTGTCCAATCTGGCCTTGGTTGTGCAGCCCGGCATGCTCTGCTATCTGGAATGGTCAAAATACAGATGAAGATGAAATACAAATGTAGCACACCCGACAATTGCAAACCACTTCCTCTGCGAACTGTGATGTGTGACAGCAACACACATCAAATAATAAAATAATAAAAAAGTAAAAGCTATAGGACTGTGGCTTATGACGACTTTACTGTGGACTACTATGGGCAAGCGTTGGTGCAAGCAGTGTCGACGTTTGTTTGCCTTGCATTTTTGCTTTGGTTTTGGCAGGAAAATCGTAAGTATGTTGCTGGCAAAAGTAAAGTCTGAAGGATAGGTGCTGCATAATATGCTAAATACATCAAACACTACATGACTGGTAGTTATATGAACTTCCCTTAAATGTGCTTCTATAAACACCTATTTGTAGCTCACAATCAGAGCATGCAGGAGCGCTGCTAGGATATGTTGGATTAAAAAAAAAAGTCTCTTTGGTGCTCTTGAGTGGAGGGCTCTACAAAGAATTTCCAAAAAACAGAGAAAACTGAGGCACTCAAAAGTGTTCCACGTAAAAGGCATTGATTATGTTATTCAACTGGCCATGTGCCTCAGTTTTTTCTCTTTTTTGGAAACATGTTTGTAGCTATGTATAAGACTATGAATCAGCATTCCCTGGGTAATTAATTGCAGATGTACAGTTATATTAAAGTAACAGACAACAGTTAGTTGACATTGCACTGTCAATCCATTGCAAATAAAGCGTAGTACCTGGTTAGCAAGTTCATCAAGTTTCTCAGATTTCTGTTCATCCTCGTGATATGGGTCAGCATGGAGCCGAACAGCCCATGATTGACCTGGACCGCAGGATAGCGATGAAGGCGACTGTGGAAAAGAAAGTGACGGAGCGACAGACGGCAGATGGCTTAGAAGTATAAGAGCAAAAGAGGAGAGAAACAAGAGGAGAATGAATGCTGTAAAACGAAGAGTTGCCATCACGACAAAGGATGACAACAAGGGCCAAATGGGCGAAACCTCATCTGAACGTCAAGCTGGAGGTGAGAGGAGGAGAGAGAAAAGATAAATCCAGGTCAGAGGCAATTTGAAAATAAGGGCTGGATCAGCATACATCATTTCTTGGTGATACTTTCAGAAGCTTCCTCTAGGGGGTATATCAATACGAACATAAACATAAGTTAAATATTATACTGTATTTTAGCCTTCGTTTAGTGTTGTATATTCCGTCCAGTGGCTGCACTGACAGGATCCAAAATAAGTAGTTTTAAAAAATCCTGTCATCAGACATACGACACTGGGCATGCTCTAAAACGTGTTATGTAACATTGTATTTTTTTAAGATATGAATTGCTTTAGAGGTACATATGTTAGACGAATATTGTACATCTACCTACCTCACTGTCGCCGATTTTGCTCGTAAGACAGAGTACGATCTCAAACAAGTTAGACATCTAACTGTGGTAAGGAATCTGTGTTGTTTAAAGAATTGCCTTACAGTTCTCTAGTTGCGGAAGTTTATCGGCAATGTAAAGCAAAAAACGGTGAAATAGTAGATCGTATGTTATCGAGTGTACAAGCTACGTCCATTTCCGTGTCTTTCAACAGATAAAGGAGTCATTGTAATTTACGATTTTAAAGCTCTATCGTTAAATACCTTGAAATGTAATTCGTTCCTCATTTGTCTCTACTGGTGAAAATTGTTGTTGAGTACAGTTGTGGGCTCCTATGATATGCTCAACTGTATTGTTGTATTAGTCACTTCCGCAATACATGAACAGGTCGCAACTTGTACGTCTGTCGTCAGCGTCTTACGCATCTCCTCATTGGCCGTAAACACTGATCTGTATATTTTACTGGATAGCCGATATACGCGACCGTGCAAGCCGTTGAAGCCTTAGGGCGGCCATTTTACCCCTCCCATCTCTCGAACAGACTACTGTATAAACGTATCGGCTGTCCAGACAGTAATATTTACCGAACAGTGCCCGTAACTCACGAGCAAGCCAGAACCCAAAGTTATTTTCGTTCATAATTTATAATAATTCATTACATTTGTATTGCATTCCATTTGACTTTATTTTTTGGATGGAAGATTCCTTTAGTCTCTCATTTTTTTTTTTTTTTTTTTTCATATTATTTGAATGAAACAGTAAGACATACAAACTTGGCAACAATCAGCAATCGATTTTTCATACAAATGAACATTAACTGCCAAGGGAACAGTAGGTCACAGAAAAACAACAACAAAAACGAGGATCAATTATACCATGTTCACACACAATTGTAAATTGCATACATAACAAAAATAAAATAAATAAATATATGAAATAAAACAATCAAAGTAATAATTAAATGACAGTACATAAAAGAAATCAAGACATATTCAACTTTACACAAGAGGGAATTTCTTTAGCATATTGTATATTATTTGTACTTTACGTCTTTTAACCAATCTTAGAGACTTAATATATATGCCAAATTCGTTTAGAAATTTTTTGAAAAACGGGGTTAGATTTTCAAAACTTTCTTGTGAATGAAAAGTGTTGCCATACATAAAATGAGATTTGTAGACATTTCCTCATTCTTGTTTTTCCAAAAGTTATATGATCTCTGGATAAAGATGTTGGGAATGAAGTAAACATGGGAGTCATCCTCTCCCAATAGTTTTTAAAATTAGTTAGTTTAGTTAATTATTGGACATGAAAAGAACACATGGTCAATGGTTTCAATATTTCTTTTACAGAACGAACAGACATTGTCTTTAATATTAAGTCGTAATCTCAATAATTCTTTTGATGGGTAAATATTATTTATAATTAAAAAATGTTTCCTTCATTTTGGGGGCTATTGGTAGATTTAAATACATAGTTGTCAGCTTGTTGACTGTAGTAACATCAAATTTATTATGAATTCCGTTTTTGTTCTGTTTTTCAGGAAACATAATTTTCGTGAGGTATCGTATTATAAAACTGTTATTGCATTTTCTATCCAATACCGACAACCCCTGGATCAGAGGTGGGGGCAGTTGGGGGTTTATTTCTTGATATTTCAATATTTTTCTAGTCAGAGAGACAAATTGCTGTATTGTCTTTATAACAATGTACCATGCCAATTTATTCTGTACATTTAATCTATTCTGGGAAACATAAACAAATGTGACATTGATGATTGAGTAATTATTTAGTTAATATATTTTTTGTAATATCTATGTGTAGCCTGCTTATCTAACCTCGACAGCCAGATTGATAATTGTGATTCACTCCAGTGAGTTGTTCACATTATCAATCTGGTACTTCACTAGGCAAACCTGTTCGGGAAAGGCGGGGCTTGCTGTACAATATTTCGAGCTGATTGGACGATGCGGCATCTTTGCACATTTGACCAATCAAGGCAAAGGATGAAAAACTCGTCTTCCGTCGCTTTTTAGGGGGGCGGGGGCACGAACATCTTTACCAGATAAAAATGCACGAAACTCCTCCATCCATTCGTCTGTTAGGTTTGTTTGTTTCCCCCCCGTAATCGGAGTTTATTGAGTTTGTCCTGCCTAAACAACGCCTGATTGGTCCGATTGAAAAAAGAACAGCTGCAAAACGCATCAGCGGAAGCTATGCATCTCGTCAGCGCGGTGCATTATGGGTAGGCCGACTGGTAGCCTGCTACCAATTTGTCGAGTCTAACGGGGGAAGCGCTGATTTGGACCATTTCAACTGATGGAAAGCTTATGTTTTTTTTTTAAATTGAATCTATTTTAAACATGAATAGCAAATAGTTACTGATTGCCCTCTGCCGGGACACAACAGTTAAGCCTATTTAAGTGCTTTTTATTTGACTGTTATTTGACAAATAGAGAAATTTGTCCAGTGGTGTGACCAGAATCATCTTGTGCTCAATGTGGGGAAGACAGAGGAGGTGATATTTGATCCAAAAACTGTGGGTGACCACGGGCCAGTCGTCATTAAAGGCAATCACATCAGCCAGGTGGGTTCATACAGGTATCTGGGGGTCCACATTGACAACACACTCAACTGGCGGGTACACGTTGGAAGTCTCTGCTCCAAACTCCAACAGCGTCTCTATTTCCTACGCAGACTTCGGGTCTATGGAGTGGAGCAGAGGATCATGCTGTTGTTCTACCGGGCTGCATTGGAAAGTATCATCAGATACGGCATTGCGGCCTGGTACGGCAACCTGACTGTGCAGTCAAGGTCACAGATTGCCGGTCTGGTGCGGACTGCCATGAAGATCATGGGGGTCAGGAATCATCCTTCCCTACAGATGCTTTATGAGCGGTCCGTCACCAGACTGGCACAGAAAATTATTACTGACCCGACTCACATTCTGCATCATGAGTTCCAGCTACTGCCTTTCGGCAGGAGATTCAGGGCCCCCAAAACCAGGCTGAACCGCTACAAGAACTCATTCCTGCCGACATCCATCAAATTACTTAATAACCGACATTAACTAAGTGGTGCAATATATATATAGGAGTGTGTGTGTATTATTTATTTATTTATTTTAATTATGTCTCTATTCTGTTGTTTTTCTTACTGTAAACTACTGCTGCACTTCTTATTTAATTTTGATTTTATCTCTTTCTATTCTGTTGTTTTTTCCTTACTGTAAACTGCAGTTGGACGGAGTCCAGGAAAAAGTTCCCCACGGGGAAAATAAAAGTATATCGTATCGTATCGTATCGTATCGTATGACTGAATGTGTGCAGTTTATTAGGAGTTGGACCAAGGACACAACTCCAGGATGCGATTAAGAGATGGGTATGATCTTTCTTCACTGAAGGGGTCAATTGGGGCTAGAAGCAGGTTTTTAAATGACTGTCACCCCATTAGTTTGGTTACACGCACGTAAGCTAGCAAGCTCCGTGATGCTTCCGTCTGTTCCCTTGCTTTCAGGATATTGACAACATAATTTTTTAGCCTCTTATACGTCTGTTTGGATCTTTCTTTTTTTGCCTGGAAATTGGGAAGAGTGAATGGAGGTTTACAAGCGTACACATCCGTCTTCTCGAGCTTTGCAATGGTGTTTTTTTTTTTGCCAATAAACTCCATTAGGACAGTTAAAAATGGCACCAAGTGCACCTGCCGTTTTGTCACTTAAGGCTGAAAGCCGTTTAAACAACGCTTGCACACTTTAAGGTGTGCAGTTACGCAAACACTTTCAGCACTCCATTCGCCGCCATTCAAATGATGGCTTTGTTTGGTAGCAAGTTTTTTTTTTTCAAACTTGATTTTCACGCATGCACAAACATAATGCCGATTTCGCTTATTCTCCGGAGATTGTGAACTCACAAATACTGCGAGAATTCATCTTGCTGGCAAGGTTACTGCTTATCTACAAATTTTAAAAATGTATCCATGTGCATTCACAGATCTAATCTTTTTATTATCGGAATTGAGAATTTTATTTTGAGGGACACACCAGATAACAAAAATTGTAATACAAGCACACACACACACACAAAGAGAGGCGACACAAATATTCAGGATCAAAATGTATTTGGGTAAGGATGATGTCACAGGACTTTAATTTAAAATGAGGTAATTTTCAATAATTTTATATTTATTTGAAATATTTGTCTTGATCTGTCTATAAGTCTTGATCTTAGCATATGCTATGCCTGCACATAGAGTACTACATTTTTTGCAGTGCAAAACAATAACAAAATATGACAGAACACTGTATTTCATTAGAGCAACAGCATGCCAGTGGGTGACATAACATGTTTTGAGCTGGTTTCCTCTTAAAAGTCGTTCAGTATTGAGTTGGGCTGTTTTGGTGTCATAAAAAAAGCCCTTTAGGTTTTAGATTGGTAACATTTAAGATACAGTATCGATGAAGTGAAATGATGCAGACTTTCTTTGCAACAATAACTAAATGTGTTATTTCAGCACAAACTGAAGACCTGTAAAACAAATCGTATGTACAATAGATACATTTAAGATTAGAGTACAATAAGTGACATCAAATGCTGACACGGTGTTCAGTAGTTTCAAGCAAAACAGATTACAAAGTGATAGAATAAGACTTTTTAAGATTTCAGTTTGCCTTAAGAATTCTTTGGAGTTTGCGAAATAGTGTAATTTAATAGATGCCATTATATAATGTTCAGTAGTTTAATTCATTAAATCTGGCTGAATACTTCTCACAAGTACAGCTACACACACGCAAGCACACACACAAACGCAGACATGCTCACACCTCATTCCTTTTCGCCATAAGCAACTAACAGTAGACCTAACAACACACCAAAACAACATACACTTAATCATGCCATTGTGTACAATGTCAATTATGGCTTCCTTGACTGTAAACATCCAGGTCAAGTCAAAGCGCGAAGCTCTGTAATATATTTCTCTTGGGTTCCCATTTACGGTGGCCCTATAGTGCAAAACATAAAAGCAGCAAAAAAAACAAATAACTAAACAAAACAAAAATTGGTCAGATGTATCGCTTTTTGGACAAGAGGCACAATCAGTTAATCAGCCCTTCCCCCTCGTCCAATCAGCGATGAGTCTGATCTCCTTCACATACCCACCTCTTCAGGTAGGTTAGGGGAAGTCAACCCAAACATTTTCTTTACAATAATATTTTGTTGTTATGTGCCCTCAGTATTACTAACACGGCGTTCTGATTAACATATTTGTGGAATATGAGTTAAGCACCAAAATTCACCCGTTTTTATCTATCTCAGGGGGCAGCCATTTTGCCATTTGCTGTCGGCTGAAAATGATATCACAGTCGCTCAGGTTACGACCAATTACAGCTCAGCTTTAGAAAAAAAGGTGAGTTGTGATTGGTCGTTACCTGAGCCCTTAGGAATTCTGATGTCATTTTCAATTGACATAGAGTAGCAAGATGGCTGCCTCCTGAGATGGATAAAAACGTGTTTTTTTGAAAAAAAAAAATTGCTGTTTATTTTTTGATTTGTCATTGTTAGTTTTATTTAGTTATTTGGTTGTGTTTTTGTTTTGTTTATTTATTTTATTATTATTATTACATTTATTTTTTGCTGTTAATTGTTGTTTTGCACTTCAGGGCCACCATACCCATCTGATAGACATCTGTTTCTAATAAAGTATTATAACTTGAATAGATATATAATAGATATTGAAATCTATTTGTTTCCCTGTTTGGATCTTTTTTTTTTTGGCCTTTGTTTTTTTATGTAAGGCTGATCTGCATAGTAGCCTGCATGAAACAGGAACAATTCTATTGGTTCAAAACCAACCCTTCAGTACAAGTAAAAAGTGTCAGATCAGAGCATCAATTTACATTTCTCATTAATACGTCTTCAATTATTTTTGCTTTGCCACACAGATGGCCTCCAGTTAATAAGCGATAGGCAGCAGTTTCTCTTAGTATCGCCATGACAACCAGCCATATCATTTTAATCTACAATAAAATGGAGAGGGCCAGGTACCAAAATCAAAAGTCTATTAGTGTATAGTGAATTCACTTAATATCTGCATCTATTTTCCAGTTTATATTGCTGAAAAATATCTTACTTAAACACTGTACAGATATAATTCCTTTTCAGGATTTACATGGAGACTATATTTGTCATTCCGATTGAAATAATTCCAGCTGAAGACCTCTGGTCAACTGTTTACATGTGGCATGATCTATTCTGATCTGCCATTTACATGCGCCACAACATTAATCAGAAGAGCAGTTGTCAATGTAAACATCACGTGACTTATCAAAACGGAGTTCAATTGTCTATTCAGCACTGTAGTTGTGATTGTTATTAAAGAGACAGCTTGATAAAAACAAGTTACGAGAAGTTTCATTAACAACTTCTTCCAACGCAGATGACGTCTGGTAGGACGCTGCCACATTCAAGTACACAAAAGACATCACTACGCATTTATGTCAAGACAGAAAATGCCCGGACCGGACCCAGCCTGGCTATTGCGAATGAACTGTTTACATCAGAGGTCCCCAACCCTGGTCCTCCGGGACCGGTATCCAGCCTGTTTTCCATGTCTCCCACAGCCAACACAGGTGGAGATCGTTATCAGCCTTCTCCAGAGATTGCTGATTAGCTGATGATATGAATCACCTGTGTTGGCTGTGGGAGGCATGGAAAACAGGCTGGATACCGGTCCCTGAGGACCAGGGTTGGGGACCTCTGGTTTACATGACGCATGTTCAGACTGGCAAAAGGAATATACCACCTCTGTGAATCCGAATCCGTTCATATGGAGCATTTTCATTCCATTTGGTAATCCGGTTTCATTCTAATCGGAATACAGGGCTCCATGTAAACCTGGCTAATTTGAGGGCTCCATGATTCCACTAGTCCTCCAGCTCACTTAAGAAGTGATATGTCATCAGAGAAGTCCGACTGTGGGTGAAGGCAGCGAGCAAAGCGCCATTGGCACACCATGAGACACAATGGCAGCATGAAGAGCGCACAGATACCCGCCATGATGTAGGCAATAGTCATTAGAGTGGACTCGTCTGTCTGGGGGATGTTGTAGCCACAGTCTTCTAGGTCAATACCGTAGAATGGGCCTTCCACAGAAGCGGTGCGAAACTCGTCATGAACTGAAAATGGTAAGAGTGGGGTGGAGTGATTAGGAGAAAAGAATAACAGTTTACATACAGTGCCGAGAAAAAAGTATTTGGCCCTTTCCTGATTTCTGATTTCACTCTTTGCAGTCATAACGGAAATCAAGTATTTGCAACAACTGGTGGTGAGTCTTTTATGTTGCTGTAAAGAAATTTTGATCCATTCTTCTTCACAGAATTGTTTTAACGCAGTCATATTGGAAAGTTTATTTGAGCATGAACTGCCGGTTTGAGGTCACACCACAGCATCTCAATTGGATTAAAGTTTAGACGGACCTTCATTTTGGGTTTTTAAACCTTCCAGAGGTGGATTTGCTGGTATGTTTCGGGTTGTTCTGCTGCTTGGGCTTGAGGGAGTCAACAATTGCTAGCAGGATTTTAGTATGGAGAATTCATTGGTTCATTTATTACAGCACATGGTGATGGTCCTGCAGGAGATGCCACCATCGTGTTTAATTAGGTGGGTTTCTATCCACCCATTTTTATTTGAATTTTCAAGAATTGCGAAAAAGAAATGGAATGGAAACACCAAAAATTCGAAAAAAAGGCCCAAAATTTGGAAAAAAGTTTTTACGCTTGGAGGGGGTGGTTTTTGAAGCGTATGGAAAAAAGGAAAATGCGCATTTTGGCGATGGATACAGGTTTTGTGATTAAGCGACTACAAGACCGGATATACGTCGCACGTTTTGACTGATACTACGTCACACGCACGTTTGTAGTCATAATAAATGGCGGACGATAAAGTAAGATATGTTTGGGGAGACGAAGAAACACAATTATTTTTATAATTAATTAAAAAAAAAACTTGAATGCAATTTTAGATGGCTTTATTAACATCAGCTCTGAAGGTAAAGACACACTTCACTTGGGAAGCCAACAATACAAACTACTTCCGTTCAGTCCATCAAAACCAACATTCCCACCTGGAACTCCCCATTGTCCCAAAGTTCCGTCACTACAACGTCATCTCATGGCGCATAGAAGAGCGGATGGAAACAGGCATAAGTCGCAGGTCCATTTTGCGCATTTTCACAAAATTTGCATACAAAAAAACATTTGGATGGAAACCTGAATATTGTTGGTATGGTGATGTTTTTTATGAAATGCTGTATTATTTTTACGCTAGATGTAATGGGTTGGACACATTCCAAAAAGTTAAACTTTCTCTTCAGTGCACTGGATATTTCTTAGCAAATGATAGACAAGCTTTTCTTTATATAGAGGCATGTTTCTTTTGTCTGTCAGATACAATTTAAATTGTTTTATTTATTGACTCAACAAATATGCCAGTTATCAGGGTTAAATTGACACAAAGCTTTTCAAAACAGTAGTTTAATTTCAGTTAACTCATGTTTTAATAAAGGGGAAAGTGCATTTCCAAACATAAGTCAACCTTTAATGCAACCAAGATCCATTCTCTTTCAAGCCCTCCCCTCCCCACGACTCCATCCTGTCTTACTCACCATGGCATGTGCTGACAGCAAAACCGATACGGCTCTTCTCTCGATCAAACACCACATAGAAGCCTTCCATGATAACTGCCCCCATAACTGTGCCAGTGCTGGATGGAGACACAGCAAACTTATAACAGTCTTCCTGAGCAGAAGCTACGTCCTCAACTGGCCGCAGGTATTGCTGTATAGAAAGAAAGGCAAAAAAAAAAAAATGTCTAGGATGGCACTTCTACCAATTAGTACACTATCAGTTAACGGTGTAGGTTAGAAATATTTACAGTATGTTACAGCTATAGCTGCATCATACAATTACTACTACTACTATTATTATAAGCAGACAAGATTTGTTTGGCAAACGGTCTCGCGTAATTCAAATTCCACTCACAACAGAAATTGCAATTTCCTGTTGACCAATGAGGTGACACCATTGTGTCGAGCCCCACCCTGAGAGGTACCACACTTCTGCTGTTATCCTAAATAAACAGTGTTAAAACAGGAGTATTATTATGTCGGCCAAGTCAACCTCCAAAATGTTGACACTAAAATTTCTGCCTAAAACCAATAATCAATCATTTTAAAACCATATATGCACTGCCCAGAACCATGTTTGGCCACTGTCCATGTAAATGACATTCATTTTCATTAATTAGCACTTTGGTTCAGCTGATGGCGGTAATGCACAGTTAGTGGCACTGAAAGGCAGGTTTTACAACCGCTCATATACTTGCTAGACGATAAATTAAGGACTGTCAACCACATTAAAGCCTGCCTTTCCCACTCTAAGGCGGACATCTCGGTGCTAGTGTCGGGCAGATGCCGGGAAAGGCATCCTCCCTTTTAGTCCCGTGCGGATTGCGTACCAACCCAATCGATGTGTACCAAAAAGAAAAAAAGTAGCGTCTTCGGTACCCATCCCGAGTGACAATCCTAATCAGTTGCGTTAACGTCCAAAGATACAAGCGCAGAAGCCACAAGTGGTGGCGCAAGACTAATGTTCTGTGTCCTTACCTGGGGCAGGATGGAGATTCTAAAGGACTGATTACGGTTTTCACTCATCAGATAGAGAGAGATGACTGGGAAGATGTTCCAGGGTGTTGTCCCGGCCTGCCAGCACACCAGCTGTTCGCCTAGCCAGAACCCAGATGGAAACTGTTCTGTCTGAAATACAGGCCACAAAATGAGGTCAATCAATCTACAGTACATCTCCATAAGTACATTGGAGAGGCAGGAGCAGGAACGGGAAACACCTGCTGCGATACTACCTGAAAGCCCCCGCCGGAAATTAAACCCTCGACAGTGCCTGTCTCATACGACAGACCATTTAACCATTCACAAAACCGGCTGAATTAATTATTTAGGCAAGCTAATCTATCTTTTTTTCCCCTTTCAATTTCACATCTATCTGTAGACAAATTCAATAATTGGGGACTGACTGAGGAAGCTGCTTCAATAGCCTTGACAGCAGCCTGGAAGACTTTTCTGGGTAGTCGAAGGTTGGTGGTGCCACTGTCCACAATGCTCTTATCGTAGTTGTACTGCAAAGAGAAATAACAAATGATAGATTTTGCAATCAGCGACACACCACTAAAAACTTCTGTCTTGCCTTAATGTGCATCTCGTTTTACCTCCTTACAGTCCATGTTGAGGTCCTGTCCATTCACCTCGATACGCACAATAATGACCTCATAGTACCATTCCCTACGGATGGGAGTATACCAAAGCTCTCCCACATAGAGGGATGTATCTATGCCTCCAATGATCTACAGGGTAAACACATTGTGTTGGCCAGGCATCTGATAGTGGATGATATAATGTTTGCATCACTCCGTGTGTCTTACCATGCTTCCTCCAACACTGGCACTGCCCAGAGAGTAGTTTTGGGTAAAACCAGCACCACACAGCTGGAGAGAGAAGAGGTTGGGGACAGGCGTCTGGCGAACCAACGAGTCAAAGAAAGGCTCCAATCTCTCATCAGGCTGAAGAAAGATGTAAAACTTAACTCACAATTTTTATTTTAGTTCTCATTTGAAATATGTTATTAATCTCAATAACAACTTATCAAAGCAGCAGTAAAAAAAAAAAATAATTATCTTGCCTTTTTGTTTTACTTTTATTGTTTTAAATTAGGGCCAAAGCAGCTACCACTGAAAGGTCCCTATTGTAATTGAATAAATTATTATTATTTTTCTTAGCTACTGTATTGAAATTCATTGAACTATGAATCTCATTTTTAAGATCTTAAACATACACAAACTCTCGAAATATGTTGACCGCACTTCGGGCCTGACAAAACATTTGGTATTTTAATGTTGCTGCTACATGATTACAAAAAATGGCTCTGTAGCGCCCCTTACAGAGGTTCAAGGAGCCCTTTTCGTTTAACCTAGGCCTGCAAAAATCATAATACACATAGTACACTGAAACATACCCCCCCCCCCCAAAAAAAAGCCATATCCTAAAATGAACAGAAGTGAGCCATGGTTCTGTTTTAAATGTACAACTTTAGCCTATTTTGCACATTTACAGGGGTCGTATTTTTGCGAACTTGACCTAGAAGTTTTCAGCTGGTTTATTTGAGCAACTGTGATGTCATTTTCAGTCTCTTTTTTTTTTTACAACCAATCACAAGCCGCGATCGTGAAGTTAAGTTCATTTGTATACTACTTGCAAGGGTCTCAAAGAGTTTTATAGACACAGAGTTGGTCAAGATTGTGACATCTCATGATCTCAACTTCCCAATCAGGCAAAGAAAAAAAAGGTCAAAATCACATTTGGGGCAAAAAGAAGAAACCATGACAAGGGGCTAGAGGTGACGATGTAAACGTGCGAAAACTCCAAATTGAACTTTGTACATACATCAGGCCTGGCAAAAAAGAAATCTGCAAGCTAGAGGATTACTGGGCCATTACAAAAAGATATCAGCAGTGTCTACAACTTTTCTAAGAATCAAGCCTGCCTGTGATCCCCAATGAGACATCACCTCAACCGGCCAGTACCTCAATGTTGCCAGGGCGGCGAGGTCTCTTTGTAGCTGCTCACACATCTAGCTATTTTTATTCTTTAACTAATTTACTGTTCGCTCCTGCCTGTAAATAGCCCTCTGAAAATTGCAAATGGATATTTGACCCAATTTCCTTGATGAACATTGAGGAAAATAAACAATGAGTGCACATACCCGTGCTATATCCGCATAAGCCAGTCCAAGGATTCCTTCCCAGTTGGATCCATTGATGAAAAAGCGATCAGACTGGGTGATGGCAGCAATGTTGGCACGGAGCGTGGCATTAGGGCCGTGTGGAACAGAAACTAGGTCCATACCCAACTCGCCTTCCCATCGACCCTGGGTATAAGGAACATATACACTTCTTCCAAGGTCACGGTAAGAGGTCGAGCTGTGAATAGACAGAGATATGTACTGATGCCCCTTGCACGAGCTTGACACAGAGGCTGCATTAGCGCTTTAGACCAGAGGTGGCAGTCGGGAGTAAAAAAAAAAAGAAGTGCCAAACTCCGGAATGCATCTTTAATTTGGGAAATAATAAAAATGTGTGACATTGTCATTATATGTTGTCCATTTATGTGTTTAAAAAGCTTTGAGATGATACAAACCTTTAGAAAATTGGACTAAGATTAAGTTATGAATGTTTTGTGGCCAAATTAGTTTTTTGGGCATTGGCTGAGATACTGTCAAATGGATGGCCATATATAGGGGAAATAGGGGCGTGGTTTATGCAAATTCAAGAGCCGGTACACAAGTTGTCATTTACAATAAATAATGATTCATCAACATATGCATGGTGGCAAAAAAAAAAAAAGGAGCATATCCACATGCAAGAATCTGATGGTGACTTTGCATATATCCTCATTTTAGCAAAGAATATATCTGCTGATTTATTAGTAAATAAGGCCCATTGTCATTATTTTTTTCTTTAAGCAAATAGGTTAAAAATAGAGATTTGAAAAAAAAAAACTTTTTAAAGAAATTCAGTATTTAATTATAAAGCCCTGTCGCCAAGCCCTACAAGAGTATAATAACTAAACACTATTGCAAGAAGTTGTGTATTTTTTGCTGCTGATTTAGACCGTACTCACAGTGAGCGATGATAATATCTGCGCAGGAATGGATGAGCAGCCGCCCCAACAGCAAAGTTACTGCTTCCTGTATCCACCAGGATGTTCAGCTAGTGAGTGGAGAGAAACAGTACTAATCTTCAAAGACGCTCATATGAAACAACAGTGAGCTCTAAGAAGACTTGTAAATGTAATCTTGACAAAAAGGGTTTTTTTCAAGTTAGTCTGGTGCCCTGCAATACATCAGTCCCAACATCTCTATTGCTGTATTAGCATCCACTTATCACCTCCGATACTACAAAGGCTACTTTTTATAATGTCATTCTCTTCTGTCTCCAGTTGAACCTTCTACCCCTCTCGGGTTGGCCATTCAAATGCCAGTCTCTTTATTCAGATCCTCTTCAGTTGACATCTCGATGCGAGTATCATATTTAGCACAGTGAGGCAAAACAGTTACTGAATGAAAGTTACATGGCCATGCCAAAGTTAGTGTGTGTTTCTGTACATAAAGAATATGATAATGACAACAATAACAAAATGTCTGAAAAGCAATTACGGTTGTTTTATTAGGGCTGCAGCTATTAAATATTTTGGTATTCAGATATCCTAACGAAAATTTTATTGAATAACAATTGAGCATTCTGCAAAAAATAAATAAATAAATATACATATTTTCGTGGTTAAATCAATAACATGATTACACTGGAGAAAATAACACATTTAATTTAATAATAACTGACCAATAGTTTTTTATTTCTATGTAATCAACATTTTTTTTTACTGGACCAGCTCTGATGCATGCGCGGGAATTTTTGCCTAGAATGTACTGGCCGTTTTCTGATGGCCAAAATGCCTTTGGTTATTAACTTGCGGACAACACTTCGATGTGGTGTGTCAAGTTTAGAAGACATTTATTTTTACTTTACAAATATTTTAACGTGGTGTTTTACAGACAAAACGTACTTGTTCCATGTTAAACTAATTTGCAATTGCTCACGTGTTGCGCAGACCGCCATCATTTCATTGCGACGATGTGTTGTAAGTTATGAATCTCTGTATCCACTTTATTATGTTTTGTTTGATTCAAGGTTGCCTTTTTTTAGCTGTTTGGTCATGTTAATGCTGGCTTAACTGCATGAGGTGCGCTCAGGGACACACTGTAAAATTAATGTGAATGTGTTTATTTGTTCTTGTAAAATTGGTTACTAAAGGGAATTATTGTCAGTACGTATTCATTTATTTGATTTAATCTATTTATTAAATTAAAAAAAAAAATACACTAATTCAGGGGTAGGGAACGCTGGTCCTCGAGAGCCACTGTCCCGCCTGTTTCCATGACTCCCTCCTCCAACACAGCTGACTCATTTTCAGCACATTCACAAGATCTGTAGAAGCCTGATAACGATCAAGTTCATCAAATCAGCCGTGTTGGTGGAGGGAGACATGGAAGACAAGCAGGGCATTGACTCTCGAGGAAGAAGGTTTCCTGCCACTGCACTAATTGGTCTGTAACAAAATCGCAGGAAGTGCAACGCCCCAAAGACAAATATTGTGCGTGAAAAGAATGCTGACATACAATTTATATAAATATAGATAAGATAAGATAAGATCAAATAAACCGACTCCAATGTCAACCAGCCGAAAATGAGTTTGACACCCGCTTCGCCCAAGTGCTGTTACCTTTTGCGGAGGGGAGCCCACCGCCATCTCCACGTAGTATCCCTGGCCGGACTTTCCCCGCAGGTTGTCGATCATGTTGTCCACGAAGTTGATGCCGCTGGCTGTCACTGCCCTGCGCCTTCGACCACTCAGATTCCTCGCGTGGCCGAGCTCGAGAGGCGGCGATGATTCGGTGCGAGCTCCTTGGCTCAGAGGCAAGCGAATAGCTTGAGGCAGGCCCGAAGCGTCCGGCGCCGAATGGCCGCCGCCTAGCTGACACAGTACGGTCCAGGCCAGAATTGCTGGCAGCAAGCGAGGTTGTACTCTCGACGACAGCATGTTGGAACACAGCAGATGATGGCTTGTTTCTGCACAATTTGATATTCAGTTTATGGAAACACTGGAAAGGGGAGGTGGCGACCGTGCTAAAGTGACCGCTAAACCCATGACACAGTTCACCGTGCTCGCCTTGGTGTACTGGACTGACGTAATATAAAAACGGAGAAAGAAATCTTCCATCTATACACTACTGAAGTTCGTATTAAACAGTGGACATCATCGTCAGGCAACCCTCGGTGTTACTGAGAGTTCGGGAGAAGCAACAATCGAAGGCCTGTGGCTTTTTCTCTCATCCTTGCGTCGGACGACCGAATGCAGAAATAACAAGGAGGCTGTCCGGCGGGTTAACGCACTCGCATCCACATCCGCACCCCTTACCGAGTCGTTCATCTTGTTCACCGCATTTCAGCCACCTCCCGGCCTTCCTCCATCCTCCCTACTGCATCTTCAGACTCTACAGCCCCAGCATCATTACTCGCTGGGAAAAGGGGCGCGACTTCCTGTAAGTATTTTCAAAGTAAAAGTACAGCGCGACTATGCGGATAGTGGAACAATTAAAATCAATTGTGTGCTTTTATCTGACTTTGACCAATCAGACGCAACCTTAAATGTGCATCCCCATCCAATAGATGAACAGTAGTTTTATACACTATTATACTCATACGCTTTGCATAGGCTACATGCATGATATTGTTAGGTTAATTGAAAACCGTGAATGTGTGACTGGTTAATTGTCTCCATGTGCCCTGCTTTAGTCCTTTTATCCATCCATCATCCATCTTTCCACTCATTTTTCATACTTCTTATGGGGTTGTGGTTGTGCTGGAACCTATCTCAGCTGACTTCAGACGAGGGGCAGGGCACACCCAGCACGGCACATTCATGCCAGTCAGTCACAGCCACTAGTGGCAAAAGTACTATTCAAAAGTACAGATTCGGAAATTTACATAAACCTGCTCAATGTAGAAATATGCCCGAAAATATCTTTACAATAGCCTTTGAATTTGACCATTTACGACTCAAGCATCTTATAATTAGCAGATTAACACTTTAGCTGTTCACAATGGGTACTCATGCAAGCCTCCGGCCAATAGTTTTCACACTGGATTTGGGTTCAAATTTCCCGCCCTTTGTCTGCGGATGTGATGTCATGCGTGCATTGTGTAATGTAGTTTATTGTGTAATGAAGTATATATTTTCAATTATATGAAATATCCATTTTGATTAATTGACACAATGGGGGGTGAGGGGGGGGGGGGTAATCGCCGTAGACAAATATGTGGTTTCCCTCTTTTAATTATTTACTTAGGCTAAGTGGAGGCCCTGATAAAAAAAAAAAACACATTACATTACATGTTTAAGAGAGATTCTCCCATAGCTTTGCTAACGCTGTGAACTGAGTAAAAAAAGAAGAAGAAGCTAAATTAGCTAACGAGAACAATTGAAAACATATATCTTACTTGTATGTGTTATTTTCGGATTAGACAGCAAGTATCTGAACACCAGAAGCTGGTGGTCTAGGTGGGCACAAGATTTGCCTCGAAACATTCTTGTAGCCAGCGTCATCAAACAATTCTCGTCAGTATAGGGCAGTAAATGGGAAATACGTTCTGCCCTAGTCACATTGCGCTTAATACTCCATGTTCTCCCTATGCTTTCCGACCCCAAAATCTCAATTAAACAAGATCTTAATCGTAATGGAAAAAAAAATAATGAGCCTATTTGACGAATGACTAAAAAGTACTGATATGTGTTTTCAAATGTGGGGGTAAAAATAAAAAGTCATCATATTTGCACTTTATCACTTCCCTTTACTGGTCACAACAATACGACGATACAATACAGCTGAATTCTAAAGCTTGCAGGATGTAGGTAAAGTCCATCAATGAATTTTTTATTTTCTCTATGACACATTGTTGCTCAGAGATGATCTGGCACATTCCCAGTAAGATGGTTGGCGGTTGAGGAAGGAAGCTGGATTTCCAACAGCAGCGTT
This sequence comes from Vanacampus margaritifer, assembly GCF_051991255.1. Classification (NCBI taxonomy): domain Eukaryota; kingdom Metazoa; phylum Chordata; class Actinopteri; order Syngnathiformes; family Syngnathidae; genus Vanacampus; species Vanacampus margaritifer. Next base: position 11,846,573 of record NC_135436.1, read on the forward strand.
TGCTTTGTTGTTTCCTATCATTACATCTGGGAAGTTGCAAAACTGCCCACTCTGCTCCATCAGATTCGAGACCACATCCTGTGCTGCAAATGCAGGAAACAATTTGTGTAGTGTGTTGTTTTAATTAAAAACAATGAATGACTTAATGATGAAGTTAAATTATAAAAACACAAAGATGAAAAATAGATATCACATTTTATTATGAAATATTACAATGAATGATATAGTACATCTATATAAAGTAGAAATCCATAATTACACTCACCCGTTGACTCTTTTAAGCCCCTTTCCCTGACTGTGTTTGTGATATTTTGTTCTGTCTTGTCCTCTGGTGGATACCACACGCCGAGAGGCTTGGAATTGTTCCCCCTGTGTTCACATAAAGCATTCATCTGACACCTTGTTAACTCATTCACTGCCATTGACGGCTATTGACGTCATAAATTAATTTGAACTATTTCTATTAGTTTAACTTTTTTTTCCACTTTTGTTAACAAGATTATGAAAACCTAGGATTTTTTTGTACATTTAGAACAGATATAACATTTGGGATTAATCGTGAGTTAACTAGTCAAGTCATGCGATTAATTATGATTACAAATTTTAATCACCTGACACCCCTAATTTTTAATAATCTTTTATTTTTTAGAAAAAAATAAAATAATTGTAATTATTTTTTCCAATTTTTAATAATCTTTTTTTTTTAAAAGAAAAATTAGGGGCGTCAAGTGATTACCATTTTTAATCATAACTAATCGCATGACTTCACTAGTTAACTCACGATTAATCACAAATGTTATATCTGTTCTAAATGTACAAAAAAAATCCTAGGTTTTCATAATCTTGTTAACAAAAGTGGAAAAAAAATGTTAAACTAATAGAAATAGTTCAAATTAATTTTTGACGTCTATAGCCGTCAATGGCAGTGAATGAGTTAATAAGGCAAAATGTACTCTGGATTAATCAGACACTATCACTAACCAATCCTGCGCATCTGCTGTCCTGAAGCCTTTAGCAAATGGATTGCTGGCTATCTTCAGCTGAGTGATCTGGCGGAAAAAAAGATAGGTTAGATTGGTCAGTAATAGAATGAAAACATATTTCATTCCAAATTTGTCTTTGTTTTCCTACCCTGTGGTTTTGATAGGCAGTGACTGCCATGAAGCGTGTCTCGGGGAAGGAGAAGGAGCAAAAGTTTCTTTGTGCATTTAAATGGCTGTTGGGTGCTGTATCCACATACACTACATGGAAGCGTGGTTGGTAGCGATGCATAGAATTCAATATCATCTAACAGGGAAGAGGAAAGAAGCATCTTGAACAAAGATTTTTGTAATTGTCATAAAAGGGGAAGTCAACCAAAAATGTTCTCTATGATAATATGTTATGTGCCCCCAATAGTCTAAACATAGCATTCTGATTAATATTGTGTCTAGGGAGAATGAATTAAGCAGCAAAATCCACCCGTTTTTCTCCAACTCAAGGGACGGCCATTTTGCCACTTGCTGTCAACTGAAAATGATATCATAGTTACTCAGAGCTCAGGTTACAACCAATCACAGCTCACCTCTCAAACGAAGTTTGGTCATGTGGCATTCACAAGCTGAGTTGTGATTGATCGTTACCTGAGACCTGTGAAACTGTGATGTAATGTTCAGTGGACAGCAAGTGGCAAAAAGGCCGTCCCTGAGATGAATAAAAACGGGTGGATTTTGCTGCTTTATTCATATTCCACAAGCCCAATATGAATACTATAGTGGGGCTGCAAAGAACATATTTTTTTGCATTGATTTGCCTTACAAAAAAAAAAAAATCCTTGTAAACACAAGGACAAAACTAACATGTCCATTGTCATCAAGCAGGTTGTTGGTCAGCTTGAGAGTGTCAAATGATACAGTCTGCTTCATCCATTGGGCTCCACGAGCTGGTGAGTCTGGATGGAAGTGCATCCGGCTCGGGGCTGCAATATCTGCTCGACCTGCCACCAACCAGGATGAGCTGTGGAAGGCATATCTGACACACACGCCTACGCATTATAACTCATAATGCAAGTGAATTTGCTTAAGAGGAGATTAGATCAGTACATTTCTGTTACCGTTTTGTCTTTGCTGATTAAAACTAAAATTGCCATTTTTTGTTTGATAAGCAAAATTCCACTGATTGGTTATAGAAAGACTCCATAGCTGATTATATGATTGGACCAGTAGGTCAGCACTATTCATATCTGCAAACAGAAAAACTAGAACACTAGGAATTAAGAGGTTAGTAGCCATGATAAACATTACAGTCATATTGCACATTTATTTTTTTTATAAAGAACAAGCACATATCTATCATGTACAGTATATATACGTATATATAATTATTATTTTATTATTTTTGTTTGTTTGTTTTGTTTTATTTTTTGAAAACGGGGATCTAGAGTAAAACGAGATCAGTTTTTGATTCCGTACTCAACACTAGTTCAAAACAGCTGTCAGACCTAACTCAACAATAATTGTGTTGTCTTAGTCACCATGGTGAATACACCCAGTATTTTTGCGTGAGGTTTACCTGTATCTTTTATCATCGAAAGTAATAAAGTCCATGAGCAGAACATACTCAGCAGCAGGATCCATTCCTGAGATTTGCACCTGGAATGTTGGAAACATCCTCCTGCCGTTTTTGAACAAAAAAGGGATCACAGGCCATTTCAAGCAGAAGCACCAATATAATTTTAGGCTAACTGTTACCTCCCGGCTTTGGTGACTATCATTTCGGTACCTAGCTCGTCAAACTGCTGCCAAAGTGCATGCATCTCCAGCTGAACTTTGACCTTGCTGACTGGCGGGACCTTAATGCTTGAAAGACCGTTTGTGCAATACATCGAAGGTAATTTACAGCTTTGAGACAGCGGTGAACCTGAAGAGAAAAAGATATATACTTAATTATCATCACATAAATTTATAGTTTCAAAAGTTCATACTTACCATTCATTGTCAGTAAAGACATTCTTGTAAAGTTCTAGGTAAACTGTATAATTTTCAGTCCTTTTGTGTTCCTGTCAAAAAGCAGAAGTGTAGTGTTGAGTCAAAAATGCTAATCACCCTCTAAGTCCAGGGCCACAAATGCTCATCCCAACATTTACGAGATAGTGGTGGCAGCATCACAAGTGCAAGCAGGTTTTATACATCTTGTGACTCTCACTGGGGACCACAATGCCTTCCTCATCCATTATGTGCCACTGACACGCACTAGTCACAGCTGCACACATGCATGTGGCCCCAAGAGCTGTCATTAGAAGACTGGCTAAATTAAACACACATTTATGCAGCAGATCACATAAACATGCACCTTAAAGCCGTGTTTACGTTCACGCCTATTTGATTTAGCCCAAAGCCTAAACGCTGGCTTTGAGCATTAACTTTCAAATTAGGCGATAGTTACTTTGTGTGGACAGATGAAGACTGAAACAAATTGGTTGTATTCCTCACTGAGAATTTTCTCAAAGTCGAGTTTCATCACCGCACTGATTATACAGTAAATTGTAATTGTAAATAGTGAGTGATTGTAAAACAACTACAGAAATCTGGGTCTGGTTTATTGTTATTTTGTCATGTGTGTGCGTGTGTGTGCATGTGCGCACACCAATTTGGTGGTGTTGAAGGTATTCAGCCTGGGGTGTGCTTACCCTAATAAAGAACATACATAAGTTTGTCAATAGACCAGGTCACGTTGCGGATTTATCAGCTCATTAATCACAGCTTTGTGATCAACGTTGACCTCTCAATAGGCTGTCTGCATGACCTTACAGAGCAAAGAGAGCATTATTACAGTACATTTCCGCAACTATTATTATGATTATTATGATTATAATAATCATAATAATAATCATAATAATAATCATAATAATAATCACAATAATAATAATCATAATAATAATAATTATTATGATTATTATTATTATGCATGTGTGACCCACAGTAGTAGAATAAAGTACTAGAATATAGTGTAATTGCACATCTGCTACAGTAGATGGCAGTAGTGCTCTCATTGTCAGAGAGAGTGCAAGGAGTATTAACTCCTCTGCAGAGGATGATTATTATTATGATTATAATAATCACAATAATAATCACAATAATAATCACAATAATAATATTAATAATAATAATAATAATAATAATAATAATAATTATTATTATTATTATTATTATTATTATTATTATTATTATGATTATTATTATTATGCATGTGTGACCAACAGTAGTAGAATAAAGTACTAGAATATAGTGTAATTGCACATCTGCTACAGTAGATGGCAGTAGTGCTCTCATTGTCAGAGAGTGCAAGGAGTATTAACTCCTCTGCAGAGGATGATTATTATTATGATTATAATAATCACAATAATAATCACAATAATAATATTAATAATAATAATAATAATAATAATAATAATAATAATAATAATAATAATAATAATAATAATAATTATTATTATTATTATGATTATTATTATTATGCATGTGTGACCAACAGTAGTAGAATAAAGTACTAGAATATAGTGTAATTGCACATCTGCTACAGTAGATGGCAGTAGTGCTCTCATTGTCAGAGAGAGTGCAAGGAGTATTGACTCCTCTGCAGAGGTGCACTTACAGCAATTTTATTGGCAAATGATACTATTTATAAATGTTCTTAATTTTTTTTCAGGCATCGGGCTGAAACCTCCAATGTGACAATTTAGTCAAATTGTATATATTTTTATATTATATCAATATTATAAATATTGTTTCTCACAAATCTATCCTATTGATCAGTTCACATGTTTGGGTGTTATTTTTGCTTCTTTTTTGGGGGGACCAATCTACGTGTTGAAAATGGCTTTCTCTCTTTGATGATGAGAAATTAATGGCTGAACAAACATGGTGTTTTTGGGGTCTCCTGAAAAGTGAGGACTTTGGAGGTGTAAAGATTCTACCTGACGCCAGCGATATCTTCTTCTTTCTTTTTTTAAAACACCGCAAACAAAACTCTCAAGATGCACTCTAATGCTGACGTCAGACATCAATCTCTAATGGCATTTTACATACAGGCCTAATGTTGAAATGAATAAGCTGTGGATGGATTCTAGGATCACCACCTCCCTATTTTCATTACGTGTCTATTATTATCCTATTATCAATTACTAATTTCGCTTATAGTTTCCTTTACCGGTATTTGTTATACAATGGTCTTTTCTCTTTGTGTAACTGTCAAAATTTGACAGATGACTCTGATACAAAATATTTTGCCCTTATATGTGATATGATACGGTATGTGATATATGATATGATATAATATGATGAAAAGCATTTTAAAATTAGAACAGCATCATCATACAGATTGTGTTTGGAAGTTCTGCTGTATTTTGGCTTCAATTAGATACTTAGAGACAAGGAGAAAAGGTTTCATGAAGAGTAAGATGTTTATTCAGCTGTCTTTTGCCAAAGCAGTTTTCATGAAACAAGAATCATCACAGATCTGCTTGTGATTACCCAGTTACAACGGATAAAATAGGTCAGTAACTGGCCTTGGTTTGTGACAACGAAAGCATGCATGTGCTAAGTGTGTAAGTATTCATTAAAGTTATGCTTCTGCAGGAGGGTTGAAGGTTGAGACGATGGTCTGAACGATAGTTTGGAGTTTTCCCTTGACATCTTCAACTAAAGGGTCAATCTTCGCTCTCATGGCAGTGAGGTCTTCTGGTGTGACGGATTTTGCTTGGTTGTAGGCCTTTCCAATCTGGTCTTTGTATTCGTCCACATAAGGTGACAGCAGTGATTTCACCTCTTCCAGACGAGCAGTAACTTTGACGCGCACAGCCTCAATCATGGGGATGAGAGCATTCTTGGTCTCCTCAATGTTGGTGTTCACCTTTAAGCGCAGCTCGTCCATAACGGGCTCCAGCCTGTTTTTCAGAGCTTCCATTTCAGCCTTGTGCCTTGTCTCGTAATCATTGACCACAGGCTCCAGAAGTTTACGGTAGTCTTCAAGGTGTTTGTTAACGACCTCATTCAGCTTTGTTCTATGGGGCTCAAGTTCCTTCTCCAAATTTTCAATATCTTTCTGGACATTTTCTCGGAAAGTCGCCGTAATCTCACTGATTGTACTATACACGCCATCGGTGATGGGAGAGACGGCAGTCTGTGCAGCTTTGACCTGAGCGTGAATATAATCCATGCGTGCACTGATTAGGTCTCTGTGTAAGAATAGGGAAAAGGAGAAAAACATCACTTTTTAACTAAGCATGAAATACCTTCGGAACCCCCCACCCGAAAAAAATGTGAACGTTATAAAGGTGAATCAACGTGAGATCATTATTAGCATAGTTCCGTTATTCAATCAAACAGATGGTAGGACTGGCTAGAAAATGCCAATGAAATGGCCTTACTTAAAACCTTTGTATTCCGTATCATCAAGATGACTTAAGGCTCTTTGGGCACTTTCTTTCATTTGAGTCATAAAGATGTCTAAAGTAGCCCGGGCATGTTGCAGGGCAGTGGGTGTATCAGCCGGCAGAGAAGCAGCCTGGCAGCCTGTAAAGGAAAACATTTGTTCAGCGTTAAGTATAAATTGTTGTTGGGGGAAGCAGAGAAAAAGTCCAGATTATTCACTCAGAGGGTATCCACTTGACGGAAAAATGAAACTTCATGAAGCACTTGCGATGTTTTTTTTTTAAACGCCTCTTAATGTTGCTCATGGTTTAAATTTAAAGGCAAGTGCACTTGATTACATTTTCACTGCATCTGTAGTTAAACCAAAACTGCCATATAGAGCAGTAAAAAAAAATATCACAAGTGGTTCATGAAACTTCATTTGTCCATCACTAGTATCCACTATGCAGTACTCACCAACGGCCAGCAGCAAGGTGACAGCGAGAGCAACAAACTTCATGATGGAGGTCTAAAGCGAAAAAAAGAAGCAAGGTTGATTATATTGTTTACATATTATTTGTCGAAATACTTGTTATCAGTGTTAATGTTACTTTTTTAAACACCAGCAAGGAAGCTAAAATGATAGAATCCATAATAATGATAATAGTGATAATAATAATAATAATCAGGTTCTGGTCTGTTTAAACAAACCATTAGGGCTGCAAATGGTATATGTCTGGCAGATTTGGAATGCTCTCTAATGTAAATCTAGATATTTCAATCATACAATTAGCCTGTAAATCTCTACATCATCTTGACTAGAATATATTTAAACTGTTAAAAAAAAGAGCTTCAGAAGAAAAAAAATACACAACGTCATTTTGCAGGGCGCAAAAGCCTCCAACAATCTGCCCAACAAACCGAAACGTTCTTTTGTCCTTGTTCTTCATCCCCAAATCCCCGTTGCAGCTGCAACTTGCCTTACCTGGTGGAGTTCTTGAAGAGACTGACAACTTGAGCAGGAGCACACCTTATATAGTGCTCTGCTATGAGATGAGTCGTTGCGTGGAGGGGGCGAGGTGTGGAGCTGTGTGTCTCCGTGGAAGTGGACCTCACCCCCAGCCATTTTCCCCAGCAGGGGGACCAAGTTGAGAGTTCAAGGGTCACCTGCAGGGAGCTCACTCAGCTTGTACACACTCTTCTAGAAGTGAAGAGTGTGTTCATTCTTCTGTAGCATGTGATACTAGATTGTCGCTAAATGTCTCTTATCATGTAACAAACTAATGAGAGGGGAAATAGGTGTACCGCATAGCTAAATTATGGCTTTATGACATAAATGTCAATTTTAATAACGCCTGACAAAATTGAGCTTAAGTGTTGTGGGAAGGGGCATTAGAAAACAGGACAAGTAAATACTATAGTTACAAAAAAGGAGGTGAAAGTTCAGATGACTCTATTTGTACTAGCTGGATTAGCTATTTTGTTTGCAGCAGATGAGACATTCACCTTGATACAAACACAGGCGGAACATATATGTACGATTCCAGGTCATCAACACAAACTCGCAATCATTAGTAACTCACAAGAATAAAAGGCTTAGTAATTGCATCACAAACAGGAAATGATTTTTGCCCATTTTGTAACTTGAGCATACACTTCATTTATACTTGTAAGTGCAGTGAAATAATTGCAATTGAGACAATCAAATGTTACATGTCTAAATGAATGCTCGTGTTCATGTGCACACTTTCACGAATACAGTTCCAGGCTGAGGAAATCATCAAATTTTAAAGCTTTTGTATTAAAAGTGTCGGTGTCTATGTGTGCGTTTTGCGTGGGCATGCGGTCGTGGGTGCGTGTGTGGCAGAGTGCAAATTTGATTAATAGGTCAAAGAGTGGTGTGTGCCATGCTGTTGTTTGTTGTCTTATCGCTGGTGGACTTTGTCACAGTGGCTTCATGTACCCGTCATTTTTTTCAGAGAAGAGGGATGATAGTACTGGATAATGTCTCCAAATGATGTGCCTATTCAATTGTCTTTAGCCACAAATTATTACATTTAAAATGGTAGCCTAATAAAGGACCATTTTAATGAATTGTTATGTGTGTGATAATGGAATGAGCTCAAATTACGCATTTGAAAACATAAATGTAACATCATCAGAGCCTTGGTCAGGCTACAGTTCATCTATACAAAATTTGGATCCGTTTATTACAGAAACACATGTTTGAAATGTTTTTGTTTTCATTCAATTCAATTCAATTTTTAATTTCACTCTTAAAAAAAAAGAAATTAAAGGGGACAGAAAGCAAGCAGTCAAGACGTTTTCTATATAACAATTCTATAAAATAATTCAACAGCATGTCCTTGTGCTATATATAGTTTTTCAGTAATTGTGCTTTTATACATTTTTTTAAAATACAGATAGACTGAGATGATTTTGTTTGCATTGTTCTTTTTGTTTTGTTCTATATTTAGGTTTGGAAAAAATGTCTGTTCCTCTTAATTTGTACTCACTTTCCTTTAAAAAAAATTATTGATTTGTATATTGACTGGTAAAATTTCATGATGGGCTTTATACATTATTTTAAGGCAGTTAAACTCCATAAATTAATTACATTTTAATTCAATGCCAACAGACTGTATGTATATGTATATATATATATATATATATATATACTGTATACACAATTAATTAATTCTAATCAGATTAATCACATCTTAGAATTTTGATTAATCACGATTAATCGCTCAATTACAAAAGGCTTTTTTTATCAACATATTTTGCCCACCAAATTTAAAGAGCACCTGTTATGTGTTAATTTTTTCGACATTTAATGTTTTGAGGACATCTTCAAAATTTTGTATCCACTGCACATGCTCATTCTCCTCTTTTTCTAATAAATTAAATACTTGCATAATTTAAAATGGGAAAAAAATACCCCAATAGTTTGACATACGCAAACATTTATACTTATTTACTTTGTGTTTGTAGTTATGTTTATTGTTCAAACACAGCCTGCGCTACCTTTAACGCATCCATCCCCCTTTCAAAAAATCATCTGTGGTCAAAATTAATGACATTTTTTACAATTAATTAATCTGCGTTAATAAATGATTAATGCGCTAAAAAAAATAGTTAACGCTTTAACTTTGACAGCACTAAATATCTTGACCCAAATATAAAGAGACTACATTGAAAGTCAGCGATAGAACATTGACCCGTGCAAAGCTGTACTGTACAGCATTGTACAGACAAGTCTGATAAGCATGATCTACATATCAGCTGCTGACTTCAAAGCTGCTGACCAAGACTAAAAAAATGGCCTGTCAGAGGACTGACTTTGATCTGAAACAGCAACCTTTGAGATGGCATGCAGTGCATTTCATTGATTTGGCATTCACACTTATCCATCTATCTAGATAACTGCCATAACTGTTATCAAGAGGACCTCAGTGCTCCAACCTGCTTGTTTCATAATGCTGTACTGCAATAGCAAATGGTGAGCAAAGATTTCACTGCATGCAACAAGATCATTTCAAATGGGCAAAACAGAGCGGCAACGATGATCATCTGTTCTTTGTTTCTCAGTAATACATTTTTCACCAGTGTTTTATTGTGACCACCAAGTGGCCAGACAGGTGTGAAACCATTTCCTGGAGTTGATAAATATTTAATTAGCAAATCCACCATTTGATCGAGCTCTGGCTGAGGGTCAGAGTTCACTTCATTGTTCCAGCTGATTTCATAATGGAGCACTGTTCTAAAACCAGCAGGGGAGATTATCTCAGCTGTAAGCAACACCGAGGAGCTCTGCACAACTCCCACAACCCCCGCCCCCACGCACATGTATAAATCTGTTCATCCCTTGTAATGATGTTTTTGTAATGTCACATCTGTTGAGGTCGCTTCTGCTTTAATACTCGGGCCAAAGCTGTGATTGAAGTGTCACTTTAGGTTGCTTGACTCTATTTGATTGGGCAAAGCGAGGTCATTCACAATGAACTCAAATAACCAGAATTATTCTAAAATAATAAAGGTGACAGTGAGTCAGGTTATTGTTTGTCTGTGGAGAACGACTTTTACACATACTGTAAGTAGGCTAAATACTTTTGTGCACCAACCAGCCTCTACACATAATGACCACTTTCACAATGTAATAGCATCCAATACAAAAATTATATCAGATATTCTGCCTTTATTCAGATAATAATGTTCACTTTAGATTTATTGTGGTTATAATTTGTGGTACTGAATCATTCTGAGAGCCTTACCTAATATTTTGTTGACTTTTTTATGTGACTAATTGGCAATTTCCAACCAAATAATGATATTGCAATATTAATTAACTGTGCCGTGTCAATCAAAACTGATCTTTTTTTTTTTTTAAACGAGTAGAATATTTGATATAGCTCAGACACAATCTGCTTTTTCCTCAGGTCATTGAATCGGTGGAGGCTGATGTCTGTGGATCTCACTCTGCTTCATCTGTCCTTCCTTCCTTTCTTCAGTCTCTCTCCTTTGGTCTCTTGAAGTCTCCCTGATTTGTTGGAATTTAGATGTCTCTGTGGTTGGTGAAGGACTCTGGTTAGTGGCCTGGTGGGTGGTGTCTGGTCGGTGCTGGATTTCACTTTCCTTTCTTTTCTTTGGTCCTTCCTCGGGTCTCCTGACGGCCTCACCACTCTGGCTGGAAGTGTTCGGTTTAGGTGAACGGTGTGGGATTTTTTAATAGGTTTTAGGTGAACTAATGAATACACACACACTCGCACGCACGCACGCACATACACATACTCACCCACGTACCAAATAAAATAATACTAATAATAATTAAAAAGAGAGCAATGATGATGACATGTCAAATCGGTAAAATTACCGAATGAAAATACTGAGCTCTCCAGAAAAAAAAGAGAGAGGAAAAAAAAAAGAATATTTGATATAGCTCTTGTATTTTACATCATCTTTGCTATTATTATACAATGTTTCAATTATTACTGTGCAAATTGTCATAATGTTGCCGATGATCAGTGAGCTGTGTTTTGCAAATAACCTGCTTTGACAGGTGAATATTATCTTCTTTGTTTATGAATGTCTCAGTTTACCCCCAAAGATAAAGAACCTGCCAACACACAAGTATTTTATTTTTATTTGTTAGCAAAATTGGGGTGAGCAAGGGCATGCAATCTTTTTTTTTTTCTTCAAGGAAGGTCACGTACACTCGTGCCCACAGGCGGGCCAAGACGGTAACACAACAAGAGTTGTTTTTCTCTGAGGTCATCATTCTGCAACAGTCTTCAGACCCCACTAATCAACGCATGTTAATTAAACTGTTACATTAATGTAACAGTTGGCTTGCGTGTAACTTCTTTAACCCGTGGGCAGTATTTTATTTTGAAATGGCTTGGTCAGAACCAACAAAAAGCCCAAAAATGGTCACAATAACGCCTAGGGGTTAATCATGCCTCGAACATTTGTGTGTGGCTTCCCATGATGCTTTTTTCTCGGATCAGACTACTTTCTCACTAACTTAATTTGTTGTTGTGCGATATGCAATGTACAGTGACAATAGTCTTCCTTCTAACTATACAAATTTCATATTTTGCACATGACTAGCCCCCCACCCCCCCAGAAAGGAATGAGTTATTGAGATATTCCGCAAACAGACAGATGTTCGAGTCTTTGTCAGTTTCATTTTAAATAACAAGTTCAACATGCTTGTAGTGTTAAACAGGTTTAATTAGTCAAATATTAACCAACATGATGGATATTGAGTTTGATTTATAGGGGTGTGGAATTCATCATCATCATCATCAGTAAAATATCATTACTTGAGCTTATTGGTCTTCTCTTTTTATGAAAACCAGACACTGCAGGTCAAGTTCTATTAATCAGCTGACATGGCACATCTTCTGACTTGACCTAACTTGTTCTGGCCCAAACACAATAACTTCAGATTGTTTGAAATTTGAAGGTTAAGATATGAGAGTTATTTGAGAAATGCATGCGTTACCTGATCCCATCTCTGCGTAATATATTTTACACGTCAATTTAGCATTAAGTCTGTGTGTATCGTACTTTTAGATGAATGTGATTTGGTGACTCATTTCTGAGTCAAGGCCAGTGGGTGTCGAACACTCCAGTTGTCCAAGAAGTAGAGGTTATTCACCCGATTGCCCAAGAAGTCAAACCACCCACAACAAAAAACAAATAGGATATGAGTAAACATCAGTGAGCTCAATCAAACAACCTAAAATCAAGTGTTTTAGTAAAGATAGATAAATAAATAAATGAATGAATGAAAATACTGAACCAAATGAAAATTGTTTAATGGGCTACTTTTTTGGTGTGGTTATAAAAAATTAAAAATAGTGTCGTTTTTTTTTTTTTTTTTTTTTTTTTAATGACTTGTATGACTGACTGTCAGTAGTTATAAATCACATAAAACACTGTATCATTAATGTAAAAATCACAACCTGGCCCCACACCACTACTACAAATAGTCATTAACAATACTGTGTTGATGCAAGCCCCATATGTGAGTATCAAGAAAGAGCTGTTTGGTGCACTACAGGGATCCTTAAATCCCACTTTCAACACATGCGGATCACTCAACTTTTTTTTTAAACTCTTTGACTGCCATGGACGTTAAAAGACATCAAGTAAAAACCTACGGAGGGCCGCCAATGACGTTAAAAGACGTCATCCAATATATATATATATTTTTGAAACGGGTGGAGGAAAGCCTTGGCCAGCTGTGGTGAAAGTTTCAAGCAGATCTAGTTAGCCTAATGACTATTTTTGGCTCCTAGATGGCAGCAATGACTCTCTTTTGACAAGATTGGGTAGGCGTCAGTAGAAGACGTGAGGCGGAGCTAGAGGGGACAATGGCTGGGGAAGGGAAGAGAACATGGCGACCGGTTGCAAGCAGCTCACGCTCGAGCAGTTTTTTTCAAAGACGAAAAGCATCGACCAACGCTAAAGAGCACATTGATGACGACGATGATCATCATCGATGATGACGATGGTGACTCCGAGGTTGGAAGCGTTGACGCGGCAGTAGAAGACGTGAGGCGGAGCTAGATGGCTGAAGAAGCGAACAATGGCGACCGGTTGCAAGCAGCTCACACTTGGGAATTTTTTTCAAAGACGAAAGGCATCGACCAACGCTAAAGAGCACATTGATGACGACGATGATCGTCATCGATGATGATGATGGTGACTCCGAGGTTGACGCCGAAGTTGGAAGCACTGACGGGGCGGCTATGACGACGTCATAAAGGTTCACGGGCTAGCGATGCTAACACCAGAAAACGCGGATCACAACCGAGCACGCTCAGGCGGACGCTCAGGCGGACGCTCAGGCGGACGCTCAGGCGGACGCTCAGGCGGACGCTCAGGCGGACGTTCAATCGGACGGCGAAGAGTACCCCGAGTCCAATGCATATTCATCGGAGGAGTGGGTACAGTCTGCTACTTGCTATTCCCCGGAAAAAAAGGCCGTCAAGAAAGTGTAACGTCTGCACGCAAAAGGGACAACCGAAGTGAAACGAATCTGTTGTGCAAATCCTGCTCCGTCTCCTTGCACGCTGGGGAGTGTTACAAAAAGAAAAACTGTATTTGAAACATCCACATAATTGTAAATTGTACCACAGTTGCACACATTTGTAAATAGTTTGCGAAATTGTTTTGTCAAATTGTTACACTGTTGAATGGAAATAAACGTATTTTACAATCTAAAAACACTTTTTCATTGTTGGTGGTAAGTGTTTTACAGAAGTAAAGCACTATTTAGGTGTTTGTGGCATCATTCATGGACAAAAAGAAGTGTACAATTCACTAGAGTGCATGAAATAACATTGTTTCACAAAAAGCTCTTTTTCTCCGCTTTTTGTTTCAAAACAGAGCATTTCGGTGAAACTAACCATTTTCTATTGTTGATTACTGAAGAACGGAATAAGGTAGAAACAAACTTTTTCTTTTTTCTGATGAAAGATGAGAGTTCAATCTTTCATTTGGTAGTATGTGTGTTTCCATAGTCCAAACACAACATTTTCTGTGGACCTTGAAAGATCAGTCAAAATGCTTAAATCGGCTGGCACTGGCGACATCCCGTTTCTGAAAACGTCTGGCAGTCAAAGAGTTAAAGGCCTAAAGGCCTCAATGTTGTCCTGCTTTTGAAATCAGTTACAATTGTCTGACAAATGAAGTTAGCCTAATATTTACCAATATTAATAGCCTATGGGCTCAGTTAGCAAGCAATCGCCGTTCACCTGTTTTCTGCGTTGTCATGTGACACAAACTGGGCCCTTAGGCACTGTGATGTCATTTTCAGTGAACAGCAAAGGGGAAAATGGCCGCCCCCTGAAATGGATTTTGTGGCTTAATTCATATTTCATGAACACAATGTTCATCACACTACTGTTTTTGTACTAGTTGGGCCACATTGTTAAGAACATTGTTGACTTTGTTGCTGATATCGGCATGTGGTCGGTGTTATTAATTATTAACAATTAGTCAATAGTCAATAGAAATGTATGCCTACACTTCAAAGTCAAGGGTCTTTTTGTTTGTGGGTGTTTTACCAAAAAGTTGAATAAACCATCTTATTTTCTGCCGTTTATCCTATTCATGGTTGTGAGCAGGTGCAAAGCAGACGACACCCCTGGCTTGGTCGCCAGTCAATGCAACCAGCCATCAAACAACATCGGCACAAGAAAAGTAAAGAAAGTTTCTGGTGATGTAGTACCCTCTAGTGGCCAAAGAACGTGTCACTACATAGCTTGGATATCTGGAATTCAAGACTCTCATCTCACGACAGAGGTGCCAAAAAGATTGTACTCTGGTAAGAGTAGTCGACACAATAACATGATCCAAGTAAAAGTAAAAAGTAGTCCATCAAATGAGCATGAGTAAAGAAGAATTCCGTGGGGGGAAAGTACTGAGTAAATAACTGGTGACTGTTTTATGAACCGGTCATTCATATTCAATTCATATTCATCCTGTCAAGTAATGTTGACTGCAGAGCATATAACTATTCTATTCAACAATCACGTGTGGATTAATGGTGGCACAACGAAAAAAGAAGACAACAGAATGCAGATTTTTTTTCTTACCTAAATGAAAATGTGAGGAGCACGTGCTCGCCCTCTTACTTACTGCTACGGCTGGAACCCTAAATAATGTAGTTGTCGATTTATTTATTTATTTATAAAGTGACGCCAAGTGAAGAAAAAGATATCCTGTCACCCAGTTCCAGGAATGTCTTTTTCAAGACCTGCCATGAAGAGAAAGGTTGCTGACGTCTGACAATAACAGCCAATTTTAAGAAAAACAGAAGAGAGAATATTTTTTGTTCAGCAGTGCTTTTCGGGCGCCCTGTCTTGTCTTGAATGCACAAAGTTGGGGTGCTCAAAAAATCAGACATGCTGAGGAGTATACAGTACAAAGTAGGCCTACTATAGGAGATGAGAGATGAGAGAGAGGATTGGGTCACCAACTTGTTCTGAATTGTTAAAGATTGACAATATTGGAGTACTGTACTGTAGATGTACTTTTTTTTACCCCCCCCCTTTTTTTGTGGAATAGCTCTACTTGATGCACTCGGCCCAGAAACAGCCATTCAATCTCCAGTTCCCCTCACATAAATTGAGTTTGAATCCCCTGTACTGCTGATGTTTTTGCAGTTAATACAAAAAGCGTCTTGACACACCCATATAGGCTGTAGCCTCCAATGTGGCGGAGACTTCAGTGATGCAACGCGGCGTGACGACATATGGAAGGTGACGTCATCGAACGTGACCTGACGAACATTTTGTACAAACCATGTAAAAAAGATTACCATCCATTTTCTCGCCAAATGTAACACAATAAATTGCCAAATTGGGGAAGCGTGAGACAATTTTAAATGTAAACGACAAGAAAGTGTCGTATGTGCCATTTTAAAAACTGAGACTGCATATTCTCCCCCTAAATGCGAGATAAGCAAAACAGCTGTTTGATGTCCACCAAGCATCGTCTTTTACGATGGTGTGCTGCTGTTAAAATTCCTCTCAAAAGGTTTGAATGAAACAACAATTTCCCGTGAGGCCATCCCTCACCTGTCACGTGTGCGACGACGTGGGTGACGAATATGCTTTTGACATCAGAACTGTTCTCCAAAACTGCCGAGAGACCGCCCTATGCTTCTAAACTCTGGTATGAATGTCTTGTCTGTTTATAGGCAAAATAACTTTTACCCTTTGGTTATTTATTCACTAATTTATTTATTTACAGAATACAGTTATTTTTGTTAGCTATCAACAGTGGCTATGACTAGTGGCTCGGAAACTCGCTCTGATGAATCAGATCGCTCTGAAGAAGGTAGGCAACTTTGTAAATATTTGACATTCCCAATCACGTGAGACTGACGTCCAATTTTGTCTTTTTTTGGCAAGTTGTTTGAAGTCGTTGTGATTTCAATAACTTCCCATAGATCATTAATCACAAATAAATAAATACCTAAATATATATGTTTATTGATTAATTTTTTTATTCATTTATTTTTTAATCAGATATAAAGGCGTACGCACGGGACATAGGCATTGATCCAGAGAATGAGCCAGAGCTTTTGTGGCTTGCCAAGGAAGCTATATTTGCCCGTCTGCCTCCAGGGTGGGCTGAGAGGTAAGTTATTGGACATGATACAGGCTTCCATTTTCATTCATATTCTTAATTGTGCACATACCTGCCAAGGTACGGTGCACAATATACCTCGGCTACAGTGGCCCGTAACTCAAAACACATTAAATCTGGTCACAACATGCAAAATGAATCAAGTGAAACACAATGATTCTGGACAATTTTGTCATTTATTTTATGCATCAATAACACAGAGCTATAAAGGTCAGGAAAACACAATTATGAAGAGTCTGCAGTGACCAAATGTAAGAATCTATTGCTAACAATAAAACTTATACAATACAATACAATACATATTTGACATGTTAATTGTAGGTCTTGAGAGCAAACACTACCTAGGACATTTGCACACCACATGAATTGAGCTTTCTTTTAAGCATTCTGATGTGTGCAATTGCCACTGATTTTCTGATGACAGAAAATACTAAAAGACCCTGGAACCAAGCATGTGCAATGTGGCCATCAATTGTTTGTTTCCCGAGCAATATATGCTGAGTAAAACTACTGATATAAAACAAGAAAAGTAGTGCAGCAGGTTCATGCAAAAGTGGATTCAAATGCAATGCTCACCCGACCACTCAAATGCAATGCTCTCATAAGTAACTGTATATGGTAATCATCGTGCGTAAGCATGAATGCAGCAAAATAGGCTTGTGTGTAATGTGTGAACAGAATCCTAAACTATCCCTGATGTTTAGTAGACACAAACCCCTCCCTATCTTGTGTCCAGCTACCTAGCATTAGTACATCTCTAAAAGCATCCAAGGTTTGACCTGTTTGTAGTGCTGTACGCGTCACCTTGTGGCATCTTGGTGCCAAAGAACTGCTGTATGTTAAAGTTTATGTTTTTTTTTAGTACTTTGTCACCATTTTGTGGCATTTACCATTGTAGACAATTATAAAACTTTTTGGGACCTCCTTGGATTGTCGCCATTTGCATATGTTACACTCTTACATGTGACCGAGTGTGCTGTGGAATTTCTTGACTTGATTATTTGGAATTTACTTTTCTGTTATTAAATGTGCATACTGCTTTGACTGTAACTGACGTTATCCCTACAGCAAAGATGAAAATGGGAAGACGATATTTCACAACCACTATTTGCAGACGTCGACTAATGAACACCCCTGCAAAGTTCAGTACAGTCACCTGGTGGCCCAGGAACGCAAGCGTATCCAGCGAACGACTGCTGTTGGAGGCTCAGTACGCCAATCGGACAAGAAGGAGAATGAGGAAGCTAATAAGACGCAGACAGTGAGTGGCTTTTATTAAAGATCTTTATCCCGGTGAGCCCAAGCCTATACCAGCTGGCTAAGGAGAAAAAAAAGTGTACAGAAAAAGTTTATTTTATTTAATCCGCTAAGGTTAGAGAGAGACAATGACGTTGTTCTAGTTCTGGGCAAAGGCAGCCAATATTTAAAACAACCATGGCAGATCATCAGGCTACATTAGTGCTGCAGAAGCTCCTGAACGTAATACAGTACTGCTTTTACAGCAAAAGTCAAATGAGCGGCCTGTGTTTAAGTTTCATTCAATTTGTTGTAATTAGTGTTAATTTCTTCAAACCAAAAACTAAACAAAAATAATTTCGTCAACACATATTTTTCATCGGACTAAAGCTAGACTAGACTAAAACCCTAATTAATAAACAATAAATAAACCTAAATCCGTATGCATTTCCGTCGACTAATGAAGACGAGACGAAAATGTATTCCAGTTAATAAAAACTGGACTAAAATCTATGGACATTTTAGTTCATGAACAAAGACGAGACTGAAATTATATAATTGTCTCTGTCATGTGACACACAGTGACACACCCCCTTTCAAATCTGCAGCTGACGAGTGCAACATGCACAAACACATGGGACAGACAGGAGGTGAATTCACGGCGAAAGGTTAAAAAAAAGAGTAAATTATCATTATAACTAGGGATGTAACGACAACAGCAATATCGGCGATATTAAAACTGCCACAATATTGTAGTCATGTCTCCATATTAAAAGCAGCGCATCTGTTAAAAAAAAAGTCAGGTTGATTTCCATTTGTGCAGTGCTAGCACCCTCTGATGGCTAGTTTCTTTTAGTACAGTTTAATTTTCATAAGCTTTGGTTTGGCCCTTCTATGTTTAAAATCCACGCTAATGGTCAGATGAAGGGGAGCGTAATATGCTTGTGAAGCGAGTCAATATGTGGAGGAACTCAATGTGTGGATACAATAGCAAGGAAGTGCCTCAATATTAAGTGTTAGTAGAGATTGTAGGTTGTTTATATGCATTGCTGTTATGTACAAAAGCACAATATTGTGCTTTTTTTTTGTTGTATGAGCTATTTTTTTCTTTTCACTGTTGTAATTTTTTAAATATTGCCAACCTTCCTTCAATATCGTGATAATTATCGTACCGTGAGCTTCGTATTGTGATAATATTGTATCATGATGTTTGGATATCGTTACATCCCAAGTTATAACGTAACGTATCCAACGGCTATAACGTTCCAACAATAACGTAAATCGTTCACTAACTAATGCTGTATTATTTACTAGCTCGTAGCATGGAACATAGAAGCAAGTAGCCACTTGTTGATACACTGTAATTGTGTGTGAAGTTGTTTTTCATCAAAAAGATGGGAGAACATTTTATGTGAATTAGTTTTAGATCTGAAATGTTCAACATTATCTGCTGACAAAAAATATACAGGGGTAAAATGATTGTCCTGACTAAAACTAGACTAAAACGTTGACAGTTTTTGTTGACTCACACAAGACGAATACATTTTTTTGGACTAAAAGATTATAAAATGTTAGATTTATTGTCGACTAAAAGTTGACTAAATAAAAATGGGATGAGTTTGACTAAGTATGATAAAAACTGACAAACGTGGACAGGACTAAAACTGATACTACATTTAAAAATGCCTGATAAATGTGCATTTTTAAGTAATTTATCCATTATGTATTTTTTTAAATTAATCAGCTTATTCGGTTATCAGATATTTTTTTCCTGCTAAATATGGGAATTGACATTGACCTAAAAAAAAAATTGGTACGGCCCTGTCCACTCTGGAGAGTGAAGGAATTTTGTGCTTCTTACTTTTTCAGGGACTTTTCCGTAGTGGATTCTTGAGCGTAATAGCCACCAAGAATGATGAAACAACATCTCTTACACTGATCAGCTTTGATGACGAAGACGATGGGATCAACTCGGAAAAGGAGGTACAGTAATATGAGCAGCAACCCCCTCACGTCTAAGACAAAAAAAAAGGTAGATCCGCGATTTTATCGCTTTCTACACCAATCAGTCATAGTTCATCTAATTATGGCTTGCCTAAAAATAATACAAGCATACGGAGACCCGATCTTAGCAGCATTGCTAATTTTCTGCATGTGTGAGTTCAGTTAAAGTGTGCATTTGTGACCACATGCCCATCATAGGACTCTGCAGGCACTGATAGTGGTGATCAAGCAGAGATGACAAAGTCAAAAAAGCACGATAAGGCCCATTTGGGGGAGCAGAGTAGTGAATCACCACTGCAACAGGTACATGAACTTGGCTCTATCCAATGTTCATATGGTACACCTGGGTTCTCTCAGGGTGCTAAAAAACAAACAAACCTTAAATCCCGGCAAGTTAAATGTAGGTAATTTTGCTTTACATTTAACATACGATCAATGGGATGCCACGGACTTCCGACTTCCGGGTTTTACACATCAGCGCCGTTTCAGGTCAGAGCTGGCCGCGTTCCAACACTCGCACCCCCACCCCTGCGCCTCCAACCGCGCGCTCCCGCTCATCGGCGGGAGGGCGTCTCGGCTATTGGAAATGCTTCGGACACTGACACAGACTCTACACACTCGCAGCCTCGCACCCGTCGACGGGAGCGCGCAACCGAGGGGCACAAAGGTGGAAGCGCAAGTACTGGGACGCTGCCCACACGTCGCAAACCGGAAATGGTAACAAAGTTGATGGGTGAAAACCCGGAAGTCCTCCCTCCTCCGTGGCATATAGTCCATTGTTTGCCTACAGAGGGTTTAACGATAAGTAACTCTTATTGTCTCTTATTTGACCATTAGCAGCCAAGCACAAAATCTAATTTTATTTAAACACAAAGCAAAATTATGCCTAAAGTATTGCGATCCTTTAAAGGCCCCACTCACTTGCCGGACACCACAGTGCAGAATGTATTTCATTCAAAGGAGAAAATAAACTTTTTAAAGAAAGAGATCGCATCCATCCACTCTCTGTTCTGTATTTGGATGACAAACATTCGTTTCTGGATCCAATGATGTCATTTGCTTCCTGTAATGAGGCTTTTTTTCATGCTTCGTTATGGATCTGAAGCAGATACTTGTACTGTTCCCTTGCCTGTCGGACTTTATTTGACACGCATTATAAAAATAAACACAGATTTAGGGTGCGAAAGACTCTTACCTGTACACATATGAACCATTTGAGTTATTTTCCGCTAAAATAAAGTAGACATGTTCATACTAGCATTACTACAACACCTCACACATTCTCTATCACTATTCTTTATTAACACAGTGATAAGCTATACCTTTTTGTATTAACCTTGGTTGCTCTGAGTCCCACACTGCCCCACTGTCGTATGGTGTTCCACATGGTTCAATTCTGGGGCCTCTGCTGTTTTCATTGTATATGCTGCATCTGGGTTCTATCTAAGAAAACATGATATTTCCTTCCACTGTTATGCGAACGACTGTCAGATCTTTGTCCCATTGAGGCCACTTTTGTCCCGTCTAGTGGAAATTAAGCCCTGGGTAGCACTCCGTTTCTTGAATTTCAATGAAAAGAAAACCTGTTGCCATGAAGACAACAAAATAAGTCATTGCTTCCTGTAAAGGTTCTCAGCTTTGTGTTTAATAGATCCAGGTTTGACAGGGCCAGTATCCCTTTCTTATCCTCAACAGAATCACTCAATCATCATGAATATATGCCAGAAGAATGGAACTCTGATGCCTTTATTTGTTTATTAAGTGGCCAAACTTTTTCACATATATCAGTACAATCGTGCGTTTTTTGAAATGTGTTTCTCTCAAAACCTACATACATTTCGTAGGCTGTTAGATTTTTAGCATGTCCCACACACTGCTGTGTTTTTGACTGTGTGTACTTTTATAATAAGGGATTAAATGATAACAATAATTTACATGGTTTTATTATTAACAACACGTTTTTGAGAACATGTGCCTTTTTGATGATGTAATTTGTGTCCCAAAGACATTTATCTTATGGTGATGTTGACTTGCCAGATTTTTGTAATACAAAATGGGTGCCTTGGCTCAATAAATGTTGGAATTGGGAAACACAGCCTTAGATCAGCCCCATACATTCAACATGAATCTGGCATAGAAGTGAATCTGCATGGGCCTCACTTTGCAGCCAGATCATTTTTGACCTGACTAATGCCAATTATTTGAACTTAACCCATATTCACATTTTATTGACCATCCCAAAAAAATCATCTTCATCTTGACATTGAGTTGAATTGGAATGCTTGTTTTGTTATTATTATTATTTTTCTAATCTTTTAAGCTGTCTGGCGATTTTCCGATCTTCGACAATTCTATTTCCTCTGACAGTCAACTGGAGACGGATGAAAAAGAAGGCGAGGATGATGAGGCTGGAGCTGCCAAGGGGTTTGTTTTGTCTTTACGTTTTGTTGGTGATGACATTAATGTTTTAAACAGACAACAAAAAAATGTGTAGAAAAATCCTTAAATTTCCCAACTATTTTACAATGTTATCAGATTAACAGATTAGCTTGCTTTCATCTTCATCTTGATGTCACATGATCATTTATGTGTGTATCACGTTTGTGAACTAAATTGTTGCCAGGGAGAGTTTATAGTTTTTTAATCCAGGCCCCTATAGACCAATGAAGCTCAGCCTAAACCAGGGGTTGCCAACCTTGATTAAAGTGAGAGCTACTTCTTGGGTACAGATGAGTGTGAAGGACTCCCAATTTGACACATTTCCGAAATAACACATTTTGCTCAAATTACATTAATATCAATAGAGAGATGCTTGCACCAGATTTAGCAGAACGATAATATAGTTGATGATAATCAAACTATCATTAGTGTTTCCTTGTTGCAATTGAGGGAATGCTGTAGTTTATTTTCCTCCGCTATGTATTGTACTGATGGAGATAAAAAAAATTTTTGAACAGGGCCAACATGGCTCACATCTACTTGTAAACAGAATCCATCCACACGATTATATCTTGTCGGCATCTGTTCATCTCTTGCCGTCGCACTTCTTTTATGTGTGGTGCTCCTAGTGTTCAAACTGAGGCATTACCGTCCCGCCATCAGAACAAGATGAAACAAAACCTTGTGTTCCTAAAATGAGCACTTTTACCGGATAAATGGTCAGCATCGTTTAAATTACCAGATATTTTCAATGTATTGATTTGGCCACTTGATATTTGTGTTTTATTTTAGTTTTAATCTTTTTTTTTTATTGTGTGGTCTAAATGAACTATGTATTTTATAAATAAAAGATGAAAACATCCCAGAAAACTGCCAGTAATTTAATCTAATCTTAAGAAAAAATACTATATTTGGGTATAAAATTTCCTGTATTGGATATATTTTTGTTTATATCACACACCTCTAGTACCAGTCTATTTGCAGTAATACAAAATACCGTAACTCAAAAATATTAAGGTTAGCACTGAGTGCTGGATCAAGTGGTGTACTGCCCCCACCTGCCTCCTTAAAAAAAAAAAAAAAAAAAAAATCATCAATCTTTTGTCCTCGTTTGCTAAAACAACTTGCAGTAAATTGATTTGTGTCTCTCGTTGAACACTTCCACAGCTCAGATAAATCAGATCATGACTCCTCCGATAAACGTGAACACATTCGGTTTGCTCATGCCGTTCATGGCCCAGGAGTTCAAGTAGACCAAGAGAAAGAAGAACCTATCAAAAAACCTGGGGTGAGTAGCTGTTGAAGTGAAGATATATCAAATAATGTGTTGGATTTGCAGATGATGAGTACAGTATGTCATCACTGTCAAATTTTCAAATCTACAATTTGAATCAAATCAAATCCACTCCAAAACATAAGTGCTCATTGTTGTTTTGTCAGGCTCTCTTTTGCAGCGGATTCTTGAGTGTTGTAGGCAAAGGACAGGATGAAAGTTATTCTTTTTCACTTACAAGCCGTGACGATGAAGACAATGCCATCTCTGAAAAAGTGGTAACCATGACATTGTACTTCATTTAATACACTGTATATTGATTGCGTCAGTTGTTGGGCTAAATATTTTTGTCGAAGTCCCATCACTTTTTGTGTTTTGTGTGTGTGCAAATGTGTTCACCGTAGGACTCAAGAAGCAGCGGTGCAGATCTAATGGAGCAGCCACAAATGCAGAATAAATACAAATCTGCACACCAGAGTGCTTACTTGGAGCAACAGGTACTGTGTGTTTACTTTATGTTCACTCTGATTTGGTTATGACCGCACACATCGTGTCAATCTCAGTGGACTTAAAACAATACATTTGACCAATCTTTTTTTTCTTCTTCACATCATTAAAGCTCACAGGTGAAGCTTTATACATTGCTGTCTCTGTAGATGTAGATGTCAAAGAGGAAGATGAGGCTGACGTAGTAAAGAGGTATGTAACGATTTTGATATTATTTATAAAAAGTAATTCAATTGAACATATTTGTAAAACTGAAAGATTGATTCCAGACTATATCGACTATATAAAATTTTTATTGCGGCAGTTGGCTAGTTAGCAGTGAAGTGTTGTGTTAACGAGCATACGACACAATTGGGACGGAAACTGAAAAAACAAGAGGCCAACTTCGAGCACAGCCTAAACTCCAGGTCACACTACAAGAAAACGGAAAAAACAAATATTTTTTTCGAGCACCATGCACGAGCTTGACACAAAAGCTGCAGTTACGCTTTAGGTCGGAGGTGGCAGGCGTGAGTAAAAAAGTGACAAACTCCACAATGCATCTTTAATTATAATACCACACTGCAGATGTACAAAACAGATACTTTCAGTAATTTATTGTCTACAAACTAAATGTTAAATACTTCCGCTTTCTGATGAATGTCCTTTTTGTCTCGCAGAGTCCCACACTTGTTTTGGTATATCAAAAACATAAAAACACAGGCGAAAAAAATGTTGAACAAAATAATGAATGCCAAAAATTAAATACAGCTTTTGTGATGCTTTGTGACGTTAAAAACTGCAGTGATGTTGTAAACTTGTTCTAAACAGTTTATTATTAAAACTATTTGAAGATTTTCACTTAGCATAAAAAATTGTAAAAGTTATTATATGATGCGATCTTAGGGGTATGTGACTGAAACAGACGATGAAATTTATAATACCAGAAAATGAGGACAGGTTCTAAATAAATGTTTAGGTAATATGGATACCCTGGACTTGAATCTTTACTGAAACATTTGTAAATTATTATTTTTCTTGTTGTGCTGACACTTTTGTGTATTTTTGTTTAGATTGTTATTTTGGAATGTCAATTGTTTATATGTAGTTTTTGTGTTGTTGTTGTTTTCATTTTTGATTGTGGGGGTGTTTTTGTTATGGTTGCAAAAATGTCAGTAAAAAAAAATACTAGACAATATTAGCTTGTTCACTGAAACAGCCTCTGCAAAGTGACAACTCAAAATGTTCCTTTTCCTTCATTTTATTAGGCAGTGTATATATGTATATGAACATTAACTCATTCACTGCCATTGACGGCTATAGACGTCAAAAATTAATTTGAACTATTAGTTTCACATTTTTTCCACTTTTGTTAACAAGAGTATAAAAACTTAGAGTTTTTTTATTGTACATTTAGAACAGATAAAAAATTTGTGATTAATCGTGAGTTAACCATTGAAGTCATGCGATTAATTACAATCAAAAATTTTAATCGTCTGACACCCCTAATTTTCAATAATCTTTTTTTCCCAATAGTTAACTCACGATTAATCACAAATGTTATATCTGTTCTAAATGTACAATAAAAAAATTCTAGGTTTTCATACTCTTGTTAACAAAAGTGAAAAAAAGTGAAACTAATAGAAATAGTTCAAATGAATTTTTGACGTCTATAGGCGCCAATGGCAGTGAATGAGTTAAAAGTGCAAATATCTATGGCATCTGAGTCACTGCAAATGTGTATTTTAATATCGTAAGTGTAAAATGCATATGAATGTTGCCACTTACACGACGTGAATAGTATAATCCAAAATATTATGTGTTTTGTTCTAATGTTTTCAGACTATGATTAGCACATGCCTCCTAGATATGTCCACATACATTTTGGTGGAACGCCATCACGGTTTTCCTACATATGCCAACATAATGGACCAGTTTCACCTGGCTGCGCAGTACACAGGTTGGCTGTGCTAGCCAGTCACTTCTACAATAAATGTCTTTTTGTCTTTCGAAGGAATATGAAACCTGAGATAGTAAAGAATGCCTTGTAAATGATGGCAATACTTGACAACGCCACACGGCATTTTGATAGCACAACAGATGAGTAAACAAGTCCAAAATGAACATCAACGTGCTGCAGCACACGACGTCACAGTGATTATGTGAACTTGTCCAAAATTTCCAACATGGCAGCGCACAGGCTATGACATTATTTTGATACTTTATCTTTTTTTTCAGGGACTCAGATGCCATTGATACTTGCACTTTTAATGTTCACGCACACACAACCAAATAGAATGAAAGAAAATGAATTTTGATTTGTGTGTTCATTTAAATCGCTGCAATTTTCCCAACTCTCCCTGCAGCCTGGATGAATTTCGGAATGGCTTTGGCGTAGAAGGCCACTTTTTTCCTGAAACACATGACCGTGAATGCATCCAGATGCCTTCATCTAGTTCTTCTATTTGCGCTTCAGGAGCTGGAAAAGTCAAACAAGTAGAGGAGGCTAACAAAGCATGTGCGGTGAGTGGCTGGTAAAGTATTTTTGTATATCAAGACTCTTACTTTGACACTTCCGTCTGCTGTCTGCTTCCGGGTCCAAATTCTGCTCCTCACGTCACAGATCACTCGAGACTATGAATATGTGCCTATTGTAGTTCGCCAAACAAGAATGTCATAAACTGGACTATCCACAAGTTCTATAACCGATATGACATAATGGCACTAGGTACAAAGAACCCATTATTCCACTCAATACAATTACAATACATTGGCATTAAAACATGAGTTCTGAACATTCCAAAAGTTTCTGTCTTCAATGTCATTAAAATATATGTATAAAAAAAAAGATTCCATTGATGCATTGGTGTGTTGCCATGGTTATTTTTATTTATTTCCAACCTGAACATAAAAACACAAGTGAACCTTTATCTTTTATTTTTTTAAGTTATTGCATGATTAGATTTTGTTGTTGTTGTGAAATTTAATATGAATGTTCTTCCATCCATGTTTTGTGTGTTTGATTTAGGACACAAAAGGCAATAATGTAGAACTAGTAGAGGTGACTGATTCAGAATCTGATAACCAGCATACTGAGTCGCCACAGCAACAGGTAGAGTGCATCTAAAAAGTCATCTAAGTGCTTCACTTTTCCTACATTTTATGTTACAGACTTATTCCAAAATGGATAAAATTCGATTCTTTAACAATTCTATACACAACAACCCATAAATAGAATGTGAAAAAAGCTTTGAGCTGACTTAACTTAAAATGTTCGGAGAACAGTCTCATTCAGGGAGGTGGCCAAGAATGCCGTAGCCATGCAGTCACACCTCCGACATCCCTCTGTGAAGAGAGGCAAACCTTTCAGACTTTCTCTGCAGACGGAAGCCAGTCGTTATTAAAAGGCACATGAAAGCCTACCTGAAATTTGTCCAAAGACACCTGAAAGACTCTTGGGCCATGAGAAAAAATTTTTTCTGTTCAAATGAGACAACATCAACACTTTGGTGTGAAAGCCAGATGCCTTAAGAGGATTGGCGGAGTGTGTGCTCATCTGATGGCTAATATGTCAGAGCTAAGATCAGTTTGACATGCGTTTTGAAAGACAGCATGATATACAGCTCAATAGCTACTGTAAATATTCTAAGGACTCTACCTTTGGAATTTTATCGCCTTTTAAAATAATTTCAAATGTGGGGTGACAATTACGTCTTACTGTGTGTAGAAAAAACACACTCAACCATTTTGTGAAAATTTAATGTCATGAATGTTTGCACCATCCATTTTGATATTTTTTTCCCATTGGGTTCTTGGAAAACAGCTGTAGCTTTCTGACTTGGCATAAACATATATTACAGCATCATCTGCATGCATTTGTGGTACAACTTCAGGACAAACAGCTGGAAGGGCATTAATATAAACGCTGAAAAAATAGGGGACCGAAATGGAGTCCTGCGGCACACCACTGAGCTCTTAATTCTTGTGCATTATTTCCTATTCTTTAAATATAATTCAAACCATTTTAATGTGACATCTGAAAAAATAGGAAATGATCATGTCAGGATGACTTTTTTTTTTTGCTTATAATATAGTAAATTGGAATAAGGCTTTATCAACATGGAATAAATGAAGCCGTGTGAACACATTTTGCATTCCATTTAATATCATACATTTGTGTAATTGGAATGGTATCACAATTATAGTATATCCATGCGTCTTGACTGTCACCCTGGTATCTTGTTATGCAGTAGATTTGAAATTTGATTTTCAGTCTACAAGTTGTTTTTCCCTCTTTGTGTCATGAAGCTTCCACCAGAGCTTCGTTGCTCTGACAATTATGTTCGCTGTGACAGTCAGCTGGTGAGGGACATCCAAGAATGGGAGGATGAGAAGAATGATGCTGTCAAGAGGTTTGTTGTTCGCATGTTCATGGAATCTTGCTATAATCATTAGATGTGTGGTAATATTTGTCAAATATAAAAAAAAAACCTGTTATTTTGTTTGCATTAACAACTACAGTACCTGTCCTCAGTGTCCCGGTTTGTTTTTATTTATTTATTTATTTTTAAATCTTTGTTTTATTTTATGATTAAATTAATTATTATATTTTATGATTGTATTTATTTATATGTTTTATTTATATATTTTATATTGATTTTTACATCTTGTTTCTGACACATCCTTCTCCTTCCCAATTTTCCCATTTGTCCTTGCAGCCAAGATAAGTCTGGGCACAACTCCCTTGCCAGAGACATCCACAGTTGTCAGCTAGGCTCGGGAGCTGGGCAGGACCAGGAGGGAGAAGAACCAATCATAAATATGGACGTGGGTAGCTGACATATGACCTTGCATAGAAATACTTCAAGTATATTGACTTGGGAATTTGAGAATTTTAAGCATTAGCTACATTTTGTCTTTTATGTAATCGAGTATGTGCTTCCTTAACATTGTGATATTCATCACAGTATGCTTTATCTGTGTTTTAAAAGGCCCATTCTGAAGACCACAGTTCTGAATCATCACAGCAACAGGTAATGTTCTGTATCCCTTCTATGTACCTTGCTTCTGGCAGCACATCTTGTGTGCTCTTCACATAAGGTCAAATATCACCTTTTTTGTGTGTATGTGTTCAGTACGTGCTCTCAGAGTATTTAGACTCTGTCAATTCTGTTTTCTCTGAAAGTCACATATCGATATTACTTTGGTTTAATTGAAAACTAAGCATTTGGTGTGTGTGTGTTTTTTTTTTTGTCCTTTAGCTATCTGGGGAGTTACTGGACTTTGTCAGCTCTGGCAGCTTTGTGGCGATGGATATCAAAGGGAAGGAGGAGGAGGAAGAGGAAGAGGAAGAGACAGAAGCGACTACGAGGTAATTCTTTTTTCTCTTCAGAGAAAATGGTGACCAAGATTACAGTAGTTTACAGGTCATAGTGGTCTAAGTCTCATTCTTTACTATAATTTTTAAATATGTAGATGTAAATTCCTTCTTCTAAATGGAATTGTACCAAATGCAATATGCTGAGGAAAGGGCTGTTACTTTTTAATAATGCAACGGTACAATCTTCAATTCCAATGAAGTGTAAAATGTTAATAAAAGTAGAATGCAATAATTTGCAAATCTTTTTCAACATGTGAAATTGAATAAACTACAAAGAAAAGATATTTAATGTTCAAAGTGACAAAAAAAAATGTCTTTTTTTTCCTTTCAAATATCCTCATTTCGAATTTGATGCCTGAGACAGGTTCCAAAAAAGCTGATACAGATGCAACAAAAGACTGGGAAAGTTGAGGAATGCTTAAAAAATATGTTTGGAACATTCCATAGTTGAGCAGGTTAATTGAAAACAAGCAAGTGTCATGATTGGAGTATCCCCGAAAGGCTCAGTTGTTCACAAAAATGGGGCGAATTTGACCATTTTGTGAACAACCACGTGAGCAAATAGTCCAGCAGTTTAAGAAGATTTCTCAAGTTGAAAGGAGCTTAGGGAATTCATCATCTACCGTCCATAATATTATCAAAAGATTCAGAGAACCTAGTGGAACCAATTTTGAATCCCTGTGACCTTCAATCCCTCAGGATGCAATAAGTGCATCATACCTGCGACTGATTAACTTTACCAGACTGTTGCATTCTTCATTTGCCTTTACTGCGGCCTCTTTCAGTTCTTGTTAATTTCTGGGGATTTCTCCCTTCAGTCTCCTTCAGGAGGTTAAATGCATGCCATGTTGGGTTAATGTCCGGTGATTGACTTTGCCAGTCTAAGACCTTGCACTACCCCAACCCGCCCCCAAGGCCAAGACCATTGTTTTGTTGCATGATGAAGCTTCTCTTAATTAGTTTGGACACATTTTTCTGTAAATTGCCCGACAAAAATCCCTGAAAAAACAAGAACTGAAAAAGGCTGCAGTAAAGGCCTGTAAAAGAATTACAAATGGAGGTTGCAACAGTGGGTGGCTAAGACCTTGCACGACTCCAAGCCCCCCTCCCAAATTCAATTGAATTTAGGTCAAAATGGATATGAAAATCATGGTATTCTGTTTTAATTTACGTTTTACACGTTAACTGAAATGGGGATTTGCAAATCAAATTAATATTAGGTCTTAGGTCTGATTAAAAATTGTACTGGATTGACGCGACAGTAACTTTACAGAATAATTTTTTCACATTTTTGCAAGTAAACTAACACTTATGCTTTATTATTATTTTTTTTTTAACTCCTCTGCAGCCAAGATGAATCAGTGAGCGAGCCCTTCAGTGAAGACGTACACAGCTGTCTAGTGGAAGAGGTGCAAGAACATTTCCAGTGCAATCCTGTTTCTGACTCAAGAGCTGAACACTACAAGGAAGAAGAGAAGCCGGCCAAAACAACTTTGGACAAGACCCATTCTTTGGCTGTCAGTACTGCATCGCCAAGGCAACCGGTATTTGCACTGTGACTCAATAATTCACTCTTCATTGGACTTAATGTTGTAGTTATACTACATTAATTGTTATGCAATCCCCTCCAGTAGTAATGCAACAGCAAGGTAAATTCCTTTTTTTAGGCTTTCAGATCAATGAGAGGGGGGTGGGGGGCCTGATGTGTGAAACCCGCAAATCGGAAGTCCGTGGCATCTACCCCATTAAAGTAACATTTATTATTTGGTTGATAACACTTACTTGCAATAAGTGCATCAAGCCTGCGACTGATTGACTTCACCAGACTGTTGCATTCTTCATTTGAAAATGAAAATGCTTTTCCAGGCCTTTACTGCAGCCTCTTTCAGTTCTTGTTAGTTTCTGGGGATTTCTCCCTTCAGTCTCCTATTCATTAGGTTAAATGCATGCCATGTTGGGTTAAGGTCCGGTGATTGTCTTTGCCAGTCTAAGACCTTGCATTATCCCCACCCAGCCCCAAGGTGAAGACCATTGTTTTGTTGGCAGTGTGTCTAGGGTCTTGTTGCATGATGAAGCTTCTCTCAATTAGTTTGGACACATTTTTCTGTAAATTGCCCGACAAAAATCCCTGAAAAAACAAGAACTGAAAAAGGCTGCAGTAAAGGCCTGTAAAATAATTTTAAAATGGAGGATGCAACAGTGGGTGGCTTCAGACGAAACGTGTTCTGTCCTGAATTTAACACATGCATATGTTAAATAGCATGCAGCGAAAGCTGGAATTGTCAACATTTTTTCTGATATTCATCTTTTGATCTGAAACACAAATGTTTCAGTAACAAAAACAAAGGAATTCAATTGACCTTGCTGTTTCAATACTTTTGGAGGGACTGTATGTTGCAGCAGCCCTTATGTTAATGCATAGCCCGATTTTTACTAAGATCTTAGAAAAATGTTTATGTGCTTTTTTTTTTTTACATCCTGAAGTTTGTGGACTGCGACACTTACGTGGGCCTTGACAGTAAGCATGTTATGCAAGTCAATGACAGAGATGATAATGAGAAGACGGTGGCTTCCAAAAGGTTTGTTCTTTCTTACTTACTGTTCTGTTTCTTACTGTTCAGGAAACGGCGCTTATGATCATAATGTGACTTGTGCTACAGTCTAAATTTGTTGTTTTTCCAAATCTTTCCTAGTTATTTAATTCCCCTTTTGAAGTTTTTATTTTTTATTTTAATGCTTTTCTGTTACTAAAATAATCAGTTTTTGTTGTTTTTTCTTGCAGTACTGAGGCTGTTGGGCACTCTGGACCAGTGGATGAGCAAAGTAAAACTCATACAGTGAGTGTCTGTCTTTGACAACATGTAGACATACTGTAATGCAAAATGAATTTTGCAGATAATGCATGCAATGATACTTGACTAGTGCTAGACCAAACTTAAGTGGTTTGGAGTCTATTCTTGTTTGTAAAGGGCACCAGGTAGTAAGGAATGAATTGTTCTGTTACTCTGCCCATCTTAGATATTGATGAAAACAAAAATTTACCTTAAAAGAAAATGATATCAACATATCTTTGGCTATGTTGGCCCGATTCAATGCAATTTGATTGCATGAGAAATTTGAAAGTTCAGTGCTATGGCTATTTAAGATACGCTATGTTTCAATTCACTCGTTTTCACTTAGATATTGGTTTTGGTTATGTGATTATTTGTTTGTTTGTTTGTTTTTATTTTATTTCAAGAGGTTGTGTTTGGATGTGATTGATTTGTCTGTGTTTATACTTGTACATTAGGACTCAGTAGTGGCCATCAGGGATGGGGACCTAGTAGAGGAGATAACTGAGCTTGAGGCCCAGTCTGAGGAACCGTGCTCTGAATCACCACGGCAGGAGGTAGACCAAAGACTGCCATCTATATTTTGAGACGCCGTCGTGTCTGGCAGCTCATAAATCTACCAGGGTCTTGCGTTTGAGATGAATCAGAAGTGGCTAATTAACTAATTATTTTGTTCTTGTTGTCTTTTTTAAAGATTTCAGAAGAGGGTTCGAACAGCGGTGATTTAGTTTCTGAGACAGAGACTAGTAGTAAGAGGTTTGTTTTTCTAAATTAATTCATGAGAACAACTATTATCATCCTAAATGCACTGTATCGATCATAACAGGACTGTTCTGGTTATCTTAATTTATGAGATTTGTCATGTGGTTTTTTTGTTTTTTGACTTAATCTCTGTTAAATTCACCGTTCCCACTCCTCGCCGTAGCCAAGATGAGTCGGGGAACGACTCCTCTGTTGAAGATGTTGACAGTGACATGGTGGCTGAAGAAGCTCACGACAAACAAAAGACATCAGCTGCAGTGAGTGGATGTTTGAACATATGCACAAGTTCAGCATGTTATGTTTAAGATGATGACATTCTCGCCAGACAGGAATTACGTTATTTTAAAGAAAAGTGCTCACAGTCTTAGATCCGTTTTTTTGTGACAAACCGTCGGCCACAACAATCATCTTTCAGGCCACCGTAGATAAAACGTGATAGGGTTTTGTGTATATGACTTTAATTCATTATGAAGTCATTTACAACAGACAGAAGCTAAACTTATCAGGGGTTCAACTTCACTAAGCTTCCAATTTCAACTCAACTTCTCAGAGTGGAGGTCCTTCAAACTTCATGTTTGTGGTTCTCTCTGGGCATTATAGCATCCTCCCACAGTCTAAACATTTATGTGAGGTCTGTCAATATGCACCCTGTGTTTACCTGGTGATCCGGAGAGGAGAGGTATAGTTTACAAATGTCTAGTATTATTGTTGTATATAATACTGTATATAGCGTGGCAGAGACTCCGAGTAAATGGCTGCATTATGTGACATTGAGCTAATAGCAATAGCATCAGCAACTAACAGGGTTGAGGGAGATGTTATTGACCTGGTTACATTCTTGTGACCAATAGGTCACAATGATAAATAAAATGAAAAAAACAAAAGTGATGCCAATTTACAAAAATGTTGAAAAACATTGTGTCAAATCTTGGTCATCTAATTTTTCTAAAATACTTAACTTTTTTTTATAGAAATACTTGATGCCTTTGTTGAAAAATAGGATTTACTAAATGACCATCAGTACGGCTTCAGAAAAACGATCAACAGCTTTGGCAGTGATAGAATTTGTAGAAAATACAGCTACAGCAATAGATAAAAACAACATGCAGTGGGTGTATTTATTGACTTGATATTATTGATCATTTGATTGTAATGAGTTATTCAATTAAAATAAAACAAAATGTATGGTGTTTGATGGTATGCAACTCAACTGTGACATAAAACTAATTTGAAATGGTATTGAAATTGAAATAGTCACTGAAACATTTTTGAGGAATGGTTATTGATCATAAACAGGCCACAGGTAGAATACACCACATGTAAAATAGCTAAATCAGCGGCTGTTCTTCATAAAGTAAAGGATTTTCTAAATACGAAAAGTCTTCATATATTGTACTCTTTTCTTGTGTTGCCTCACATGCTATACTGTGCTGAAGTTTGGGCTAATCTATATGAAGCAAATGTAGACGCAATTGTTTGACTACAGGAAAATGCAAATAGAATAGTTAATAATGTTGGCGACAGAGAATCAACTAATCAAATATTTATAAGATCTGTTATTTTAAAATTAAAGAATTGGATATCATTTATATGAAGACATTGGATGATGAAATTGTATCCATGCCAGGAGCATTTCATCAAAGAGGAAGAGGAGGTAAAGCAATTGAGGCATGATCAGGAGATCCGGATTTGTCGACAAAAGGAGGAGCTGATGAAACAGGAACAGGAGGAGGTTGTGCAATTGATGAGGGAGAAAGAGACAAGAATCTGTAGACGAAAGATAGAGCTGAGGAGAGAAGAAGAGGAAGAAGTGGAGCAATTGGAGCGTGCGAAAGAAATGAGACTTCATGAACTGAGGAAAACGGAGGAGGAGGAGGAGGAACGGTTAAAGAGAGAAATGGACATTCAAAAATGTTGCTTGCAGGAGGAGCTCAATAGAGTTGAAAAGGAGGCCGAGCAGTCAATAAGAGAAAAGCAGATGAGAGTGAGATTCTGGAAAGAGGAAGAGGAGGAGGCAGAGCAGTTGAAGAGGGAGAAGGCGATAAGAATGTGCCAACAAAAGAAGGCGCTGATAAAAGAAGAGGAGGAGGAGGTGACACAATTTAAGAAGGAGATTGAGAGAAAAATCCATCACTTCAGCGAAAAGCTGAAGAGAGAGGAAGAGGAGGAAGCAAAGCAACTGAAGCAGGAGAAGGAGCTGAGGGTGCAGCTCCACCTGGAGGAGCTCCAGAGAGACGAGCAGGAGGAAGCAGAGATTTTGAAGAGGGAGAAAGATGCTCGATCTCACGTAAGCCAGGAACAACAGATGAGAGAAAAGGAGGAGGAGGAAGCAAAGTTGAAAAAACACATCGAAACTACCAAACATCGCCTCGACGAAGAGTTTCGTAGGGAGGAAGACGAGGCTGAGCGAATGAAAAGGGAAAGGGCAACAATCACACATTTACGCCAACAAGAAGAACTCAGAGGATATGAAGAGGCGGAAGATCAATTGGTGAGGGAGAGAAGAACACGGCTGCATCATGACGAACTGAGGAGAGAAGAAGAGAAGAACGCGCAGTTAATCAGGGAAAAGGATTTGAGAAACTCTCTCTTAATAGACCAATTTAGCAGAGAGGAGGAGGAGCAGATGACATGGCTAAGGAGGGACAAAGAGATGAGAATTAGGGCTTATCGGGAGGGACTGAGGGGAGAGGAAGAGGATGAGGTCAAATCTTTTAAGAAAGAACAAATGAGAAGAATTTGTCTTCAACAGGAGGCGCTTAGAAGAGAAGAAGAAAAAGAAGTGGACCAGTTGCGTAGGGAACGACAGAGAAGAATGCGCGTCTGCCAAGAAGAACCGGAAAGAGAAGAAATGAGTGACTTGGAGCAATTAAAAAGGAAAAATGCCGTGAGAAAAAATCTCCAGGAGTTTAGCAGTGAGGGAAAAGCGGCAGTACGGTTTGATAGAGAGAAGGCGAAATCATGGCCTCGCAGTAAGGCACACGGCATAAAGGAAAAATTAAAAGGGCTGTTTATGAGGGAGACTGATACGCAAACACAGCCCCATGAAGATGAACTGAGAAGTGAGGATGAGGAGGTGGGCTGCTCCTCAGTCGATGAAGTAAGCGGAAGAGAAGGAATGCGAAAGACACAACTCCACCAGGAGGGCTTGAGGAGCAGTGAAGAGGAGGAGGGAGAAGACTTAATGTGGGGAAATGAAACACATCTCCAGCGGGAGCTAAATAGAGAAGATGATGAGGAGGAGGTGGATTTTTTAAAAAGAGAAAAACAACGAAGAATTAGCCTTTGCATTGAAGAACTGAAGAGAGAGGAAGAAGAGGAGGTTGAGCAGTTACAAAGAGAAAGGGAGAAAAGGATGCGCAATTACGAGGAGAAGCTGAGACAAGACGAAGAAATTGAGGCAGAACATTTAAAGAGAGCAAAGGAGCAGAGAATACGTCTCCTCCAGGAAGAGCTCAAGGTCGAGGAGGAGGAGGAGGCAGAGAGATTAAAGAGGGACAAGGAGAAGCGAATGAGTCTCCTCAATGAGGAGATGCACAAAGAGGAAGAGCATGAGCGATTGAAGTGGGAAAATGAGAGAAGCGCATGGCTCCAGCAGGAGGAACAGGGCCAACATGAAGAGGAGGAGCACTATAGAAGGGAGAAGAAAAAGCGAACATGGCACAGCAAGGAAACGTTGAGGAAAGAGGAAAAAGAGGAGGTGGAGCAGTTGAAAAGGGAGAAGGAGAGGAGAATGCGTTACTGTCACGAGGAATTGAAGCGAGAGGAAGCTGATGAAGCGGAACGCTTGAAGATTGAAAAGGAACATCGAATGGGTCGTCTCCAGGATAAGATGAAGAGAGAAACGGACGAGTTGATTGACAAGTTGAAGGCTGAGAAGCAGAAGAGAATGCGTCTCCGACAAATAGACCTGTGGGGAGAAGAAGAGGAGAGGAAACTCAAGACGGAGTACAAGGAGAGGCTGAGGTAGGTTAATTATAATATTTATTTCGATTTATCCATGTAAGGCAGTCATTTTAATCCTCAGTTGCATTGTCAAAGAGGTAATATCAACACGTTATATTGGTCTGTAATTTGTAACATGAGGACTGACCAAAAGTATAGATTTGTGAAACTCACCGAAACTGGACATACCCAATGCCAGCGTTTGATAGCATTTGTGTGAATAAAGATCCTAGTTAAAGTGATAAAGTTACTAGTTACTATTAAAAATGTAGTCAGTAACATAATCTAAGTAGCACATCATGAAAACAATGTAACGATTACTGTCACTTGAAAAAGTACAAGTAACATACTTTTGTTTAGCATTGTTCCTCTGTGGTCTGAAAACACATTTCTCAGAGTGGAGAATGGAATCTCGCACGTTGCAAAGGGGGCACCAAATGTGTCAGGTTCAGTCAGCCTAGAACATTTAATTTAAAAAAAACTGACAAGGGAGGGAAGACAAGACACTTAGATTATTTTTGCTCGCGAGGAGAACGGACAGAGATGTGCACAGTTACAATCTCCTATCACTCTGAAGCACATTCTGCCCAGCCCTCTCTTTTTATTTTTTTTACAGGGCGTTCCCTAGTTACACAGCTGTGCTGCCCTAAAGGGGAGGGGCACACAGCAGCAACATCAAAACCATCCCGGATATGAGTCATTGTGCAGATAATGTAGACGTGTTTTTCTTCGGCACAGAATATTTCAACAGTCAAAGTTCAACAGTTCAACCGCAAAACACAGTTCTT
Organism: Vanacampus margaritifer; assembly: GCF_051991255.1. Lineage (NCBI taxonomy): Eukaryota > Metazoa > Chordata > Actinopteri > Syngnathiformes > Syngnathidae > Vanacampus > Vanacampus margaritifer. The sequence continues at coordinate 11,884,774 of NC_135436.1, forward strand.
GTTTTTGAAGCTGTAAGAGCATGAGTCATGCTTTGCAATACTATAAGAGTAAATATGGGATAATGTACATTTTTATGTACATTTATTCTGACAAAATGTTTGTTTTTTTGGAAGGGGGAAGGGGGTTCCCGTCCATGAAGAATATAGTGTTTGCATGAGGCACAATTTCCAAAGATTGCCATGTCTCTTCTGCTAGTTGGCATTACGACTCTTGGGTTTTGAGCGTTTAATTAATACTGTCTCTGTCATCTCCTCAGGGCTTTGCGGCAGTGTCTCCTGGTCAAGAGGAGATATGAGGAGACCTTGTTGAAAAAAATGTTTGGGCAGAAGGAAAAATTGACAGAATCTACCTTGATGAAGAGAGAAGAGGAGAAATTTCAACTCAGGTATGACAAAAAGTATTAAATTTGTAACTGAAATACTCCTTCATAAATGTTACTTGTTACCATTGAAATAATGGTTAAAAAAAACTATATGTCAAAGAAAGGATAAAACAGATTAATTAAACTTGTGTAACAGTCATCATCTCAAATGAAACTTGGAAACTTATAATTTTCCTTAAAGGAACCCTGACTGTCATGACGAATTTGTTCTATATTATTTAGTTGGTTGTTACTGACATAACTATGAGATACATTTTTCAAAAATCATTTCCAGTTTAATACATTTTGTAGAAACTTTATTTGCACGTACGCCGCCATTGGTATTTACTTCGCAACGCATTCAGTGCGTAGTGACGTAGAGTGGCGACTGGCTCTCTGCCGAACAATGTGAAACGCCTATAAAGAAAGCAAGGTAAGCCTCGTTGCGTTCCTAAAGGGACGATCAAAACTCTTAAATGTGTCTGGTGAATGACGAGAGCACGGCGTGGTGGAAGGTGACTCTTAGCCTGGAAATCCAGACTCACTCGCGACTTTGCCGGAGAGTGAGTCTGGTATCAGTCGCATTTCTGAGGCGGGGCAAACCTGAGCTAACAGACAGTGGACTGAACCAATGAGCGAAGAGCGGACGTAATGTCAGAAATACGATTCGTTTAAGTCTTTTATTTATGTTTTTTTTTTTTTTGGAGACGGGGTAAAAATCCAACATGGTTACTAGCCGAAGAGAGACAGTAGTGAATGACATTGTTGTTGAACGTCGTCGTTAAGGGAAAAACTTGATGACTGAGTGACGTTGCTCAAGAAGATAGCATCACGCAAGACGAATTTGATTTGGCCGTCCTGTTTTCGGACAGAGCCGAATCGCTGTCTATGGCCGCCTGTCCAGACCCACTTTCTTTTTGAAAAAATTGGGTGTGGCTTGCCAGGCTTGGTGACTCTCCCGATTGCATGTTGTTTCTTTAGGAACGCTACGAGGCTTAACTTGCTTTCTTTATAGGCGTTTCACATTGCTCTCCAGAGAGCCTGCCGCCATTCTACGTCACTACAAACTGAATGCGTTGCAACGTGAATAACAATGGCGGCGTACGTCCAAATAAAGTTTCTACAAAATGTATTAAACTGGAAGTGATTTTTGAAAGATGAATCTCAAAGTTATGTTAGTAACAACAAAATAAATAATATACAGTAGAGCAAACTTGTCATGACAGTTGGGGTTCCTTTTAACATGGTAGTCAACCTTAAACACATTTCTTGACAATAATATGTTATATGTGACATCACTAGTCTAAACATAACATTCTGATTAATATTACTTTTGTGGAATATGAGTTATGTAGCAAAATCCAGCGTTTTTTATCTATCTCAGGGGGCAGCCATTTTGCCACTTGCTGTCGACTGAAGATGACATCACAGTTGCTCAGGGCTCAGGCAACGACCAATCACAGCTGACCTGTTTTCTGAAGCTCAGCTGTGATTGGTTGTTACCTGAGACCTGCACAACATTGATGTCATCTTCAGTCAACAGCAAGTGGCAAAATGGCCGCCCCCTGAGATGGATAAAAATGGCTGGATTTTGCTGCTTAAAGCATAACTCATCACTTAATCAACCTTTTTTTTGCTGATAAACTGTATAAACTGATGTCTACAAATGTTGTCTACATATTATATGATATGTTTGGTGCCACCTTAAGGTTAAGATAAACACAATTTGGCTGTTTGTGGTCTCATTACACGACACGATATGTATTACGTCACTAGTTCCGCATGACGTAGTCGCCCCCGCCGACGCCACCCACCGGCTCATTCTCGTACACGCCTCCTTAAACGGCTTCTTAGTGAGTTGCTGCTGTCAATCACAGCCAGACGACGCCCAATCCTCTTCCCATTCGCAACCCATCGGTCCTCCAGGCAACACCCACTTTGAGTGCCAATTTCAAATCTTAGTGAGGGGTGGAGCAAGAGTCTGACTTCTTGTTGAGTAATCCTTGAACTCATATTCCACTAACTCAATATTAACTAATTTACTACCATTGACGGCTATTGACGTCAAAAATTCATTTGAACTATTTCTATTAATTAAATTTTTTTTACACTTTTGTTAACAAGGGTATGAAAACCTAGATTTTTTTTATTGTACATTTAGAACAGATATCAAATTTATAATTAATCGTGAGTTAACTATTGAAGTCATCCGATTAATTACAATTAAAAATTAGGACCGTCAGGCGATGAAAATCTTAATGAATTGCATGACTTTACGAGTTAGCTCACGATTAATCACAAATTTTATATCTGTTCTAAATGTACAATAAAAAAATTATAGGTTTTCATACTCTTGTTATCAAAAGTGGAAAAAAAAAGTTAAACTAATAGAAATAGTTCAAATGAATTTTTGACGTCTATAACCGTCAATGGCAGGGAATGAGTTAACCAGAATACCATATTTATACCATATACACTAGACTAGTGGGGCTGCATAGAACATATCAACACATCAACATGATGGTCAAACAAACTTTATTATCGAGCACTACACCCAGATATTTGTATTTCTCCACTATCTCTACATCAGCACCTCTAGTAACAGTTGGTAGAAAAGAGGTTGACTTCCTAAAATCAATAATCATATCATTGGTTTATGAAGTATTCAATTGGAGATAAGACTCAACGCACCAGGCCACAAATTCATCCACACAGGTCCACGGTCCTGCTTGCCCTCCTGCAGAAGACGAGCAATAACTTTGTCGTCTTGTGCTATTGTATTTTTCCTTCCTTGTCTATAGAAATGGCCTGCCGAGCTACCGCGAGCAACATTTCGAATACACCGACCGTTTTCTGTGTTATGAATGTTGACTGGGGGACTGGGGGCGGCTGGGCCTGAATTGGGGTGGATGGGGGGCGGGGGGCCATGGGAGGAGCGGGGGCTGTGGACCGGTGGGGTGCCTGGCGGGCCTGCAGTGCCCCGTCCTGCTGCGTTGGGTTGGGGGCGCAGGCCGTGTTGGGGTGGGGGGCACTCCTGCTCCTGGGTTTGCTCTCCGGCCGGTGTCGGGGCCGGGGGTTGTCCTTTGGCGCTGCCGCGGCCTGGGGGGCCCTGAGGCGTTGCACTTGCTCTGTCCTGGCAGGGGTCGATGGCTCCCCTCTTTGGTGGAGATTTTCATGCATGCCAGATCCACCACACCAGCATCTATCAAAACTCAGACACAATCTTCCTCAGGTCATTGAATCGGTGGAGGCTGGTGTCTGTGGATCTCACTCTGCTTCGTCTGTCCTTCCTTCCTTTCCTCAGTCTCTCATTTGGTCTCGAGGTCTCCCTGATTTGTTGGAATTTAGATGTTTCTGGGGTTGGTGAAGGACTCTGGTTGGTGACGTGGTGGGTGGTGTCTGGTCGGTGCTGGATTTCACTTTCCTTTCTTTTCTTTGGTCCTTCCTCGGGTCTCCTGACGGCCTCACGACTCTGGCTGGAAGTGTTCGGTTTAGGTGAACGGTATGGGATTTTTTAATAGGTTTTAGGTGAACTAATGAATACACACTCACACACACGCACATACACATACTCACCCACATAGAAAAAAAAAAGAAAAAAAAAAAGAGAGAGCAATGATGATGACATGCCAAATCGGTAAAATTACCGAATGAACAATACTGAGCTCTCCAGAAAAAAATAATAAAAAATGAATGTTGACTGCACGACACAATGCATATTTAGTTAAAGAATGAAAATACAGTGCTGTGTGTTTGCGTGTTTGTGTGTGGGTACAGGCAGGACCGTGAAGCTGCCATAAGAGCACTTTGCCTTGCACTGGAAGAAGAACGGGAAGCTGAACATCAACAGCTGAAGGCTCAAAGGAGGCAATTCATTGAGCGCCTCAAGGCAGAGTCCGAAGACGAGCTGTATACTATAAGAACAAGACTCCATGAAGGCAGGGCAGAGAGGCTGAACTTTTTTACACCCGAGGTAGCTGTCGATGACTTTTGTCTCTTTGGGTTACAAACGTCCTAAATAATGAAATTGTTTATTGCTGTTATAATGGAGATGATCAGTAATCCCTTTAGCCTAGTTATCTTAGAAATGGTTTTGAGGGTAACCCAAGCTGTGTCTCAGCAGGCACATGAGAAGACTTTGGATTTGGGCTTCTGCAGCACGTTCCACCCACTGAATGGTGCAGGTAATATCATTCTTCTCACACACATTCTATTAATTGCACAAAATAAGAACTGTATCGATTTTCATACCTTATCCACAGCTCCAGAGTCCCAACATGAGCTATTCGGTGCTTTCAGACTGCCTACTCAGAGGACCAACGCCACACATTTCTCAGCCTACCCTCCGACTCTCACGAACGCCATGCCGACCTATAACACCACGCATCCCCCATTGAGCACTCCGGAGTCACTGTTCTGTCACACACGAGCAGCAATGCCTCTGCACCCGTTCACCACCACATCTTTGAGAGAAACATACCTTTCAAATCCTGCTGCTGGCTTTTGTGATCAGCTGAGGCTAAATAATTTCAATGAGCTCACGGTTTATCGTTTCCAAAGACAAAATTCACAATGGAGTCTTCCTGTAAACATGTGAATACTGTACATTTCTATCCATCCAGGAATAAATAGTTGATGGAGTGTGTACATTCTTCTACAAACTTTTTTTCTGTAGAATATCTGTCTGATGACGCCATAAATACCAAATAAATGCATTCATAAATCACAGATTCGAGAACCTCTTTAGCACACCATGGTCTACTTCAGGGATACTGAAAGGCAAATCTTAAATGGCCTCTTTTTCTCTCTCGATAAGATGAGTCAAATCATCAAGGTCAGTCAGGTCATGCAGCATGAAATAGTTGAATTGCTTACACTATTTTATCCTGTGGCTACAAGTTGTGTTAAATCTAAAGACACACTGGCAACTTCTCTGACCAGCCAATGCAGTCTATAGAATCAAAATTGAAATATACGAGTTAGTAAGAACAACATCTTGTGTTTTCAGTGTTGCCATCTTTTCATGTTATAGGCCTATAGGCCTGTTTAACCTTTTTTTTTTTTTTTTTTTTACCCGTAGTGACTATTCAAAATAATAATAATCTAAGCGTGCAAGATCAAGGGCCACTTTAAAAAAAACAATTTTTAGTTCGAGTTTTTTCTTTTTTTTCTTTTTATCTAATTAAAGAGACAGTGTATAGACTTTAGTGCCATCTATTGGTCAACTAATAGTTCATTTTAAAAACTTTTTTTTTTTTTTACACACTAATAATTTCAATAATATGCAAACAAATACAAACACATCAATGTAAATGTTATTATTTTATATAATCATAGGTTTAGTAATTCCTAATTATATTACATATGTCGCACCAGACCCGTCGCCAGAGCCCAGGCTTAAGGGGAGCACATTAAATGCATGGGGGCCCCCAATTATTATGAATACCCTACAGACAGCATTAACTGCCCCATATATTTGGATAAATTCACGTAGCACTGCCGTGCATCCATCCATTGAATGGCGCCTGCTGACCAGTATTATCAAAGACAGCATTTACAGCATACACATACAGTAGAGTACATACACATACACCGTCGTGAGTATGTTGAGGCCGCAGCTATATTGGATGAGGCAAAGTGAAGCTATTTGTAAAGATGCCTCGTTTAGTTTCTCTTTGGAGATGTATCATCAAGCCACAACTCATTGGATTAATAAGGAACCATTACCTTTGATTGTATTATCCCATTCGATCTCAATCTTACAAATGATTTGCCGATTTAATAATTGCCACATCCAATATGGCGGATGCGCTGACATCTTGGTCTTGTGCGCCAGCATCGTCGGCACTCCTTACGTTGTTTGGGAATGTCACCCTTTTATTTGTCTTGAATAAACGGCTACGGCGACGCCGAAAACAAGAACAATTTACGAGCGGCGAGCAGTAGCAGCAATGAACACAAGCAGCCACAGCGAGACCTGTGTTGCGTTTACTGAACCCAACACACTTAGTTTGTTACAATATTTTTAATGTCTTAGTGATAAACAACTCAACATTACGAAAAAAAAAGGGAAAAAAAGTTTATTTATAGAGATCCATGCCTTAAATGCACAATCATCTTGGTGGGTGGGCACCCCTATGGCCCGCCCATGGCGACGGGTGTGTGTCGTCGCACCTCGCCTTACAGGAGGCTGGGATACCCGAAGGAAAAGAACTTCGCGAATGTAGTTACATGTGCTCTGCAATTAGCTGGTGACCAGTTCAGGGTGTATCCTGCCATTCACCTAATGTTAGCTGGAATAGGCTCCAGCACACCCCTCACCCGAGTGAGGATAAGCGGATCGTACATTAAGCAGATGGATGGGTGGACGTAACTGTCTGACTAATGCTCAAGAGTCATACCACTATTGTTTGAATTATTTAGAAGGTGTCTCTCAAAACTTAAAGCTGCATTATCTTTACACTTCATCAGGAATGTATCTTGTAATAGCTTTTGAGAATTGAATGTGGAGTCTGGCTCACATGTCACTTGAAATGGAGTTTTTCTTAAAATACAGTAAAGGTATTGGTCTTATTGCTTCCTGATTTGTGGACTATTAGGCACATGTGACCAAATAAACTGGGTGAAATTCAGTGGAGTAAAGGCTCTAATTGTGAGCAAGTGATGGCACTCTAGCGCTAGGACAAATGTCCTCTGTTTAGGGGGCATAAAAAGGTGCATCTCAGTGTAAAAGAGTTTAATTTAAAAAAGTAGAAGTCATATAAACAGAATCATAAACATAGGGAATTTCAGAAAAGCAATTATTACCCCTTTTTTTGCATTAAACACAAGAAAATACAACTAATCTGACGGATACATTTATACCTAATTAATGAATTAAAATGAATGGATATGAATCTATCTATCTATCTATCTATCTATCTATCTATCTATCTATCTATCTATCTATCTATCTATCTATCTATCTATCTTATAATCAAAACTATAACAATCCAATGCATTCACTCTGTATATAGTGTTTTGTTTTTGTTTACTTTTTAATCGATCTACTGAACGAGATTGTGTGTTTGTTTGTTTTAGAATGCATACCTGAGGCAAATTAAATCGTGATTCGTGACCAAACTAGAGGAATAACGGGACGTACTATTAACATACGTGCGTGCGATGCCCGTCGGGCAAAACCTTTGCTTTTCACATTGCGCTACCCGACTTCAAGGAGATATTTCATGGCAAGCTTACTTTTGTGACGGCGCCATCATGACGAATGTACTTTTGACGAAACGTTCCGAGTGCGTCACCATTTTTGGCTGCAATGAGTCCATAATGCCGGCGTCCGTTTTAAATGTAAATCGAGCTGAATGTGACACTTGTGTTACAGAGTAGTTCTTGCAAGCCAACTTGTGTCTGGAGCAGTCGTTATTGGCATGGAGGTCGTCGAGGAACACGGTGATAAATTTGAGTTCTCTGAAAAAGGTACACAGGATCTCCCACTCTCCGGATAGTTTGATCAAATCGACGATTTATGATTTTTTTTCTGATTAAATGTGCTGTTTTGGGCTACTGGCGCATAGATTTTTATTACCCACCTTTACTACATGGTACACGTACACCTGCAATAAATTCAGAGGTGGTAAAAGTACTTTATCTGTATTTTAAGTAGAATTAAATACAGTATGTGTATTGTGTTAAAAACAAATACAGGTAAAATGTAGCTACCGATTTAACTCCTAAAGCTATGAACTATTTTTTTTTTTTTACACTAATCTCTAAAATGTACTTGAGAAAATAGTAGTAGTAGTAGTAATGATAATAATAATAATAATAATAATGTTTATCATTTGTAATATACAATAACCGTTTTGTTTACTTAAATGACTTATATTGAGCTTTTATTGTGTCGTTTTCTATGATCACAAACTTTGGCTCCCTTTGTGCTAAGGAAATAGGTAACGACCAATCACGGCTCACCTGTTTTCTGGGTTTGGTCAGCAAACTGAGCCATGATTGGTCGTTACCTATTTCCTCAGTAGCTACATGTGATGTCATGTCATCTTAAGTAACAGCGGCAAGTGGCAAAATTTGTTTTTAAAGGTATTATTTTTTCATGAAAAATAATGAAGTTATCAAATTCATTATAGACTAAATATTATGTTCTTACTGTTGAAAATGGCTCAATGAGTCAAGTATCCATTTAAACAGTTTGACTATTTCCTCACACACTTGTTCACAAAGAAGTGCACTTCGCCCCATCTTTGCTTGTGAACGATTGAGCAATTCAGGGAAGGTCCTTTTATACCCAATCATGTCACCCACCTGTTCCCATTTAGCCTGTTCACCTGTGGGATGTTCCAAACAGGAGTTTGATTAGCATTTCTCAACTTTTTCAAAGTTCATCACGTTGAACATTATGGCAAATGTTATTGGTTTAACTTCATTAGCAAATCATTGTTTTCTGTTTTTATTTAACATGACGTCCCAACTTCATTGGAATCGGATTTGTCAATTTTCATTTTAATGAAACTTACTATACTTGTTGATAGTGTTTTCACAACACATCTCAAATTTTAGGTAACTCGGGGCAGGGGTTTGTGAGCTATGGCCGCCAAATTTGACATTTTTCTGTGGAAGTGGGTGTGGCTGCCTTCCTTTCAACCCTTATATCTCAAGAACCAAACGGGTATTTTTGAAAAGGGAAATCAACAGTAATTCCAAATCTACAGTCACTTAGAAAATTGGTGCATATTTTAGTAACCCTTTGACCTTTTATTTTAGTTGACCTTAATACACAGTTTAGCTCAGTCATTTATTTACATTTATTACTTTTACATGTTACTGAGTAATAATCAATTGTCCAGTTCTAATGACAGTTTTTTTCCCTCCACCTCAACAGAGCTCAATGAATATGCGCAAGAAATAGGAATTGATCCAGAAAAAGAGCCAGAACTTATGTGGCTTGCCAAGGAGGCCATGCTTTCCCCATTGCGAACGGGATGGTTGGAGCGGTGAGTCACTGGAGGTCATACAGTGCTCCATTTAAAAACAATCAGACATTGCTTTTGAACTGGGAGTAAAAGGAGCAATAAATACTCTATTTACAAATAATCTGAATTTTCTCAATATATTTCATGGCTCAGGCTTTATAGGGTTAAATCGTTTGTCCCTTAGCTAGGTGTGAATGTACCGACTAGATGTTGTCATCTTTTTTTACTTAAATCTTCTGACTTCTCACCTGCAGTGAAGACGAGAGTGGGAAAATTTACTACTACAACTGTCAATTGGGCACATCCATTTGGGAACATCCCTGCACAGTGCACTACGGTCAGCGGGTGGGTCAAGAGCGTGAGCGTGTCCTGCAGGCGCCTGTTGATGGGGTGCCTGATGTGAAGAAGAACAAGAAGAAATTGAAAGAAAAACAGGAGGAAAAGAAAAGGGTGAAGGAATCACTCAAAACACAAGGAGTAAGTGTTTAACTCATTCACTGCCATTGACGGCTATAGACGTCAAAAATTCATTTGAACTATTTCTATTGTTTAACATTTTTCCCACTTTTGTTAACAAGAGTATGAAAACCTAGAATGTTTTTATTGTATTAGAACAGATATAAAATGTTTGATTAATCGTGAGGTAATTAGTGAAGTCATGCGATTAATTACGATTAAAAATTGTAATCGCCTTATGCCCCTAATTTTTAATAATCTTTTTGTTTAAAAAAAAGATTAAAAATAAAATATATATATATTTTTTTTTTCTTTAAAAATAAAACATTTTTAAAAAATAGGGGCGTCAGGCAATTATAATTTTTTTTATCGTAATTAATCGCATGACTTCACTACTTAACTCACGATTAATCACAAAAAAAAATAAAATAATCTGCTCTAAATGTACAAAAAAATGTATAGGTTTTCATACTCTTGTTAACAAAAGTGGGAAAAAAATGTTAAACTATTACAAATAGTTAAAATAAATTTATGACGTCTATAGCCGTCAATGGCAGTGAATGAGTTTACATAATCTTTTTTTATGATTTGTGTTTAGTTCTGTTGTCTAGTTACTGTATGTGTTCAAAGGGTTTCCCAAACTGGTCTGAGCTCCTGTTTTTTATGGCAGGATTTAAATGATGCAGCAATTGCTGCACTGAAATGTCCTTCAGTTTCTTAAGAAGACGTGATTAATTCCACAGTTTAACCAACTTTCAAATGATGTGTGACACAAATGACTGTGTCTGGTTACACCTCAGGAATCAAGAGAGAGCAATCCAGAAGCAGCAGAAGATGATATTAGGGCCATTTCTGGAGACCACCGTTGCGATTCACCACAGCAACGGGTACGTTCCCTGCTTACGTGCCTACTTGGCTTCGGTTTTGTCTGCATTATAAAAGCACAACCTTTTTGTCAAGTCAAGTCATCATCATTTATGTAGCGCTTTCAAAGAGCCGCTTTATGTTAACAGTATTTTGTCATGTCAATTGTTCGTCCTGTGTCGTGTTATAAAGCTGTCGGGAGAGTTTTTCAGCGAGAGAGTCGCTGGAGAAGGGGAGCATGGCTTGGTAAAGCAAAATAAGATTAAAGCAGTTGAAAGGTTTGTGCTTTGGTCATTGGAATCTGATGCTATCATCATGTGCATTCGTATTTCTAAAATGCTTGAAGATGTTCTTCACTATAATATGGCACTTTGTTTTTGTTAGTTACCTTGCGTGTGCAGCAGCCATAAGTGGCCCCCAAATCCTTGAGGAGCACCCTGATGAAGAATTTAAGTTCTCTGAAGAAGGTACAAATCCACATTCCCAATATTCAAATGCATCGACACTACATTTAGGGGTGTCAAAATGAGTGCATTAATTTTGAGTTGATTTAAAGTTCCTTTAACGTCAATATATATTTTTAACGCATGATTAATGACCGCCTCTTACTTGGAAAGCCTGTACAGGGGGAATTCCAGTTGTAACACAGCAGACACGTCCATGTTAAAAGTTAGCAGTAATAAATTTAATAACAACGCATATATTTGTGGAGACTGGGGTCAAGTTGTATTTTACACTTTTACAATTTGTGCAGAATTTCACAAATTACCTTATGGTAACAATTAGATTAGAAAATGTCTTTCTTTTTTCTTTTTTTGCTTTTTGACTCTTTTCCCACATAAGAACAACATGGAAATTTTCTTTTGGGATGATCTCATGTTTTTTGTTGTTATAGTGGACGCCCGGACAATATGACTGTAACGTGTTGTAAACTTATTAAGCTTATATGCAACATTTTTAACATGAACATCATGCAAATCAACTTGCGATTGTGATAGTTAAGATCCAATCATGAACCAGAAGTGTTGACATCATCTCAAATATGCGTTTTATTCGTTTAGACACGCAAATTTGTCATGTCTACTGGTACCATCTATGGGTCTGAAGGGGTTTTAATATGAAAAGAAAAATGCACTGAGCTGTCACCAACTTCTTACAAATGCAATTATGCAATCTTATGGCAGATAAATGACCTCAACACAAATTAATATCACAGTAGTCATTTTTTACAGTACAGTACATCTTTTTAACACAATCACTGCCATTGACGGTTATAGACGTCAAAAATTTATTTGAATTATTTCCATTAGTTTTACATTTGTGCCCACTTTTGTTAACAAAAGTATGCAAACCTAGAATTTTTTTTGTATTAGAACAGATATAAAATGTTTGGTTAATCGTGAGTTAACTAGTGAAGTCATGCGATTAAATACGTCAAAAAATTGTAATCGCCTGACGCTCCTAATTTTTAATAATTTTTTCTTTAAAAAAAACATTAAATAAATAAAAATAATAATTAAAACAATTTAAATCGGGAGTTAACTAGTGAAGTCATGCGATTAATTATTTTTAAAAATTGTAATTGGCCGACGACCCTAATTTTTTATATTTTTTTCTTAAAAAAACAACACATTAAAAAAATAAAATAAAAATAATTAAAAAAAAGAAAAGATTATAAAAAATTAGGGCATCAGGCGATTAAAATTTGTAATCGTAATTAATCGCATGACTTTACTAGTTACCCCTCCGTGAGTCATCACCTTATCGTGGTGGAGGGGTTTGCGTGTCCCAATGAGCCTGGGAGCTATGTTGTCCGGGGCTTCATGCCCCTGGTAGGGCCACCCAAGGCAAACAGGTCCTAGGTGAGGGACCAGACAAAGCATGGCTCAAACGACCCCAATGACGAGTACAAACCTTGGATTTTCGTTTCCCTTGCCCGGACGCGGGTCACCGGGGCCCCCCTCTGGAGCTAGGCCTGGAGGTGGGGCTCGAAGGCGAGCGTCTGGTGGTCGGGCCTATACCCATGGGGACCGGCTGGGCACAGCCCGAAAAGGCAACGTGGGTCCCCCTTCCCATGGGCTCACCACCGGTGGAAGGGGCCAAAGGGGTCGGGTGCGCAGTGAGTTGGGTGGCAGCCAAAGGCGGGGGCCTTGGCGGTCTGACCCCCGGCTACTGAAGCTAGCTCTGGGGACATGGAATGTCACCTCTCTGACAGGGAAGGAGCTCGAACTGGTGTGCGAGGCTGAGAAGTTCCGACTAGATATCGTCGGACTCACCTCCACACACGGCTTGGGTTCTGGTACCAATCCTCTCGAGAGGGGCTGGACCCTCTTCCACTCTGGAGTTGCCCACGGTGAGAGGCGCAGAGCAGGTGTGGGCATACTCATTGCCCCCCAGCTAGCCGCCTGTACGTTGGGGTTTACCCCGGTGAATGAGAGGGTAGCCTCCCTCCGCCTTCGGGTGGGGGGACGGGTCATGACTGTTGTTTGTGCTTATGCACCGAACAGCAGCCCAGAGTACCCACCCTTTCTGGAGTCCTTGGAGGGTGTGCTGGAGAGCGCACCCCCTGGAGACTCCCTCGTTCTACTGGGGGACTTCAACGCTCACGTGGGTAATGACAGTGAGACCTGGAGGGGCGTGATTGGGAGGAATGGCCCCCCACGATCGAAACCCGAGTGGTGTTTTGTTATTGGACTTCTGTGCTCGCCACGGACTGTCCATAACGAACACCATGTTCAAGCACAAGAGTGTCCATATGTGCACCTGGCACCAGGACACTCTAGGCCGTAGTTCGATGATCGACTTTGTAGTCGTGTCATCGGACTTGCGGCCGTATGTGTTGGACACTCGGGTTAAGAGAGGGGCGGAGCTGTCAACTGATCACCACCTGGTGGTGTGTTGGCTCCGATGGCGGGGTAAGATGCCGGTCTGACCAGGCAGGCCCAAACGTACTGTGAGGGTCTGCTGGGAACGTCTGGCAGAATCCCCTGTCAGAAAGAGTTTCAACGCCCATCTCCGGCAGAGCTTCTCCATTGTCCCGGGGGAGGCGGGGGACATTGAGTCCGAGTGGACCATGTTCCGCGCTTCAATTGTTGAGGCGGCCGATCGGAGCTGTGGCCGTAAGGTGGTTGGTGCCTGTCGTGGCGGCAATCCTCGAACCCGCTGGTGGACACCAGCGGTAAGGGATGCCGTCAAGCTGAAGAAGGAGTCCTATCGGGCCTTTTTGGCCTGTAGGACTCCGGAGGCTGCTGACGGGTACCGGCTGGCCAAGCGGAATGCGGCTTTGGCGGTCGCTGAGGCAAAAACTCGGGCATGGGAGGAGTTCGGTGAGGCCATGGAAAACGACTTCCGGACGGCTTCGAGGAAATTCTGGTCCGCCATCCGGCGTCTCAGGAGAGGAAAGCAGTGCACCGTTAACACTGTGTATAGTGGAGACGGGGTGCTGTTGACCTCGACTCGGGACGTCGTGAACCGGTGGGGAGAGTACTTCGAAGACCTCCTCAATTCCACCAACACGCCTTCCTTTGAGGAAGCAGGGTCTGGGGACTCTGAGGTGGGCTCCCCTATCTCTGGGGTCGAAGTCGCCGAGGTGGTTGGAAAGCTTCTCGGTGGCAGGGCCTCGGGGGTGGATGAGATCCGCCCGGAGTTCCTGAAGGCTCTGGATGTTGTGGGGCTGTCGTGGTTGACACGTCTCTGCAGCATCGCGTGGACATCGGGGACGGTGCCTCTGGATTGGCAGACCGGGGTGGTGGTTCCCCTTTTTAAGAAGGGGGACCGGAGGGTGTGTTCCAACTTTAGAGGGATCACACTCCTCAGCCTCCCAGGTAAGGTCTATTCAGGGGTGCTGGAGAGGAGGGTCCGTCGGGAGGTCGAATCTCGGATCCAGGAGGAGCAGTGTGGTTTTCGTCCCGGCCGTGGAACAGTGGACCAGCTCTACACCCTCAGCAGGATCCTCGAGGGTGCGTGGGAATTCGCCCAACCAGTCCACATGTGCTTTGTGGACTTGGAGAAGGCGTTTGACCGTGTACCTCGGGGAGTTCTGTGGGGGGTGCTTCGGGAGTATGGGTTACCGAGCCCCCTGATACGGGCCATTCGGTCCCTGTACGACCGATGTCAGAGTCTGGTCCGCATTGCCGGCAGTAAGTCGAATTTGTTTCCGGTGAGGGTTGGACTCCGCCAAGGTTGCCCTTTGTCCCCGATTCTGTTCATAACTTTTATGGACAGAATTTCTAGGCGTAGCCGAGGCGTTGAGGGGGTCCGGTTTGGTGGCCTCAGCATTGCATCTCTGCTTTTTGCAGATGATGTGGTGCTGTTGGCTTCTTCAAGCCGTGACCTCCAGCTCTCACTGGAGCGGTTCGCAGCCGAGTGTGAAGCGGTTGGGATGAGGATCAGCACCTCCAAATCCGAGACCATGGTCCTCAGTCGGAAAAGGGTGGAGTGCCCTCTCCGGGTCGGGGAGGAGGTCCTGCCCCAAGTGGAGGAGTTCAAGTATCTTGGGGTCTTGTTCACGAGTGAGGGTAGGTTAGAGCGGGAGATCGACAGGCGGATCGGTGCAGCGTCTGCAGTGATGCGGACGCTGTATCGGTCCGTTGTGGTGAAGAAGGAGCTGAGCCGAAAGGCAAAGCTCTCGATTTACCGGTCGATCTACGTTCCTACCCTCACCTATGGTCACGAGCTGTGGGTCGTGACCGAAAGAATAAGATCCCGGATACAAGCGGCCGAAATGAGTTTCCTCCGCAGGGTAGCCGGGCTCTCCCTTAGAGATAGGGTGAGAAGCTCGGTCATCCGAGAGGGACTCAGCGTCGAGTCGCTGCTCCTCCACGTTGAGAGGAACCAGTTGAGGTGGCTCGGGCATCTGGTTCGGATGCCTCCTGGACGCCTCCCTGGGGAGGTGTTCCGGGCATGTCCTACCGGCAGGAGGCCCCGGGGACGACCCAGGACACGCCAGAGAGACTATGTCTCTCGGCTGTCCTGGGAACGCCTTGGGGTCCCGTCGGATGAGCTGGCTGAAGTGGCTGGGGAGAGGGAAGTGTGGGCTTCCCTGCTAAAGCTGCTGCCCCCGCGACCCGACCCCGGATAAGCGGAAGAAGACGGACGGACGGACGGACTTTACTAGTTAATCACGAATAATCACAAATTTTATATCTGATCTAAATGTACCAAAAAAAAATCTAGATTTTCATACTCTTGTTAACAAAAATGACGAAAAAAAAAAGTAACTAATAAAAATAGTTAAAATGAATTTTTGACGTCTATAGCTAGCTGTCAATGGCAGTGAGTGAGTTAATTTTAACTCAGCTTTATGAATTATTATGAAATTACTGTATCAATGACTACAAGATGCAGCAGTTAATTTTAACTCAGCTTTATGAATTATTATGAAATGACTGTATCAATGACTACAAGATGCAGCAGTTAATTTTAACTCAGCTTTATGAATTATTATGAAATTACTGTATCAATGACTACAAGATGCAGCGTCTAACAAATTACGAAGGGAGGTGGGCAAGTCTCAAGGAAAACGGAAACTATCACTAAAGATGCAGTAGAAATACACAGCCTGACCAGATAAATGTGTCGCTGATGTTACCATTACATTTTTGTGACATGCCAAACACTTTTACACCCACCTACTATTGTAATGTTCTATCCAATATCTCCTGGAAAAATTTGTTTCTTAAGCAGAGTGAGAAATTATGACGTGATTCATCTAACGGAAAGAGGAAAACGGTGATGTTAACCATATAACCAAATAATGCTACTTACTTCCATATAGGAAGCACTGTCTGAATGAGCAATGAAACCATAAATCTCTGCAGTCCTACTGCTTTGTTTTTTTCATTTTCACTACCTAAACAGGAATCAAGGAATATGCTCAGGATATGGGCATTGATCCAGAAAAAGAGCCGGGCCTCATGTATCTTGCCAAGGAGGCCATGTTTGCCCGACTTCCTCCAGAATGGATTCCTGTGTAAGTAATCAGGCATGTTTTCCCCGGTGCCTTATTAGCCTGGCGCCGCCGCGCTGGGCCATTCAAGGAGTAATCATCATCTGTTGAAACCTCCTTTTTTTACTTTCGGCTTTTCCCTTCAGGGGATCACCACAGCGAATCAGTTGCCTCCAGCTAACCCTGTCCTCTGCATTCTCTGCTCTCACACCAACTACCTTCATATCCTCTTTAACTACATCCATTAACCACCTCTTTGGTCTTCCTCTAGACATGTCCAAACCATCTCAGTCTGGCCTCTCTGACTTTATCTCCAAAGCCTCTAACGTGTTGTCCTTCTTATGTACTCATTACTAATTCTATCCATCCTGGTCACTCCCAAAGAGAACCTCAGGATTTTCATCTCTGCCACCTCCCGCTCTGCCTCCTGTCTTTTCCTCAGTGGCACTGTCTCCAGACCAAACAACATCGCTGGTCTCACCACAGTTTTATAAACCTTTCCTTTCATTTGAGCTGGAACTCTTCTATCACACATCACTGAAATATTGCTGATCAATAACATCTATTACTTATTTGACCGTAACTTTCTGACTGGGTCTTCACAGCCTAGATGGGAGCGGGAACGTGTACTACCACAACTACCGTTCCGCCCTAACCATATGGGAACATCCTTGTGATGTGCACTACCGCAAACTGGTGGCTCAGGAGCGTGAGCGCATGCAGCAGGCCGGTGTTCTCTTGGCATCAGAAGGCAAACAGAACAAGGAGGGAACAACTAGCGTAAGTGTGCCTTATAACTCTGTGTTGATGCCAAGTGTGTGTGTCAAGGTTTTGAGAGAGAGCGTTCAGTTGGCATGCTGACTGCTGGAATGTCAATCAGAGCTGTTGCCCGTGAATTGAATGTTTATCTGTCTACCATAAGCCGTCTCCAAAAGCGTTTCAGACAATTTGGCAGTACATTTAACCGGCCTGGCTGTTTTCCTTGCACCTTGTCTCGACCAATCTTCCGGACAAATCTGCTCGCAAAACCGTCATTCTTGGTTAGCAGCAAAAATGACGCTATCATTTATTTTTCTTACATTTTTTTGATTATATAATTTATTTGTTATTTCGCATGTACTCTTGTATAATACTTTCCCTTGATTTTGGATGAGGGTTTCTTTTTTTTTCTTCTTTTTTTTAAAGCAAAAAAAGGTGTCAAAATTATATCAGGATGAGGCAAAATTATAAATGTAAATGTATTTTTTTTTTTATAAATATGATTTCTAAATATATTTGTAAATATTTTTTATGCCACATTAAATGCTGTGGTTATTTTGATATGTGTTAAGACTTCTGGCCTTGTGTTTTTTTTTTAAACGGAGGAACTATCTTAAAAGTAGAGGATGCAGTTTTCAAACTGCTAGCACAATTTGAGTATAGCCTCACTTCACTTCCTGACCCTGTTTCTTCATGTCTCTGCCCAAAGAAACACCCACACCTCACTGACGGCTCACCTGTTTTCCGGATTTGGTCATGTGAGGTTTGCAAGCTGAGCCCTTAGGCACTATGTCATCTTCAGTTGATGGCCGGTGGCAAAATGACCGCTCCCTGAGATGGATAAAATGGGTGGATTTTGCTGCTGAATTTATATTCAAACGCAATATTATTCAGAATATTGTGTTTAGACTAATGGAAATGCATAGAAGATATTATTGTAAAGAACATTTTTTTACTTGACAATTTCAAAGTACTGCATGTATGCAATTAAGGATTCCAGAGGTGCCGATGCTGATTCAGCAGAGGAGAAGACCAAGCCAGAAGTGATTGACAATTCCCATTATAACAACCACAGTACTGAAACACCACAGCAACAGGTACAAATGCTGTTTGCGACATACCAAACCAAATGACAAACGTTGTAGTGCCGACCATTTTCATGGGAGCTTGTTTACATGACTGCTAACTGTTTTGTCCTTTTTTCTGTCTTGAAGCAACAAACAGAGTTTGGGGTCTCTGGCAATAATGCTTGTTGTGACAGTCAATTGGAGAGTGATGCCAAAGAAAAATGTGAGAATGAAACTGCTAAGAGGTTTGCTGCTCTTTTACTCATGGAGAACTGTATTAGTGATTCAGTTTGTTGTACATGTTGATTCTGTTGATTGATTTGTTGTTGTGTTTCCTATTCAAACGGAATGTAACCCTTCCTTTATTAGCCACCTTGTGTCTGCAACAAGCACAAGTTGCCAACAGATCCAGGAGGAGCACAGGGATGACGAACTTTGTTTTTCTGAAGAAGGTACACAGTACATTGATCAACATTACCGATATATTCAAAACTAAGGTCACACAATTTTAATAGCTAGCTTCTGGGAAAAACTGATTTAATGTGTTGATCTATACTGAATTATTGATGCTCTTGATTTTAGATCTTTATGCTCTATGAATGATTCTCACATCAAAAATATTGATGGTTTTGATACTGCAGTCATTTGATTTCATGTATATGGTACACTGTTGGTGGGAACTACTTTTCCTTCCACCTGAGTAAGTGCATTATGCGCAATCAATCTCAGTTTGATTCAATGGTATTCTAAGACAGAGCATAAACTGAGTCATGTGTGGAGCTACTGTTTTTCTGCTAAAGGTAAAGTTTAGGATGTTTATGGACCAGAGATGGCAAATCCAGGTCCAAAAAGTAAAAACCCTGCCACAGTTTGGCTTTAGCCCCTTGTACTAGCTAGCTAGCTCCCTAGCAGGTAAACAAGCACCCGGGGAGCTAGCTAGCTCTGTCAACACACTCATGTGGTACCCATGGCTGGTGAATGGGTCCCATCTGGGCTACCCAGCTGGGTCCCAGTTAATTTTGGCCAGAGATTTCATGGTGGCCCAATGTGGGCAAGCCCAGATGGGCTCAAGGTGAGCCTCATATGGGCCCTAGCTAAAACCTACATTGGCTTAAAGGTGGGCTTCGTATGGGCCCTAGCTAAAACCCATATGGGTATGGAATGGGCTGCATCTGGGCTCCCCAGCTGGGTCCCAGTTAAAAGTTGATTTGATTTGTGGGGTTTTGAGCAGATCAAACAAATATGTCATGTTCCGAAAAGCCAAACACAGCAATACATTACAACAATCAATAAAGCAAAATGTTGACTGCAAAAAACGTTTACGTTTACCGTGTCTCTGAGCGCTAAACACCAGGTACACCTTGTAGTTCTCGGCTATATGGGCAGTTCGCAGTTGTGAAATATGACGGCACTGGAGGATCATGGGTTCCTAGTAGCTTCACATTTGATTTTTCTCAAATCTTTTAAGGGGAAGTCAACCCAAAACATGTATTTGACAATAATATGTTCTATGCAGCCCTTCTATTCTAAATATGCTATTCTGGTTAATATTGTGTCAGTGGAATGTGAGTTAAGAAGCAAAATCCAGCAGTTTTTATCAATATGAAAAGGTGGCCATTTTGCCACTTGCTGTCAAGTGAAAATGACATCACAGTTGCTCAGGTCTCAGGCAACAACCAATCACAGCACAGCTTCAGAAAAAAGGTGATCTGTGACTGGTCGTTGCCTGAGCCCTGAGCAACTGTGATGTCATCTTCAGTCGACAGCAAGTGGCAAAATGGCCACTCCGAGATAAAAATGGCTGGATTTTGCTTCATAACTCATATTCCACAAATGTAATATTAATCAGAATGTCATGTTTAGACTAGTGAGGTCACATTTAACATATTATCGTCAAGAGGTTTAAACTTCCTCTTTAATTTTCATCTCTTATTCTCCACATTTCTTATGACTTCATTATGTTTGCAACAAAACGTTTGATGGTTCTGTAATCACGCCCCAATATTTTAGCAATTTCAACAGTCCTGAATCTCTCTGAAAGACTTTTCACAATGTCTGACTTTTCCCAAGTCAGTTAAATATCTTTTATGAAAAGAAGCTTCCTAATAATTGCCACACCTTCATATGGGGTGTTGATCTCCTTAGGCCACACCTTCCCACACACTCATTTATAACACAAATACAAATCAGCTGATACGGTTAAATCCAACAAGGTTTTAGCCTTTCAGGATTATACAACTTGAAGTTGGAAAATATACATGGAGATCATGATATGGTAAAAACAATACTCACTTGGCTAATAATTGTGTGCGTAGTGTATGATGAAGCGGACGGAAGTGAAGAACAGGGCAAGTTTGACATCTTTGGCCGTATCCAGGTACTGAGGGAAAACGTGGGGCTTTATATGGCACTAAACACTGTTCGTGCTGCAGTTGTTTGGAATGAATATATAGGGTTATGTAATGTTTACCAACCAATACCATCTCTAATTTTACTAGGTATTGGAGCTGAAAGGATATCAGTGTTGTCTAAATTGTCTATCTTTTAATTTGCTTTGTCTTTTAGAGATTATGCAATATGCACGGGATATAGGCATAGATCCAGAGCGAGAGCCAGAGCTTATGTGGCTTGCCAAGAAGGCCCTAGCTGAAAAACTGCCTCCAGGATGGTTAGAGCGGTAAGTTACTTCTGGTGATCCAGACATTTTTAGACTTGCTCTGGAAAAGATTGTGCGATTTTTACGACAGTTATATTGCAAGACTGACTGCCGTGTAGCACTCATTCTGAAATTAAATTCCCGTGTCTGTGTGAGAATTTATGTAATGTTTTGTGCTAAATTAGATTTGTAGAACATAAATGGGGAAAATATATGCCAACTCATCATCATCAATCATCTTTCTTTCTTTCTGTAAATATTTAGATACAGTTTCATGTCAATCTGGATATTTACTTGAGTCTGTCCAAAGGCACAAACATTATCTACAATCCATGTTGGGGCACCAAATGTCATGGCAGTAAATTTTTATCATCTGGACCCACACGTTTTACATTATAACCAGTATTCATTTCTGTTAAATTGGTTAAGTAATATGGGCAGCCACTGCCGTAATGACTTCATATCAAGCTAACAGGTTGTGAAGGAATAAGTGATTCATTGTACACTAACAAATGAAAAATACCTGCTAATTTACTGTATAGCCTCTCTTCTGACTTGCTCCTTCCAGGGAAGATGAAAGTGGGAACACCTCCTTCCACAACTCCCAGTTAGACACGTGCATTTTGGAACACCCTTCAAAAGTGCACTATAGGCAGCTGGTGGTTCAGGAGCGTGAGCGTAACCAGCGCATGGCTGTTCATGGGCCCAGTGCGGTTAAGAAGATCAAGAAGAAAGTAAAAGAAAAGCAGGAAGAAAAGAAAAGGATGAAGGTAGCAATCAAAACACAGGGAATGTGTTGTTGTTGTTGTTAGGACAACACATGATCCCATCCAAAAATATTGGTACAGCGAGGCCAATTCTTTTATTTTAGCTGAATGGAGAATTAAAATATTTGTTTGAAATCAAAACGATACACAACACATGAGATAACAGGAATGAATGCCTAGACTCAGCTTCATATTTGGGGTTTGTCGATATATATTACATTCACAGTATACAAATTTTAACAGAGTACCAACATTAAACTTGGAAGCCGTCAAACAGAAAGCTATCATAGTAGGAATTAAGAGGATTAGTGGTGGCTTTTCTCTTAACCTTGTAACCACGGGCATACCATTGTAAGTTCTATTTCGTTTGATACTTTTCAATAGGGATGCACAATATTTATTGTATCGATAACCATTGGGTCAATATTCGGAAAAACTGACGTAACTTGTATCGGTCCGATATTGCAAAACTAGACCGCCTCACACTTACGTTGGTCTGGTTACTGTCACTTTAAGAGTCCAAGGCTCTGTTGCATGTCATAGGATGCTATGTCCGAGGCTCCCTTGCGCTCACCCGGTCCGACGGCCGTGGCACCGTCTTGGGGGCAACCTGCTTGGGTGCAAAGTGCTCTAGACGCTGGAGAGTGATGATGACCTGGCCATGCCTTTTTCTTTTTAACTGTGCTTTTACCGTCCGTTGCTGAATATTATAATTGTGTGGACTTAATCGACATTGAGTGAAGTTCGAGCAACTTTACACAGCACTTTCAACATACTGGACGAAATGTCGCGACCACCAGGACCACCGTGGGTTGTTGTCAGGTCTGGCAGGCGGTAGTAAATAAAAGTGGGGCAGCCGAGCCAATCTATGGCTAAGCAAATGGCGAAGAGTGAGGATTATATTATTTTTTTATTATCATTTTAATTTATTTTGAGATACAATTTTTTGTTTTTGTTTTACCTGTCTTTGTTATTGCACTTTGTATGCAGCAATGGCTGGTATGAAGTGTTTTATAAATAAAGTTTAGTTGAGTATTCAGTGTACAAGAAAATCAAAGGAAGTAGCCTTACTGTTCCAATACATTTGGAGGAGAGTGTATGAGAAACTTGCTGGCTAGTGAACATTGCTGTGATAATTATTTCTTATTCTAGAGGTAAAGTCTACAGCATCACTTAAAAAAAAGGGGGAAAAAGCAATGGAATGCTGTTTTGGTCTGCTCGATTTGATTTTGAAAAAGTGCACCTTACCTTAAGTCTGTTGATCTCTCTGTCTTGATCTCTTTTTGTGCATGTGCAGAAAAAGAATTTGCGTAGCATTCACGTGGATTCAGCAGAGGAGATTGCAAAAACCATTACTGAATCATCTCAGCAGCAGGTACTTGTGCTGTGCTCCACTCTGCTTTGAATGTCCTCGTGAAAATATTTTCATTGAGTTGTATCAAAACTTAATTTATTAGCGTGTAAGCGATATGTTGTTTTTGTTTTGTCTCTAAAAGCTGTTGGAAGAGCTGCTGGATTCCCATAATATTCCAATAATGGATATCGAAAAAGTGGGGAATGAAGAGGCAAAATGTGAGAAGACTGGAATTGCCATGAGGTCTGTTTATAGATAGATGTACTGTGACAAGATGTTTAGTCGTATCTACTAGATTCCTGACTGGATGTTGTTTTTTGTTGTTTGCTGCCGTTGACATCAAGTTAGTCATTTTAGTACATTTGAAGTACCTCAAATAACACTGACTTTCCCTTTGTTTAGGAATGATAATCACACAGATAATCAGCCTCCTCTAAATGCTGTTGAATTTGGTCCTTCAACTTTTGAGGACACAGTGGAAGAAAGCCAAAACTATGAAATCACGTCAGAAGAGGAAAAGGCAGGCAGGGAGGAGAAGTACAGAACTGAAAAAGAGCAGGGTGATCTCAGACAGTCAAATGTAGAGAAAGAGATAAGGTGCATGGAAGTCAAACTGGATGGTAAGGAGGACACACAGCATTTAATGAGGGAGGAGACAAAAATGCATATTCTCCAAAAAGATGTGGGCGAGGGATTTCAGTTGAGAAGTGAAATGGATATAAAAATACATCCCCATCACAAAGACCTTGTAAAAGAGGAAGAAGGGCGATTCCATGCAGATCACCAGAAGAGAGAGGAAGAGGAGATGAAGTTGCTAAAGGAGCGAACGTTGAGATTGTGCCGCTACCAGAAGCAGCTGAAGCGAGATGAAGAGGCAGAGACAGAGCAATTGATGAGGGAAAAGGAAACAAGAACACATCTCTTCCAGATAGAGCTGAAGAGGAAGGAAGAAGAGGAGATAGAGCGCTTAAAACGGGAGATGGAAACTAGAACATGTCTCTATAAGAAGGAACTAAGTGCGGGAGAAGAGAAGGAGGTGCAACAATTTAAAAAGGAAAAAGAGAATAGAAGACATATCTTGCAAGAGGAACTGAAGAAAGAGGAAGCAGAGGAGAAAAAGCAAGTTGAGCAGTTGAAGAAGGATAAAGACTTGAGAAGACAGATCTATTTAGAGAAATTGCGGAAAGAGGAAGAGGGAGAAGTTGAACAGTTGAAGAAGGAAAAAGAAAAAAGAATGTGCCTCCTAAAAAGAGAGGAAGATGCACAGCTGGAAGGATTCAAGAGAGAGAAAGAGATGAGAACAAGTCTCCGCCTGGAGGAAAGGAAGAAGGAGGAGGAGGAGGCAAAGAAGTTAAAGCAGGACAAGGAGACCAGAGTGCGTCTTTTTCAGAAAAAGATGACACAAGAGGAAGAGGAGGAGATAGAACAGTTGAAGAAGGAAAAGGAGAAGCAAGTACATTTTCGTCAGGAGGAGCTGAGACGACAGGAAGAAGAAGAGTTGGAGCGATTAAATGCAGAGAAAGAGGCAAGAATGTGTCAGCAACGGGACCAGCAAAGGAGAGAGGACGAGGATGAGATGTTGCGGAGAAAGAAGATGAGAACAAAAGTTGAGATGGAGCTACGGGGAAAGGAAGAGGAGGAGGCAGAACAACTTATGATGGACAAGGAGAAGAGAATGGCTCTCCATTTGGAGGAGCTGAGGGTGGACGAAGATAAGGAGATACAGCGGTTGAAACAAGAGAAGGAGTCTAGAATGCATCTCTGCCACAAAGAGCTTATTCAAGAGGAAGAGGAGGAGGTGAAGAGGTTAAAGATGGAGAAGGAGGCAAAGATGCAATGTTACCGACAGGAGCTGAGGAGAGAGGAAGAGGCACAGGTTGAGGAGTTGAAGAAGGAGGAGACCAGAATAAGGATGGAGATGCACCTCTGCAATGAGAAGTTAGTAAAAGAAGAAGAAGAGGTGGCACAGTTAAGAACACAGATGGAAATGAGAATGCGCTTATGCCGGGAGGAGATGGAAAAAGAGGAAGAGGAAGTTGTCAAGCGGTTGAAGACTGAAATTGAGATGAGAGTTCAACTTTGCCGGGAGGAGCTGAGGAGGGAAAAAGAGGAGGAGAAGGAGCAGTTGAAGAGTGAGATGGAGGCAAGAATGTGTGACCACCGGAATAGGCTCACAAGAGAGAAAGAGGAAGAGGTTGAGCAACTGAGTACTAAAAAGAGGGTAAAACTCGAACTCTACCAGGAGAAGCTAAAAAGGGAGGAAAAGGAGGAGACAAAACACTTGAAGACAGAAATGGAGGCTAGAATGTCCATCTTTTTGGAAGAGTTGAAGAAAGCAGAACAAAAAGAGGTGGAAGAGCTGAAGAGGGAGAAGACTCGGTTGAAGTCGGAGATGGAAATGAAGATGCATCTCTGTGAGGAAGGTCTCAGGAAAAAAGAAGAGGATGAGATGAAGGAGTTGAAGACGGAGAAAGAGCTAAGAGTGCGCCTTCGCCGGGAGAAGCTGAGGAGAGAGGAAGTGGTGGAGGTGAAACAGATGAAGACAGCCAAGGAGGCAAGAATACGTCACTGCAGGGAGGAGCTGAGGCGAGAGGAAGAGGAGGCCATGGAGCAGCTGAAGGCAGAAAAAGTTGTCAAAATGCATCTCAACTGGGAGGAGTTACGCAGGGTGGAAGAGGAGGAGGTGGAGCGCTTCAAACAGGATAAAGAAATGAGAATGCGTCGCTGTCGAGAGGAGCTCAGGAGAGAGGAAGACGAGGTGGAGAAGTTGAAGGAGGAGGAGTGTGAAAAAAGGAAGGAAATTGAGACGAGAATGCGTGTTCGCCAGCAGGAGCTGAGGCGGGAGGAGGAAGAAGAGCTGCGGCGTTTGAAGTCCGCAATGGAGGCAAGAATGAGCCTGTGCCAGGAGGAGATGAGGAGAGAGGAAGAAGAGGAGACTGAGCGTTTGAAAATTGACATTGAGAGACGAATGCATCTTCAACAGCAGGAGCTGATGAGAGAGAAAGAAGAGGAGTTGGAGCATTTGAAGGAAGCGAAGGAGGCAAGGGTGAGACTCTACTTGGAGGAACTAAGCAAAGAGTTAAATGAGGAGTTTGAGTGTTTGAAGAAGGAGAAAGAGATGCAAATGCACTTCCATCAGGAGGAGCTGAGGAGAGAGAAAGAAGAGGCAGCAGAGCGTCTGGAGACCGAAAAGGAGAGCAGAATACAACTCCACCTGCAAGAACTGAGAAGAAAAGAAGCGGAGGTGGTGGAGCAGTTTATTAAGGAGAATGAGATGCGATTAAAGGCTGAGATGGACAAAAGAATGAGCGCTTTCCAGGAGGAGCTGAGAAAAGAAGAGGAGGAGAATGCAAAACATTTGAAGAAGAAGAAGGAGATGAGAATCAGCATTCTCCAGGAGGAACTGAGGAGGGAGGAGGAGCAGGAGGTGGAACGTATGAAAAGGGCCAAAGAAAGAAGAATATGTCTCTATCAAGAGGAACTGAGGAACGAGGAAGGAGCGGCGGTGCAACTTTTGAGAAGAGAGAAGGAGGCAAGAATGTGTCATGAGCTAAAGCGATATGCTGATGAAGAGGACCGGTTAAAGAGGGAGAAGCTGAAGAAGATGCATGTCCGGCAGGATAAACTGAGAAGAGAGAGAGAAGAAAATGCGGACAGGTTGAGAAATGAAAAGGAGACACGATTGCGTTTCCGCCAGGAGAGGGAGAAGGTCAAGAGAACATGTGTGCGCCAGGAGGAAGTAATCAAAGAGGAGGATGCAGAGTCGCTCGCGAGCGAAAAGGAGAATCAGTCAAATGAAGAGGCACAACTACTAAGCAGGGAAAAGAAAATGCATTCATCCAAAGAAGAGCTGACGGGAGAGGAACATGGAGAAGGCGTACAGCAGTTAAAGAAAGAGAAAGGGTTGAAAGCACATCTCCCTCAGGAGAAGCCACAAAGAGATGATAATGTGGAGCCGCAGAAGAGGGAAAATTACACAAAAAATTCTGAGTTCCAAAAAGGAGATGGGTCGAAGAGTGAGAACAGAACATGTCTCCTTCAGGAGACACTGATATCAGAGAAAGAGGGTGAGAACGGAGAAACCATGAACGTGGAGAAGAGAGCATGTGTAGACCAGGCAGGGCTGAGTGAGGAAAAGGTGGCAGAGTATTTGAAAGAAGAGAAACAGAAGCCATTACAGATTAGTCAGGACAAAATCAGTACAGAGGAGGAGGACAGCGAGAAAGAAAAAGAGGACAATGAGAAATTGAAGAGTGAGAAAGAGAAGAAAACACATCTTGGTCAGGAGGAACCGTGCAAAGAGGAAGAGGATGAGCTGGAGCGACTGAAAAAGGAAAAAGAGCAAAGAACACACCTCCGCCTGGAGGAGCTGAGGAAACAGGAAATTGAGGAGGTGCAACGGTTGAAAAGGGAAAAGGAGACAAGAATTCTTCTCCGTCAGGGGGAGCTCAGGGGGGAGGAAGATGAGAAAGCGCAACTTTTAAAACGTGAGAAGGAGAGACGAACATGTCTCCGCCAGCAGCAATTGAAGAGAGAGGAGGAAGATGAGGTGGCACGGTTGAAGTGGGAAAAGGAGAAGAGAACTCGTCTGCTGCAGGAGAAGCTGTGGCGAGAGGAAGAAGAGGAGAGGTTGAACCGAGAGAAGGAGAAGAGAGCGCGTCTCCGTCAAATGGAGCTGATTAGAGAGGAAGAGGAGGAGCGGTTAAAGAGGGAGAAGGAGAAACGAACACGTCTTCGCCAGGAGGCGCTGAGTAAAGAGGAGGAGGAAGAGGCGGAGAAGTTAAAAAAGGAAAAGGAAAAGAGAATGCTTTTACACCTAGAGGATCTGAAGAAAGAGGAAGCGAAAGAAGCGGAAAGGTTAAAAAGGGAAAAGGAGAAAAGAATGTGTCTTCTCCTGGTGGAGCTCAAAAGGGAGGAGGAGGTAGAGCGGTTACAAAAGGAGAAGGAAAAAAGGATACGTCTCTGTCTGGATGAGCTAAAGAGAGAGGAAGAGGAGGAGATGGTCAAGTTGAAGAGGGAAAAAGAAAAGAGAATGCGTCTCGGTCAGGAGAGGTTGAAAAGAGAAGAGGAGGAGGAGGTGGAGAAGTTGAAAAGGAAGAAGGAGAAGAGAATGCATCATCGCCAGGAGGAGCTGAGGAGAGAGGAAGAGGAGGAGTTGGAGCAGTTAAGGAATAAAAAAATGGGCCTCTTCCAATTGGATCTGTGCAGTGAGAAAGAGGAGGAGCTGGGGAGATTAATGAAGAAAGAAAAGAGAATGCGTCTTCATCAAATGGACCTGAGGGGAGAAGAGGAAGAGAGGAAACTGAAGACCGAGTACAAGGAAAAGCTCAGGTAGGTTATACATATTTTTAGCATATTTCAAACTTCCACCACTGAAGAAAAATGTCACCAAAAGTACAGATCCTGAAATTAGTCTCATTTTAATGTGCAACACGAAAACAATTGTAAGCAATTTTATTAAGTTGGTCAACAATTCAATTTATGATCTTAATTTGGTTCAACAATTCTTTTTTTAGAGTGCGCCTTCATCAACGGGATTATTATCAAAAGGACATGCCAAAAGGACATGTTTGGGGGGAAAAAAGACTTAATATAAACCCATTGACTGTCTTTGTTTTTTGTTTTTAAATAAGGGACGGCAGAAATATGTTACGCCAAAACTCGCCAACTTACTGAATGAATGAGGAAATCAAATGTCGTGTGTGGCTCAAAGGAAGCGGAAATAGAGGGAAACTCAAGGTTCATTGGATAAACCTGGTAGCGACGAGGTTAGGTTAATAGTCTGTTACTACAGTAACGGACCGAGAGTTTAAGTTACCTCTTTTTATGAAACAGGTTAGAGTTACCTTTTTTTCGCTGGTTTCAGTTCCCTTTCTGAAACAGAAAACGCAGAGTTTCCCGCATTTCAGGGTCAACAGACTCAGGGTTCTCACTAAACCTGCTTTGTGAAATGGACTCCAGATATATAGTTCCGAAAGATGACCTGATTGAGCAAGACTGTTATTAAAGATATATATATTCAACACCTCAGAATTATCATAAAATCAGCTTAATAAATAAATAAATTAGGTGCTGAGTGACCAATGGGCGCCATGAAGATAGGACAGTGTTAAATGAAAGCAAAATGTGGAGCCTTAAAGTACATTTTGGCCGTCAATGGAAGTTTTTTACGCTCGGAAATGTTGAAGTATCTGATGATTATCCAATGTGTGCACCCCCTAAGGGCTTTGCGCCAGTGTCTGCTGGCCAAGAGGAGAGACGAGGAGGCATTGTTAATAGCTGACCAGAAGGAGGAATTACCTGAATCTGTCCAGAAGGAGATAGAGGAGGAGCAACTTAAGATCAGGTTCAGGAACAGTTCAAAATTGTTGCTAATTCCCTTTTATTATATTTTCTATACTGTATTATCCTGTACATTTAGAACCTCAAGATACCATCTCCACTTTTAGAAATGGTCATGTGGACCTCAAATGGCTAATTTACCAATTGTGGTACTGTATTAATATCTTAGGACTGATGGGGAAAAAATGTGTGTGTGTGCAGGCAGGACCGTGAAGCTGTTCTGAGGGCACTTTGCATTGCACTGGAAGAAGAAAGGTCAGTAGTATATAACAGGCTCAAGGCTCAAAGGCTGCAAAAGCAACACAGTACAGTCCCTGACAAAAGTCTTGTCGCTTATTCATTTTGTAGAAACACCAGCTTATAACCTGACTTTTAATTAACCCATTGGTTTTGGAAATGGCTCATATAAAAGCTAAAACCCTCCCAAATGATGTTTAATATACAAATATAAATTTGCCTCACTGAAGAAATTTTGATCATTTAATGAACACAGAAAGGTCAGATTTTGGCAAGACAAAAGTTTTGTCGCCTACAAAAAGTAATGTGAAAATGGAACAAATAATTTACTTCAAATACAAAAAAAAAGTTACATAACATCAGAGAATGAAGTAGTGGTGCTGTGAGATCCATATCTAATATCTTGTATGACTTCCATGAGCTTGAAGGACTGCATCCATGCGGTCCGGCAATGATTCATACAAAGTATTGAAGTCATCAGGAATGGCAAAGAAAGCAGTCTTACATGCCTCCCAGAGTTCATCAAGATTCTTTGGTTTGGTCTTCCATGCTTCCTCTTTCATTCTACCCCAGACATGCTCGATGATGTTCATTTCTGGCCAGTCTTGGAGCACTTTGATCTTCTTCGCCTTGAGGAACTTTGATGTAGAGATGGAAGTATGCGATGGAGGGCCATCCTGCTGCAAAATTTGACCCCTTTTATGGTTGGGAATGTAAGAGGTAGCCAATACGTCTTGATATTTTAGGCTATTGATATTGCCTTCCACCCTGCAAATCTCTTGAAGGCCCCATACTGGATGTAACCCCAGACCATGATTTTTCCGCCACCAAACTTAACTGTTTTCTGGGTGTATCTCGGATCCATGCGGGCTCCAGTAGGTCTTCTGCAATAATTGCGGTGGCTGTGATGTAATTCAACCGAAGATTCATCAGAGAAATCCACCTTCTGCCACTTTTCCAGCTTCCATCCTTTTAGCAGGCTGTGGGCCTTGGCAAATGCCACACCTTTTTTTAATTGCCTTTTGTTTAGTGCTGGTTTCTGGGCACTGATTCGACCATGGAGGCCATTTCGAGACAGAATTCTACTAACTGTTCTGGTTGACACGGGGACTTGAGGTGACCAGGCCTGGTGGAGCTCTGCTGCAGTGGAAAAGGGGCTGGCCTTGGATTTTCGAGCCAACAAACGGTCCTCCCGAGCAGTTGTCTTGCGGGGTCTGCCAGACCTGGGCTTGTCAAAAACATCTCCAGTCTTATCCTTTGTACTTGACGCTGAGACACATTGAATGTGTCAGCCACCTCAGCAGTGGATCTGGTCTTCAGCCTCTTGATAATCAACGCTTTGGTCTGAGGGTGAATTTTAGGCATGGTGTCCGTGGTCAAGTTGCAGTTGATGTGAAGGTCTGGTGTGCTGGGGTTCTTTTTATACACACCCACTAATTGATTGGTCAACAGGTGAGGCTGGAATCAAGGATTGGGTGCATCGTTTGACAAGGCGACAAGACTTTTGTCTTTGCAAAAAGTGACTCAGTGAGCTTTACCAAGCTGTAAATGTTAGAATGCTTTTCAGCAGTTTCGTTTTGCACCAACATATTGTTTCAAAAGCTGTTGGGATTGAATTTAGCCATTTCTTGTAAAAAAATATTGATTAGAAATATATTTCAGGGGCATTTAAAGTCAACTTGTACCCAAGCGACAAGACTTTTGTCAGGGACTGTATGTGACCTTGACATTTTATTGAACTTGACGAGGCAAAATGTGCCACCACAATTGCTGACACATTGCAAGGCATATACAATGTACAAATTGCCATTTTAAACCTATTAAATATTATTGTTATTTATTTTTTGGACTCAACAGTTATCCCTCTTCTAAATCACACCTATTACTGGTGTCATTTTAATGACTGACATGTAAGATTGGCCTTAAGCCGCCAGCAGCAGTTGTTGACTATATGAGGCCTCAGTCTGACTTGTAGCAAGCTGTCAGACAAGTCATGGAATTGAAGTTGCATTTTTAAGAGTTATTTAAATGTAAGTCATTTGATCTTTATGGCTAAGGTGATGAAGTCTTTTTGTTGTAGGCCTCAAAACGTGGACCTGTCTGGTCACCCCACACAAAGGAGGCAGTACTTTGAGCATCTGAAGGTAGAATCTGAAGAGAAGCTGCAGGTGGAGAACAGCAAACATCAGGACGACGGCGTGGAAAACTTTAAATTCTTCAAACCCGAGGTGTGTTGAAGTATTTGTACTTGGTTCCCCAGCACTTGGGTTAAACGATGTTATGTCACATCTGCTGATTGTGTGTCACAACAGATAGGGGACATGAAGATTGTCGATCTGACTGATTCGATCTTTTGCGAGACTCTTGATCTGATGGGTCAGGTAATGTGATAATGAATTAGGGCTGAATGATTAATCCAATTCAAATCGACATTGCAATGTAGTAGAATACAATTTTCAAATTGCAAATGCTCCAATTTGAGGAACGGAGGGACTGCTACATATCAATTGGTTAGTCGGCTTTATTATATATATATATATATATATATATATATATATATATATATATATATATCAAGGCTTGAAATAAGGGGTTTTGTTTAAAAAATATATATTTTACGCCTCAATAATACACATTGAATGGCAAAACTGAGAATCAAATGCTGAGACGACCGTCTAAAGAAAGTAGAGGAAGAACCACGTCACCTACCGCGGGTAGTCAGAGGTCGAGGGAAGCTCTGCTATTTACGCAGAAGCAGCTAGCTAGCAACAGCTTCAGAAGGCTATTAGTGCGCCTAAATACGCACCTGAGTAAGTCCCGCTCCCGCGTGGCGGCCAATAAGCTTTAAAAGTGTCATACTCATGGAGTAATGATAAGATAAGATGGACAAGCCATGCTAAATGCTAAGCTAACCTAGGATTGGCACAGCTAGCGCGTTTTAAGTGCTTGGGTGATCGATGACACTGCCGATGTTCGGCTGAGAACAGTTTTATGAAAAATTTAAGCGCCACAGATTTGCTTGCACTATTGCCTTAATGAGATTTATGACTTCCTGATTTATGTTTATGCCACAGTTTGGTAGAATTTTAGGAAGCTGTCGTTATGAAACGCTCAATGGACTGCAAGTCAATGTGTTAAATTTAGTAAGTTAACAACTCTGATTGAAGTTGATCAATTCTCTTTCATAATAATTCACAGATCATTTGCCTTTATTTTAGTTTAAGCATTACCAAACCAAACCATTAAAAAAATATTATTTATTGTCATATAGGTAGGGACTTGCAAAAATAATTGCATATTAAGTCATAATTGCAATATATTTTTCAAAATCATTCAGCCCTATAATGATTTTCATGATTCATTATTAATATATATGTCATCTCCTTTTATTAGGCCATCCCGCCCACATGGCCGAAGTAGCAGCGTCAGATCTTCTGTGCTTTGCAACATAGGTTCAGAAGCACCACACCGTTCTGTTCTCAGTAGATTGCTTTTAATGTGTGTGCGTGCTTGCGTATGTATAAATGACTCTATATGGACTCTTTACCTACAGTGGTAGGTAAAAAATTTCATTTTTCCTTAGCTGCAACTGTCCACATTATGCCCATTCATCCGTCTGGCTTACGGGCCAATCAAAGATGGTTGATTATGGATTTAAAATTGCATATTGAGCAAAGCTTCCTTTGAGCATGCAGGGTCAACGCAAACTCTAATTCACAATCGGTATCTATTGCCGCACTTTTGCCTTCAGTTCAGTTTAAATGTAAAACTTGTGTCAGAGCTCATGAACTCAGTAAATTTAGAATGCTTAATGTACTTTGTAGAAGTAATTGTAATTGCCTCGTGTGTGCTCATTTGAGGGTTCAGTCATTCTCTTAATTTAATTTGTGAGGAGCGTGGTTCCAAACCTGCCTTGAGTGAACTGTTGTGAATTGCCACTCCATAAAACTTTCATGTTGCACAAATTGCTTGATTTTTGCAATCCTTCTAACACCACAGATGTCTTTGTGCTGTATTCACTTCACTTTAACTCAAGTCCCACCAGCAAAGTTGCATACAGTGCTGCTTGGTACTTAACACGCAAATCAAATTTTCTCATTAAGATGAATGAAAATTTCATAATACATTCCAGACTCCCCCCAAAATACTTTTTTTTGTAAGGAAAAATAGCACTCTATAATATTGTGCTTTATTTAAAAATGATTGTAAAACATAAAACATTTTGTATATCATCTCCTCCTCACCCACCCCACACATATTATCCCGTTTATACATCTAAATGATCTTTTAGGTTCAGTTTGTTCACTAATGGACAATTTCGAACATCCAGGAATTTATTCCGCACCTTAACACGGTGAAAACCTTTTTTTTTTTTCCTGTGTGACTAGCATACACACCGGGCAGATTATTGCAGTCAAACAACACTTCATCATATTTTAAATAAAAAATAATCCTAACCAAATGACAACGATCCAAATGCAATTCAATTAAGAATTTAAAAAAATCTATTATTTTGGTTAGTCCACACGTGTGGGTGTTTTACGAATTATTGACCAATAGTGTTGAAAATGGTGTCTTCTCTTTGATGATACAATGTTAATGGTTGAACAAACATGGGGTCTTCTGAAAAGTGACAATTTCGGAGATTCAAGGTTTTGGCCTGATGCTAACAATATATATTTTATTTGGAGTTAATCACTTGAAATGACATCACCAGTTATTAGGGTTTGTACACTTGTGTGACCACATTTTAAGTTGCGTATTTTAATCGTTGCTATTTCAGTTTTCTCTCAACTGAGGTGTAGGTCACAATGGGAGTGGTGGAAAACGTTTTCAAATGATGCATCTTGGTTTCTTTTTAGATCAGTGGTCACCAACCTTTCTGAACGCAAGAGCATTCTTCGCTACTGATTAGTGCGAAGGGCTACTAATTTGACACACTTCTTAAATAAATATTGCTCAAATATAGTATGCGTCGTTAATAAGGCCCCTGTCATGAAACAAATTTGCAACACGAGTTTAATGAATCTCTGCTAGAGATCATTTTTAAATGATCACTTCTTAAACATTATTTAATCAATGTCTTTTATGACTGGTATAACATACCCGTGGGCTACTTATGTGGTCAATGCGGACACTACGTTGGTGACCCCTGGTCCATATAATACAACAATCAAAAATAGCTGAATATCTGACAAGGAACCTTTATTAACCACTTTTAACTTTTATTAACCAATTGCCGTATCTGACATGATCATTTTACAATAGAGTGCAAAAAAAAAAAAACTTGATACAATCATGGCAATATAATTGCATTGGCTGGCTTCTTTGTGACTTGCGCAATCACAACACTGACTGCCATTGTAAAAACAACACATATGACAAACGCCCATACTAGCATATAAACATTCATTTTCAGTCATAAAACAGTTTCAATACATTGTGAACAATAAATAATCACATTGATTCAGGCTGGAGTCTTGGCAAAAGTAGCCTATGTTACCTAAAATGTAGACAGTAAACAAGTACAACGGTGATAAGATTGATGGCAGCGAGATGAGGAGAGTGATGATTGATGGGAGGGAGGGGCAACCTTGCCCCGCCCTGAGCAGCTAATTGGACCGTGCGCATTGACGGCTGGGAAAGTTACTGGCTCTGCTTTTGTATATGGACGGACCAAACAGGACAATAAGGCAAATGAGAAGAGCAATTCACGGATCTATTCGATCTAGAACACGTAGATCTTGTCTCTCTGGACGGTGTTGAGGTCATCGTCCATGGTGAGCAGAACCTAAAGTTTAAACAGGAGAGGTGACGTCAGTACAATTAGTCTATCGGAAGACAAGACAAGAAATGGAACTTGCCAAGAAGGATCCGAACATGGCGATGGAAGAGAGGAAGTGCCAAATGTCGTGATCGTCAAAAAATGAAAGCAGGATGCAGTCGCGGTTGTGCTCACGTGATTCTGCCGGCGTTTTCTGTGTCAAAACACCACGAACATGTGGTTTAACTAGTGACGTCACTTGTACTAACATGTAATTGTCCTACTGCTAGCATATGGAATAAATCCTCTCATATTGTGTGTAAGAGACCAACCTGCCAGGTGCTGAGACCCTGGAAGAAGAAATAGAGCGCAAAGCCCCACACCACAGCCGTGAAGACAATACACACCAGCGCCAGACACTGGATCCTCTCACCGCTGCGCAGCTGTAACACAAATAGGACAGGTTATATGGTGCAGGTTTGCAAGTCACGGGATGTCCTGTGCAAATGATCAGCACCTTCATAATGATGTAGAAGGCAAAGTAGAGCAGAAGGTTACAGATGGCGATGGCCAGCAGGTAGGAGGCAAAGTCATTGGGTCTCTCGATGAGGCCGTAGGCGGCGCTGCACAGGAAACAACGCGGCTTTCAATCACATTCAATGCGCTTTGGACTGCGCCACACACACGTAGGTTTACTCACAGGGACCAGTTGACTATGTTCCCCATCACCAGCAGAACCATGCGGTCCTAACACACACAAGGGACATGGTTAAAGAGACTTCACAAGAATTTTAGTCGTAGCCCTTCTTGAACTTTTTGACCTTCTGCCACATTTCAGGCTTCAAACCAAGACATAAAAGTGGATAGTTAGATATAAAAAAAAAAATTTTAACAACTGAAAAGTATGGCGTGCAAAATAATTCACCCCCTTTTCTCTCAGTGCAGCCAACGGACACCAGAAGTTCCCTGCTGATTTCTGAACGATCCAATGGAGCCAAATACAGCAAGACAAATTTGGAAGAAAACCTGTTGGGAGTCTGCAAAAGACCTGAGATTGGCACGGATGTATAACCTCCAACCTGTCAATGATCCTAAACAAAAAGCAAACTCTACGAATGGAATGCTTCAAAACTAAATCTATGGTGTTACAATGGCCAAGTCAAAGTTCTGAATCAAACTGAGAATCTGTGGAAAGATCTGAAAACTGCTGTTCACAAGCATTCTCCATCTAAGTTATCTGAGCTGGAGCTGTTTCGCAAAGAAGAAAGGGCAAAAAACAAAAAACTCTAAATGCACAAAACTGATCTCCCAAAAGAATTGCAGCAGTAATTGCAGCAAAACGTAGTTCTACAAAGTATTAACTTAGGAGGGGGTAAATATTTTTGAACGTGCACTGCTACTTTCTATTTAAAAAAAAAATAAATTAAAAATATATAAATTTCGTTACATTGCAATTTTGTGCCATTGCCGTTGATTCTTCACAAAAAATAATAATCCGATTTTATGTCTTTTATGTCTAAAGCCCCAAATATTGCAAGCTATACATACGAACACACTTTTTTTTTTTCATTTAAAAGAAAATAAAAATATTTAATTCCAGGGCAACTAAACAGTATAAAGATTTTGTTTGGATCTCTGAAAAGAAGCGATTCTCCATCCATCCATCCATCATCTGAACCACTTATCCTCATGAGGGTCGCGGGCGTGCTGGAGCCTATCCCAGCCGCCTTCGGGTAGTAGGCGAGGTACAGCCTGAATTGGTTGCCAGCCAATCGCAGAAGCAACCGTGTTTGATTTTGAAGGGACCACTATTTTTGTGAAGCTACTGTAGGCGTGCACGTTCAGCACACTGTAAGGCAAACATTACTCACAATGTACGTGGGCCCGGTGCACTGTCGAATACAATCTGTGTAGACGACATAAACCATCCTGCGCACAACGCCAGAGTCTGAAACACAAAACATTCACATATCAAATGGTGTCCATTAAATATACATATTTGTAGTGATTAGAAAATGAAGCTTCATGAACCACTTGCAATATATATATTTTTTTACTCCTTTAGATGGTGTTTATGGTTTAAAAATAAAGGCTCGTGCAATGAAAATTGATTACATTTCCAATGCATCTTTAAACCACGCGCGCCATCTAGAGGAGTAAAAAAATATATATCACAAGAGGTTCATGAAGTTTCATTTTCCCATCACTACATTTGTATTCTTTTATCTAATGAAGTTAATGGATTTTTTAAAAATGTTTTCTGAAGTCTCCTTTCACGAAGGACTACAGAAATCTGGAATATTTTTATTTCATAAACACAGTTTTTTCCCACAAATAATCTAAAGTGACCCTTAAGCACAAACATACATCTAATATATAAACCCTTACCGAGCCTCCATCTGCCCATGTAGTAGAGCTGTGTGCTGAGGAGAAGCGTGGCCAATATGTGGATGACGGAGAAAACAATCCAAAACACAGTGTTTCCTTTCCCGAACACCTGCAAATAACACCACAACCGTCACAGGTCCGAGTTGTCAACGTGTCGACCGTGCGATGGGCGCATGCGCACGAACCACTCCAAGCACGGAGAAGAAGATGACTGCGGCCAGGCAGGCGTAGGCGGTGTAAGCGCTGGCGTTGATGTCAGGGTGTCTCTTCTGGTACAGCTTCAACATACACAGGCCAGCGATCATGTACATAAAGGATGTGTCTGCAAAAACATCAAACACATGACAACGTGATCTGATAAAGAATGTCATTTTGTTTGAGACTGACGGCGTGGAAAAAACTGAGCAACAATTCAGAATTGTTTGCTGCCACTTTCAGAAAAGTTGTATCAGATGGTGAGCTCCCCCTACTGTTGTGGAGTTGAATTTACTTTTAGGACATTAAATGGAACATGGTCAGATCCCTAATGAATACTTCAATAACCAAGTAAAACTTCACTTCCAGTCAAACTTTTTCCAAAATAGGAATCACTTTGGGATGAACTTTATTTATTATTTATTTAAAGAAGTTCCAAGGAATGCCCAGCATTCGAGTGTACAACCTTTCTCCATCAAAATATATAGCAGCAGGGAAAGAAGGAAATACTAGTGCATGCAGTGCGGTGATATGTCATGTTACCAAACTGGAAGTTGGTGTAGTTGGGGCAGACATGGTAGCAGGCGCTGAGTAGACCCTCCATCATGAGAGCCGTGCCCATGGCGTAGAAGAGACCAAAGTGCTTTGGGATGCCACATTCCTGAGAGAAGAGCGAGCGCAAGGACAACGGTGTGAGCGGTTCTTCAGCAGCAACATGGGCCGCTTTGCAAAACTTAAAAACTTTCACTTTAAGATACAGTGGACCATTAAAAAATATATATACAGAATAACAAGTCTGATGCTGTTTTGCCATGACATTTTCACATTGTTTTGTAAAATTCAGATTTTTAGCTTGATGTGCCTGAGCCCAATTTACACTATACCAGGGCTCGTGATATTTTCTGTCAAATGAAACAATTTGTAGTGCAAGGGACAGATAGAGCTGAGTGATATGACGATAGAAAAGTTTCTATTGTGCACCTTTTGTCCTACGCGAATAATTGGCAACTGCCAATAATAAGACTGTCAAAAGATGGTAGTTCCACACATCTGCCACTAGATAGCACACGCCCTTAATGACATTTAATAACAGGTTGACAAAAACGAATTACAAATTACAATTACTACTACTTTGGGAAAGAATTAAAAACAACAAACCTGTAATTATTAATAACTATGGATGGGCGAGTACCAATACCAGGTATCACATCTGGTTGATACAAAGGCATCTGATTCCTGTGGACGTTTTACTATCAGGAACTAAATGGCATGCAGAGCTAACATAACATTTTCTTAAGCGTGTCCAAGTCAATTCTCTCAAAAAATATATTTTCTGCATACCTACTTTTGCACTTCACTGTGTATGTATTTTCTATAAGGTTTACATTAGTGCTTTGTACGAATTGACTTGCATGTTACTGTTTTACACACAACCTCAAGTCAGTAAAAAAAAAAAATACTGCTATGTAAATCAAACAAACGTGACAGTGAAAACGTTTGAGAGTGCGCTGAAAATAAAAACCTTTGCATCGAAGAACTTGACAGAAAATGATGTGTTCTGCTTTTCATAACAGGTGGTTTAATACATGAGTAACAGTTGAACTTGAACTTACCATTGCATTGACTTCATTACAGGACAGGGCTCGATTGTGGACGATGTCCCTCTTGAGGACGATGAGGAGAAAAAGGAGGCCCAGCATCACGTAGCCGAGGTTGCTGAGGATGTTGTTGAATGCGCTGCGTAGTAGAGCGGTTGAGCATCTATCATCATGACAACACATGTTAACGCTGAGAGGTTTGAGCAGGTACAAACCTGAGAGCTCCGAGAGGGTGAGCACACATGAAGTTGTAGTAGCAGATATCTTGGTTCCCCGTAACATTGACAACCTGATAAACAAAAGATTTACAGTCTAAATAATAAGTGCATATTGGCTTTAAATGGTTTATTTCCAATTAGCGTACCGTTTGATATGTAATAACCAGCTGGACGACTGGCAGGGCGTAGAACACGGCGATGGTGGCGATGTTCCTGATGGGAGCACAGTCATGACACGTTTATGTGATGCTGACTAAAAACAACCATGATATTTTGGCATTAAGAGGAAAATGACACCGGATATGCGTCTTATATTCTCACCAGAAGTAGATTTGATATTTCTTGCTGAGGATCCTATTGTCTTTGCGCGACAGGTCAGCGACACAAAGATATTTCTGTCATCAGCAAAGGACATGGGGACATCATTATTGGGAGCCATCCAGTAAAAACATTAAACAGAAGTGGAAGCAATATTACATGACTTTAAAGTGAAATCTAAACTATGAGTTATTCCCTGTATGATGAAGTAAGTCCCAAATTAATGATAGACATTTTGGCAGTGCCTTCATGGCAAACTGGCACATCAGAAATGCATTCATTCATCCGTCCCTTTAAGAAAATTGCTGAAACTTTATCGTGTATGCAGTATGCATTCACACAGCTGTGACGTCTGTGTAACAGAAACAACTTTCAGCTTGGAGTGTTCCGAACAGGGTTTTATGATGCCAATAGTGTATTGATCACATGTAGAGCTGGGGGGTAAAAGTCGACCAAGTCGGAAAAGTCAACTTTAAAAATAGGTCGACTAAAATGTTCTGTCTCAAAGCACCGCCTGAACCATATTTGGGCTGTCCACTGACTTTTTTATTTCTGCAGACGCAGTATTGTAATGGCAGCTGTTACCTGATCTTTATTTCTTCTGTTAGTGCACCATCAAGTGGCGAATGTTATTTGTCTGCTTAAAAACGCTCACCAAAGTTCTTAACTCCTAAAAATCGCTGTAAGTAATTAGTCCAAAATATAACCTGCCACTCAATTTTAGGTGTTCATCACTTAACCAGTAGAGGGCAGTCATGCACTAATACTAGTTGTGGCCAAAAGAAGACATAAACAGGAAGTTATTGACCTCAGGTAGCTGTTAGGTTGCTCTACCCTTGTTTGCTCATGGAATAATGTTGAAGCATCATCTCTAAGTGATTTTTAAGACATTATTACATGTGTAATGTAGATTTAATGATGTATGTGTCAATTAAATGGTAGTTAGTGTTTGTTTACCTTAAGTGGTAATCGCTAGCGCGCTAATGCTAATCGTCATTGCTAACAGTTTAGCATAGGCTAATAATTTTGTTAGTGTTTATTAACGCATATGAGTACTTATATCTACTCAATTCTACTTACTTTCAAATTTAGTAGATTAAAAACCAAACAAAAATATATCAGCTTTGTGTTCAGTTAGGCCCTGGTTGTAAACAAAGTAAATAAATACAAAACTGTCAGCTGCGATGAGATCATAGTCTTAGTATTTTCATACTCAGTGACATTTGTTTGGTGGTGTGCCATCAGATTTTTGGAATGTATAAATCGCACATGCACACATGCACATGATGAAGGAAGCTTTGTCAAATTAAATGCCCATTTCTTGTCCAAATTTTCTGTATTTAAGCTTGGCTTGCAAGGAATTAGAAATGTTTGAAATTTTGAGGTTTTGATCATTTTAGAATTTCCTAAAATTGTATGGAAATTATCTAGTAATGTATACTCATTGTATTATACAAACAAGCAACAATACTGAATATTTTTTGTTTTGTTATCGGCAGACGTGGAAACTAATAATGATTTTCAAAATGTTGATGATTTATGTTAGTTTTAAAATGTACTTTATAATAGAGTTCTTGAATCGGACAAAAACAAAATCTTAATTGTCTTACTGGGTTGCTAAGCCATTGCTTCTGCAATGAATTCTCTGTAAATTTCCAACTCAATTTCGTAACACTATTGAGACTAGGCTTACCTTGGTGCGAACAATGTTTTTGTCAGAGTTGATGTCATCCAGTGTGTCATAGTCATCTTCCTCAATGGAGCTCAATGACTCCTGCCTGCTTCTTACAACATTTTTCCAACCAGACCGCTCTGATAGAAAGGAAAAGGGCTTTTAGTTTGCAAGATGATGGACTGTTATCAGATGGGCAATGGGTTCAAAATTTAAGAAAAGCTGATTTTCCAAATATGGCATAAAGGCTGTTTGCTAACATATTGAATCTCACACCGCTGTTTATTTCAGTGTAGCCCAATTAAAAGCAAGACATTGATTGACATTATGGTGATTGGCTTTGGCTTAAAAATAATTGGGCCAACTATGTGGCATTGCTTCCTCCATGCAGAATGCCGTGTGGTGCAGTTGATTGATGGGGGTCAAGTAACAATATTGTCCATACCCATGTAGTTGTCAGCTGAAGCTGCACTGTCTAATGAGGGGGCGCTGTCAGTGATTGCTTCTGAACTGATTGTGCTGTCTGTTGAATGGACAAATAGTGACTCAATTCAAGAAACACAAAATAAAATAAATACAATAAACAGAGGAACAAAACCAAAGACAAGATTAAACTCACCCAGGGAGCCATATTCATTTGGCGAAGCTGCAATCTTGCCTGTAGATGTTGACACACACACACACACACTAATGTAAGACTAGTGAACTTCCAATCCACTTTTAACATATTCCTTTTTTTTTTTTTAACCTGTTCGCCCCCACTATTCAGTATTCCCACAAACCACTATTCACTGGGAAACACGCCTGTTTGCTGTTTTTATACTCATTCCAATGCCATGTCTAACATAAAAGTCACATTTTGGCACCATCTTGTGAAATATTGGTCCCAATTACTGCAATTATGATGAAGTAAGGTCAGGAGTGTCTATTATACAGTGCAAAGTGCCACTATCTTGTGGCATCTATAGGGAATTCAATTATTGGTGGATTTATTCACGGCAGGACTCTGTCCCCATCCTCTGCCAA
Organism: Vanacampus margaritifer; assembly: GCF_051991255.1. Lineage (NCBI taxonomy): Eukaryota > Metazoa > Chordata > Actinopteri > Syngnathiformes > Syngnathidae > Vanacampus > Vanacampus margaritifer. Next base: position 11,927,745 of record NC_135436.1, read on the forward strand.
AATAATACTGTAACACTATTGCCTAGCATCTAAATATTACCTAGGCTGACCAAAAACGCACTGCAGCTGATAGAAGAAGACAGGAGTGGACGTCAGATCATATTCAGATAGAAAAGGGAACGCAGATGTGAGGTAGTAACTAATGCAGTGATGATGAGTTTAAAAATATTGTACAGGTAAAAAAAAAAACAGCAGGCAATGTGGCATGTCTCATAATTTGGCTCACTGTTTACATGTACTGTATAATATGTAAACTATTGATTATGCTAGTTGCATCATTAACAATTACCACATTCCTGAACCAAACAAAGTAATACTACATGCATGGCTCAAAGTGTGAATATACATGAAATCATCCATATTATCAACAATACGAAGACATGCATGCATGCAAGTTAATGTATGCACGTTATCTATCAATGTATGACAAAGAAAATACATTAGCAACAGTGTGTTTATACCGTCTCCATTTTTCCCAAGCAGAGAAGCTAAAGCAAGCGTTAGCAGACAGAAAAGAGAATAAAAGACAGATTGTAGAGTTAATATATACTGCCCACCCTTCATGTAAACCCTAAATAGGCTGGTCCTGTAAGAGCTGGTTTACCTGTCTCAGCAGGTGACGTGTCATCAATACTGTGAAAAAGCTCTCTGCTCCTGGCTCTGCGCAAAACAAAAGAGGTACATTAGTCTCATCCTCTGACCGTGACAAAGTAAAAGTGAAGAAATCCAGGCATTGTGAAAGCTTCGATTCTGTTCATGAATGGAGATTATGTCAAAATCTTACCGCTTCTTTTCCACACAGGCCACCAGCAGAGTGACAAGGTAGAAGGAGAGGAAAATACCCAGACATAACAGCATGCCCAGCACATACACGTCCGCTGTGCAAATTGGATACAGATGCATTTTAATAGCGATTACATAGTTGGTCCCAAACATTCATCATTTTGAAGTCATGCATACGTGAATATACAAAAATGACTCAAGACACAATCAATAAAATATGAATTCACTAGACAAGACATTTAAATACATACATAGAATGTCACATTTTTACAAAAATAGCTTACATTTTATAGCAAGGATGACCACAACGTCAAGGGTTTTGCTGCGGTTACCCGCGTCAATCAGCTCATCTGGTTGTAGCGGGTAGAAGCGCAGTGGACCGCCACAAGCCTCGTCCTCCGTTTTTACCACAACCACCACATAAAAACTGTTGCTGGGGAAATCTTTTCTCTGGAAAACATGGGGACAGAGGAGCAAAGATTGTTGCACAGGCTAGCATACGTATGTTATTATTTAGGGTGACAAAGGGGTAGAAAAAAGAAGGAAAAAAATTGCTGAAAGTTCCCAATACGTTTCCATGGGAAGTTAATTAGTTAACGCTTTAACTTTCACAGCACTAATTTGTACCTCAAAATTGGACTCCTTTAAGTCAATCATTTTATTTGCACGAAATCTGGTTGTTTTAGTCACGATTATACCTTCAATTTGAAAATTCTTGGTTGATTCTCGTTTATTATGCCTTGCAAGTGAATGGCGACCAGTTTCGGATTTACTCCGTATACCGCCTGAAGACAGCTGGGATAGGCTCCAGCATGCCCTATAAGCGGTTCAGAAAATGGATGGATGTATTCTCATTTAGTCATATAAAATTCTGGTCATTCCCATGGAAAGTTTCCAACTCTGTGAAAATGTGCAAAATTTTGCAACCCTATTCTCAATCAGATACGTAACTGAAGGATTACCTGTACTGTGATGGCACCTTTTTTCGTCATTGTCTGATACATCCCAATGAAGGCCACATTATTGTCGAGGTCATAGACAGGGCACTGAAAACAGAAAGACAAGAAAGCATCAATGGAATGATTAGATTACTCAACGGGAGGAGCGAAAACTGGCGGTGAAGAAAACATAAATCAAATGATTTCCATTTGAAACCCTTGAGAAGGCTTTTAAATTGAGAATAGAACTCATTGTTGCTTTAAAGCAGAAATAAGGAACTTTTTCCCCAAACATATCTTTACACTAGCCTTTTTATTTGACCATTTATGACTGAAATGTATTTCAATTAGTAGATTAACACCTTAGCTGTTCGCAATTGGTACTCCTGCAAGCCTCTGGCCAATAGTTTTCAGACTGAATTCAAGTCCGAATTCTCTCTGTCTGTGGATGTGACATCATGTGCGCGGTGTGTATGCGGAGAAGGGTATGTGCAGTTTCATTTTTCGTCAGCAGGTGGCAGTAGCGATTCGAAATGGAATATTCTACCTTTAGTAGCTTTAAGATAAACATTATCTTTGCACTTGTGTTTATGGTGTTACTGAATGCCAAAACCATGGGACTTTGGGCCCTGAAGGACAGCACGAGAAGTCGAAAAATCGTGTACCTGGATGTCCTGGATGGACATAACGGAACAGGGAAAGTTCATGTCCGAGCTGACCTTCACAATCACGGTGTCCACCCCTTCAGGAAATACGTACTTGAAGTACTGAAAGAGGAGATAAGCAATTAAGGAAATTAACCTCTTTTTTTTTATTGCGGATGTAATATTGTGTTCTTAAAGATTACATCATCAACCATTTTATTTGCCATTTACTTCATGAATTTGTATAGATATTCTACTAACCTTGAACAAAGTCAGTGATATAACAGCAACACAATAATTGCAGCATTCCGTTACAATTCAGTATCTACTAGACATCTTAATTAACCACAATGAAACTGCAACTAATGGCCAACTACACAAAATCAGCTAGCTAATGTTTTGAGGCACATGTTCAAACAAGCAAGACTTCCTGTTGTTGTGCAACATGAATTATTCCCGCATCCTCTTGCTGAAACTGCACTTCCTTTATTATTGTTTTTTATTTTCTCGTAAATCTGACCAAAGTCATGCATACCTGAGGTTGGGAGGGGGATGCGGTGAAGCTGAATGTCGTGTCTGTCCTGGAATCAATGTGAAAATAAGTCAGACAAATCAATGGCAGTTCAGACCTCATGCCTTGTCTCCACCAAGCAGTACAGTTTAACTCGCAGTATAGTATGGCAGTGTAAACTCAAATGTGTTTACACGCCGTGTAGCAGCGTCATGTAATACAAGTAAACAAGTGTGATCATAGCACTAGGACAGCGTTGAAGCTCACCAACACAATTATTTGAACCCTCCGTTGTCATAACAACTTATTTTATGTTAAATTCTTGCGCAAAAGTGATTTTTTTTTTTTTGTCAACCAATCTGCTGCAATTGACACTTCAAAGAAATTGCGACAGTGCTGAAGAAAACTATACAATTTGGTGGAAACAGGAGTAGGCCGAACATTGCCTACTGCGAATGTCATTATGTATGAGTATAAAAATACTGTATATAAAGGTGTCACTTACTGCAATGTGAAGCTTTCAACGCGGCTGACCCGAAGCTGGTAGTTTGTACCCTGGCTGGAAAGTGTAGACACATCCACAAAGAAGTACTGGGTCTCTGATGCAGCCCGTATTGGAGGTTGGCATAATGTGCGACCTATATGCTTGTATGGGTATTTCCTCAGGTACCTGGACAGTTCACAGATGCACAGTATGCATGCATATTAGAATTAATACAGAAAATGTTTCTACTTTTCCACTCACTATGATTACTGTATATATACAGTGTTTGGATTACTTTGTATCAAAACCTCAAGAGAGTTGTTTTTCTTTTGCACGTTGCCATTTGGATGTTGACCAGGTCAACGATACAACCGAGTCAGCTGACAGTGTGTTCCAACTGGGTATGAGATTGCATTAAATTGGGTTACAGTGTTGTTATGGGAGCAGAACCCCGCCATGAACCAAGAACCTTCAGCATTTAGCTTAACATCATAGGTGATGTCATGAAAGAGTAAAAAAAAAAGAAGAAGCTTGTAACGTGTTGAGGCAAACAAAACAATGAATTGACATTTGAGGACTGCTTTTCAGTCAGGTGACTTGTCATGTGATTTCAATAACCGCTGAGCAGCTGCCAAAAAAGAATTGTTGTTCTACAATATGGATGAGTGCTTAATACAAAATGTGTAAAGGAAATGTTTGACTCTCAAATGTGCACTTGATTCTCTCACACCGGTCCTATGGAGCCACAGTTTGCTCACAAACTAATGAGGCTACACTTAAAACCAGCGCATCTGTAAGCGGGCTGCAGAGCTGTGGAAAAACGGCTTTTTAATAAGATGGCTTTTAAAAAGATTAAATATGCCAAGTCAACTGTGGGAGGAGTGAATCTGTGGAACCTGTTCCCTGTTGCCATAAAATCTTTGACAAGATTAGGATCGTATAAAAAACAACAGTGCTGTAAATAACATTGTCTTTTCATACCTATCTGTATTTTAATTGTTTCTAAAAGCCCATCCAGGGACAAGCACTGCAAATTAGCTTTGGCTATAAGCACTATGAAACACATACCAGACTACTGTGTTACAGTTTGTCTGTGTTTCTGAATCTGTCCTTATACAATAAATGAATAAAAAAGATGACTTTCCCGTACTCATGACAAGTAGTTCAGTTCATAAGAGATCTAAGGAAGTGAAAGTCAAAAGGTCCATTACGACATGCAACACGCTGATGTCTGGACCAGGGCCTGGTCAGCCAAGATTAAGACAGATCCAGAGAGTGTGCAAGACAATGATGACATCACTAATGGACATTTCGCCTGGCCTTTGTGTGAAAACTGACCTGATAATGCAAAACCTACCTCCATAAATCGATTATATTCATCAAGTATTGCACAATAGAAACACACTTATGTATATATATATATATATATATATATATATATATATATATATATAAGTAAATATTTTAATAAGTTTGTAATTACAGTATGAGTTTTGTGAGGTTAGTGCATAGCCATTGCCATGAATGCAATTGCTCAGTAAAAAGGCCCTATATATGGAATAATCACTAAAACATATTATATCATGAATTATATCAGGAATATATGAGACAAGACCAGGCTTAATGCATAACTCTAAAAACGAACAATAGCGAAGAGGATGATCAGCCCCTATTTTTTCCCGCAAGAAGACAAGTGTGCCAGAGGAGACAAATCCTCGACTGGTCGTCAGACTGTCGCAGAGCAAGTATAGGCTATGTTCACACTGCAGCTCAATTCAGATTTTTAATTTTTTTGGGTCCATAATGCAACATGTATCATTTTTTGTATGCAGTGTGAACAGTACATTGTTTTAAATCTTATCTTATTTATTTTTTTATTCTGACCTGTGCCTCTTCCATATGTGGAAATAAATCGGCTATGTATGTGACGTGTCTGCAATATGAATGCTCATCTCTACACTTATGCGTCAACTAAAGCCCAATATGTGCTCCATGCGGGCAGGAGAGAGACTACTGACAATTGCCCGTGAATCTGCAAAGTTGTCATGAGTAAAGCAGTTAATTAATTTGAAACATGAAGCATAAAGTTGACACTTGCGTTGCCTCATTTCTTCAAAATATTTCTACCTTCTCCCGCTTCGCTCCTCTGTGAAGCTGAGCTGAGCCCCTTATATGCAGGACCATATTTACTTCTTAACCACCGCTTGCTTGTGTGTGCCACTTGTCATCACGGGCATGTTGCATTCACATTATTGTTTTTGTAATGAATGTAAAGAATACATAAAAAGATCAGATTTAACATGAAAATCAGAATTGGGCAGCGCCCTGGAGTGTGAATGTAGAGACAGATAGCTGTTCACTCTCATATTTACGCCATCTTTAAGCGGGAAATGCCCCATTATTGTCTGCACCCATGTCAGGCGAAGACAAATTCAAATCCACTGCAAATGCTTCTGTCAATACCAACAAGGTGCACAACGTGTGATACTTACTGATAATAGAGTACTTCAACTGCTGGTCAGAACATTAACTTTACAGTTTTCTTGTTTTTATAAATATGTATCAGTAACACAGTGGAAACGGAGGGAAATGGAAATATTTAAATTTACAATGTGCACCCCTGAATTTTCTTCAAGCGCAACTAAAATTGTATGTTAGGGCTATTGTGCTTCTTGTAAAAATAAAATTGAATACAATTAAAAGTTTGGCGTGCTGCAAGATGAGCAAAATTTCTGGATTTAATACGGGGGACAGTATCCAACATGTTTTGGATAAGGGAAGTGAAAGACCAAATATACCCAACACATAAATAAATTTCACTAACTTCAATTAACTACGCCTTATTTAGTATTTTTTCCCCACTATTTAACAAATTATATGCTTTGGTAATACATTTGTTGTGATTGTAAAGAGAGAAGGAGAAATGTTTTGGACACCCTGCTTGGTCCATCACTCACAGGCCTCTGAGGATGAGGGGGACCTGGAAGGACAGCACAGCTTGCTGCTGTCGCACCACGAACAGGATAGGACTCTTGAGGTTCGGCGACAGGACGTCCACATATACTCGCACTCCTTCCGTCTGTGACATGAAGCACAATAACTGAATACACCTATACGTGGTGACATTAAAATAAAAAAATCTGTGCAGCGCTCTCCTACCTTGGTTCGGGAGACGGTGTGATTGAAGGCATAGATAGTCTGATTTTCACTCGTTATTGTGTCGTTATAGGTAACATCAAACTCGCAGTCTTTCTGGATCACGTTTATTGTCTCATCTAGAGCGCAGCTGCTACAAGCCAACAAGGCCACACATAACCACAGCAGGACTCCAGCAGAAGATCCAAAAGTATCTTTATATCGCGACTTCCAATGACTCCCAATCAGCATTTTGTCTTTCAACATCGTCCTTGAAGCAGTCAGCACTCAACAGACACCCGATGAGTTATTAGCTGTGAAATGAACTGTGCAACTCCGCCCCATTCAAATGACTCCAAGTAAACAGGCTGAGTGTCAAAACTGTATCAGGTCCAGTCTTGACCCAAAATAACAACTGCTAGCATCCGAGCACTTACGACAGCTTTGTAGTCCTCCCAAACACACTCAAATACACTCCAGGCTGTCCAATGTGAAGTCACAATTTCGGAGACAACAACCGTGCAACCAGACGGTATTCTCACAGCAAAACAGACGAATCCGGGCAGGCAGCGATGTTGTTGTGCTACTCTTAGCATAGTTGGCTAACTAGCAGCTCCATGTTTGGATCTCGAAGTTGAGTCCGAAGACGTCGCTTGAGTAGTAAAGTAGGCCAATGGGAAACCTTTTAAGTCGGAGTGGAGCGTCCAGGTATGTGGCGTCGCCGTGGGATCATGTGAGCATTTCTGTGGTAGTGATTTTAACCATCCTCCTTACCTTTCTATGAGGGAAAATAAATGTTGTACATCAATAGCGCCCTCGCCAGGACAAGCTTTTCTCTCGTCTTTATTCAAAGCACTCGAATGCGGAGCTTAACCATTTATTTTTTATCATTATTCAAAGCGCTCAATTACGCAACAAATATGTTACACACTACGTACAGTACACAGTAAACATGACAATACGTAATAGATGTACAAAAATAGCCTATTTACCTCGGTAGGGGATCGAAAGTTTGGGCATTTCATTCATTTGTAAAATAAAAAAGACAATATAAAGCAATATTGAAATTCAAAGTACGTAAAGTAAAATAAATGAAAGGGGAGAGAATGAAGTAAAACTTGTTTTGTCTGCTCCTTATAAACAAAAAAGAAAAGAAAAACAACAACAACACAAAATGAATGATGACAGCGAGCAGTCAAGACGCCTTCAGTATAACAATTTCTACAAAATAATTCAACTGTGTGTGTGTGTGTGTGTGTGTATATATATATATATATATATATATATATATATATATATATATATATATATATATATATATATATATATATATATATATATAATGGATTGTTAATCATTGTCTGGAATGACCAGGTGTGTCAATTTTAAAGGTTTTAAATGCCCAGACTTAATTGACCTGGCCCCAACGATCAGCAAAGACAAATTAGACAACACACTAAAGAACGAAAAATGTCAGAAAACACTAAATAATTGACGCTAACAGGAGAAGGATTTCAGAAGATAACAAAGCGTTGTCAGATTCAACATCCTATCTCTTCGGAATGTAATTAAGAAATGTCAGTCATCATGAATGGTGGAAGCTAAAGCAAGAACAGGAAGACCAAGAAAAATATCACAGATCAGCCCAGAACAACATGTGTTAGGCAATAAATGAACAGTAATTGTGTATCCATGCAATATTTCTTAACAGCAATAAGCTCCTCAACAATTGCATGCTACTTGTATACATTTATTATATCAATTAACCCATGTGCTTGATAAATGTAGCATACGTTAAAGTTCTTTGCTTTTTACATTGTAAGAGTGGGATCCTTGAATCGCTTATCTCGAATTAAGCAATACTTTTACGGTGATTGATTAACGACAAGTCGAGGGTGTTTTCTACCTCTTGCCCAAAATGAGCAGGGATAGGATCCACTTCACCTGTGACCAAGAAAAAGATGGATTGTGACAAAAGACACTTACATAAAGTACAGTATGTTCATGTTTGGTATTCTGCTTGGCTGTGATTCTCAAGTAAAAGGGAAAAAAGTTATTTCCTCCAACAGCAGTATACACATTTTCAATAGAGCGTTAACGAAAGAATTGTTTATTACAGTAAAAATCACAACCTACACATAGTTACTGTAAAGTACTAATGATGATATAAGCAGTTCAGGGAATAAATGAAAGAATGTATGGATGGATGAATGAATGAATTGATGAATGAATGAATGGAGGAATGAATGAATGAACAAACAAACGAATGAATGAATGAATGAATGAATGAATGAATGAATGAGAACTAGCTTAGTTTAGTAGTAAGTAGTAGTTTCTTTCTTTCTTTCTTTCTTTCTTTCTTTTTTAGCTGTCCAAAAAGCCACATGTGGTACGGTGGTACCCAATCTTTACAGGCAAGGGAGCACATATTTTGCATTGATAGCATTCAATCGGAATATGAAACACATTGCCCTAAACTGATATTGACATGACCCGAGATGTTATAGAGGACCAAAAGTGCCAAAATTAAATAAATGAATACACCATTAAATAATCAAATAAATGTGTCATTAATTAATTAAATGTTTCATTTATTAATGAAATATGGAATTAAATAAATAAATGTGTTTATGTGTGTAATTAAATGTTTAATGAATTTATTTTATCTGTCAAACTCACCCATCAAAGTTTGGTGGGCAGGTCCTAACACTTTATTGGTCACCCTGCTCATCAAGTCAAGGCAAATCCATTTCAGAATAATTAATTGATGCAGTGAGTAGCTGGTAAACACAATTCAATAGGCTAGGTGGCGCTATTGACTTCAATGAGTGCGTTACTATTAGACTCAGATTTGCGTTCTCATGAGGTGCTTTTTGAGACGTGTTGAAATGGAAGTCACTTTTTTCGCATTTCCTGTAGTCATGTGACCCGCCCGGTAAAAGGAAGAAAAGGAAGGTGGAAGTACAGGGCCACTCGCTTTTGTGTCGGAATTGCTTCCTGAGGGGACAACAAGTCTTATTGAGCCAAGGTTGCCGCGGCTCCATACACGCATTCTATTTATTCTCGTGACGTCCATGGGTAGCCGTTAGCGTGACGTTAACTCCTACAAGAACTGCGAGATCTCGCGAGAGTCGAGGAGGGCCATTACGAGAACTACGCCTCAGAAGCTAATCACTCTTCAATGGAAACAACTACAAGTCAAAACTGTACTTTAGTGAAATAGTAGAAATATCGCTTTTATTTTATGTTGGTTTTGCACAATAACAAGCCTCGATCACTCTATATCAGCAAAAAAAAAATCCCATCACCTTAGCTGCCATGTTTCTAACCTCTTCAGGCCGAAGCAGTCGATTAGAAAAGATTTGAGTGAATCAGACCCGCCCACTACTTTTGACGGGAAAGTTACAGACAGATAAAATAAATTCATGAAACGCTGCAACACAGGAACATGAAGTAAATAAATACAGAAATAATTGTATATATTTATTTATTTATGTAGGTAATTTAATTAATGACACACTTATTTAATTATTGTTTAATATAATTCCATATTTAATTAATAAATGACACCTTGAATTATTTCATGACACATTTATTTAATTTTTGGTTTATTTAATTCCATACTTAATTAATAAATGACACATTGAATTTTTTCACGACACAGTTATTGAATTATATATTGGTGTATTAATTCATTTCATTTTGGTCCTCCATAAGATGTACCCCCATAGGGTTACCTTGGTTCTTGCTTAAGCCTTCTTGACAGGCTGTAGTAACTCATTTTACCACGGGGCGATGCTGTCTACAACCTCGGCGAGGAGAGTCGCGAGTCTAATAAAATTAAGTAATGTGTCTTTTTTTTTTTTTTAACCCCTTGATGCAATAAATATATCTATAGGTTCTGGGCTTTGTACAGCAAACATGTAAAGAAAGTAGTAAAGAAGATAGGTGACGTCAATTATTATTGTATAGCACACAATTAAATCATGACCCAACCAAAATTTGCCAGTACTACTGCTTTTCCCTTTCATGTACTGTATATGCATTTTTATTTTATTTACATAACTCACAGCTTTTCTGTTTGAACATAACACGTCATTAAAATGTCTCAATTTAATGTCTCTCTTAAGCGTTTAGGTGTGCTGCGCCAAACTTAAAAGATAAAAATCTGTCATATTGTTCCATCTGCAGGACACGTCTACTCGCGGCGCTGTGCAATGGCTCACTTCATGGGAACCAGAGCGATAATGCGCAGTTCTTTGTTGCCGTAGCGACCACAATACGTTTTTGTGGATGAGGTCATGTGTTACGCTGATCGTTTCCATAGTAACAACCTAGAGAGGGCGCTGCGAAGGAGCGCTGCACGTAAAATGACGCAGGGCGGGGGCGTGCGCGCGCTGCGCAAGGCTGCTTGTTGTTCCCGCAGAGAGGCGAGAAGATGGCGGCCGTGTCAAGCGGAGGTGCAGCTGGGACTCCCGCGGCCGGGATAGCGCACTCTGCCCGACCGACCCACGCAGGCATGGGCCCTCAGAACCGAGTCCAGCCATCCTCCGGAATCACCCACCCCGGTCGTCCAGGCGCGACCACCGGGTGCATCCCCAATCCTGCCCAGACTTCGACCACCAGGCCCCTTCCTGCGCGAGTGGGCCACTACGAGATCGAGCGGACCATCGGCAAGGGAAATTTCGCTGTCGTTAAACTGGCCACCCACATTATTACCAAAGCAAAGGTAAGGCGACGAGTAGCTGAGTGTTTTAGGTGACCAGTGGCAAGTTGTCATTATGAAATTATCAGGGTTTTTAGCGGAACACTAATCACGAAACTGGGGCCTTCGAGCTCCCTAGACACAACGGCAAGCTCGCTTTAGTGACACCGCTGCGTGTTGTAGGGTCATTCAATGCAGGGCATCCCTGGAAACTGTTGACATTAAACGCATTAACTAGAGACAAACCAGCGATGGTTACACGCAATTAGAAAGCGACATTGTCCGCGGTTAATGTGTGACAAAGCGCAGAGGACGGAGAGAAGGGTACTCGCGAAGATCTAAGAAGAGACGCAAAAATGTTCCCGCTGTAGCTGTTAGCTTAGCCGCGGATTAGCTATTTGGTTGGATGAAGCTACATACAAGTAATGCCAATGCAATGCTTGTTTGAAGGCTTGCGTTTGTCTTCGAATGAATAAGATGCTTTTCACATTAATCACTGTTAGTTTAAGTGGCTTTGCTACTGGGAGATCAAAAGCGATAAATGTCCCGTTAACTCAATCGCCAGTAAGAATGTCTGACCAATTTTGACAAGTACGCAGCCATTTTTTTTAATGTTTCAATTTTTAAGATCTTCAATATTGTTAAGCAGCATAGTTGTGCCAATAACACATTGTAATCCGTGTGTTCGTTAAACACGATGCTTCAAAGTTGCACATAGCAGTTTTATGAGAACTAATTTAAAAAAGTAATAATAGTAAATTTCATAAATAGTGATTTTGTGTGTCAGTTTCACATCTGCAGTGTAGTTGGCAATGTAATTAAGTGGCAATTCATTTATGATGACCAGACGTCCTGTTTTACACAAGTCCTTTCCTGGCGTCTCTCTCTCTCTCTCTCTCTTTTGCCATGTGTATGTAAATCACACAGTTGTCATACATGGCAATTCATACATTAAATTAGAATTTAACAGTTTACTTCAGAATGCACATTTGCATAAGGTTGGTAGCAGGCAATCTGTCAGATCAGCATACCTTGTCAGATCAGCATACACCCTAAACTCAATAAAACACCCAACCTGTTCTTATGCGCAGAAGTGAAAGGTATGCTGTTTTGTCGAGGCACCGAAACTAGAACTACTTCCTGTTTTTGCATCTAAGAATCATGGGAAATATAGTCTGCTATCCACTGCGGCCACCGCTCGCTGGTCAGGCAACGCAAGTTGAGATTTCTAGCGGTAATGTCCCAATGCGTGACTGACTAAGGTAACCGGCACAGCCAGCTTCCAATAGCTGTCGGGACAGAGCACACACACTTTGACAAAGATTGACAAGCGAGTAAATTTGGTGAAATTTATTGGCTATTTCATTTTCAGGGGAATTGTACGGTTTTCAATTTTGAAAATCAGGTCACCATAAATTTATTGGAAAATTAATAAAAACATGAGCAATAGGTGCACAAGCTAATTGACATAGTCTAGATTTATTTAAGATGACACTAATTTGATGAAAGTCAACTGACATATCAACATCCATCAGCCTTTCCATGTTTGTGCCTCATCACAGCAGCGGGAATTTGTGGCAATTGTAAATAATCTCGGGCCTTTTTGTGCGTGGTGAAGTAATTCTCTTTCTATTTTGAGTGTGTCATATTGTGTATCAATTGGATCAAACAGACGACAAGGCATATTCTGTAATTTACCGGTAAGAGTTTTTCACACCTACAGGCAACAATGACCATCCTGGTCATCTTAGCAACAGGCAAGCATCATTGGCGTAAACATCCGTAGCCAGTAATGTCTGGCCAAGAAAAAAACTTGTGATTAAGTCGACGTCATGCTGAAAATGTCACAGTGGATTAATGGTCAGGCTACCCTGTATAACCCTTATTACAAAAACAATTTTATTTGTTGATTATTTGTTTCTTTTTTCTTCTTCTTCTTTTTTCATTTTTACATTACAGTATTTCATATATGTAACCAATTATACTCTGTTTGCCAGAGGTTTGCTTTTGTGTGTTAAAGCCATAGGACATGTTAGGAAGCATGCTTTTAGCCAGGCTGTTATTTTTAATAGCGATTGTCACAAAGTCTGTCAAGACAAAAGAAAAATATAATTGCTTCGGTTAGCATTTTGGACAACATTCTTGGGTTTCATAATGCATGCACAACTGAGCTGAATTGATACAACTTGTGATCCACATGATATTTTTGTGAGCTCACATGTTGGAAGCCTACTTTAAACCAGTATAATTATTTAGCCTATTGAATGGTTCTCAGTTTGTATGCATACAGTTAAAATGTGCCACTTCATGTTTACAGTCATGCTTGTGTGTATAATTTTATATGTATGCTGACATGGGTTGGTCTGTTTTGCATCTGCAGTTTGCAAGGTCAAAGCAAGCTTCTGCAGCACCATGTCATGTAATAGTGTTGTTATTAATCTTGTATCTGGGTAGAACACGGACTTGTGACATCTGATTGTGAGAGATTGGGGTGAAAGTTAGAACAAGCCTGTCTACCTCTGAATGGAATGCTTTGTTGTAAAACATTACGATCATTATGTTCACTAACTAGAAGAGGATTTTCTGTTTTTGTATGTCGTTTTGTCGCTTGTGGATTAGGTTATTAATATGGTGATTAGTGAGCCAATAAGAAATGTCAAGATTACCATTTCTCACTGTTGTTTAAGTGGACGTGGATAATATCTTTAAGTTGCGTGGAAGATGTCATAGTTGTTGTTTTTTTAGCTATCCACCGAAAAATTCGGCCGATGGACAATTTTCGTCTGAAAAAAAATTAAAATGTGAATTTCAATTCACTATTGGCCTGGAGGAGAAGGCCGCAGAGGACTTCCCCTCAGACGGCCATCAAAGAGTGCTCCTCACTCTGAAGGAACCAGAGAGTGCTTGGGCTACACTGCAGGGCATGATGCCCAGTTGGAATAAAATAACAAAAAATCCAATCTTGTTCACATTACTGTACTTGTTCACATTAGAAAAAACAAAAGTAACTTCTAATGTGAATGGAATGCATGTATGGGTGGCACGCATTTGCAACATCACATGTGGGTGCATGACATAGATGTTGTATTCCAAGCTTCCCCAATCCTGGTCCTTAAGGGCCAGAGTTCTGCAGGTTTTAGACGCTTCAGTCCTCCAACACACCTGTTTCTTATAATCAGCTCATCAGCAAGCTCTGCAGAAGCCTGATATAATGATCCTGATTTGTAGAATCAGGTGTGTGGCAGAAAACATCTAAAACCTGCAGGACTCCGATCCTCGAGGACCAGGATTGGCAAAGCCTGGACTGGACTCTATTCGATGTAAGGTATGAGTTTGCCCGAAGGTAGAGATTTTGACCCTACGGACTCCAGTCATATGTTGATCACTGCTTAGGCCAAATTGTATGCCCACATCACCTCACTGTTTGTATTGGGGAATGCTTGTTGTACACTATATTGCAAGTCTTGGCTACTTACAAACTATGGCTTGATTGCTAACGTGGCTAAACATAATGCAAAGGCAAAAATTTGTTTCGCATCCAGTGTTTATATAGCATAAGTCTCTAATTCTGTCCTCCATGGCAGCGACAAAGTATCACGCGGCGGGGTAGAAAGCATGGAAGCCATGCTAATTACCAAGCTACCAAACTGCAGTTGTAAAACACTGCAATAAGTGCTTGTGTGAAACAGTAAACTTCTAGTTGGTACCGCGATACAATGGAGAGTAACTAACTTTTCCAACTAACGTTTCAAAGTCTGTATAAACAGGAATTTGGTGTGAGAGCGCACAGTCACTACATTTACAAGCAGTCCGTAACCCTTTCAAAACCCAAATATTGTCAATATTCGGTAATTGCGTGCAAAAATGCAAATATGCTCTTATTCAGGTTTAGAGAAAAAAAAAAACCTGGTTACTCCTTTCAGTACCTGAACTCTTGTTCATATAAACACATTCAGAATACCTCGATTAAACAGAGCATTGGTTTGTCCTCTGCGCATGCTCTATTCACAAGGAATCTTGGTCTTTTTAGTACAAGAACTTCTTGTATGCGCAGCGCTGTCCCACTCACTGAACGAGCCTATTTTTAATACATTGATTTCTCTGTAGCGTTGTCACGTTACTTTCTGTCCCCATGGCACAAATTCCACAGTGTGTACTGTATCTATATACATACACAATTTGTGCATACAAGTCTGTGCTTCTGACGCGCAACCCACTGGAAATAATCAAGCCGAGGTAAACAACATGACGACGCAGCAAAGAACCACACTTTTGGAGCAAGTAGGAAACCGACTACATTATTAGTGTGGTGAGTGACATGACTGTTTTTCATCGACTGCAGAAATTAAAAGGAAAATGATGGCTATTTGCACAATGATGATGTCAGTGTATTGTGGTTTCGATTGAGATATTCTACTTGATCACAATGACCATGTATAGTTGTTAAAACCATGCTTGTTATTACGAGAGAAATTGGGGGTGGGGGAATAAGAGGGCAAATTAAGCTAATGAAGTCAACCTTTGCATTTCGTGTTAACCTCCACCGCGGTCACACTGTTTTTTCTTTTTCTTTTTACATAGACAATGGTACGTCTGTCAACTGTGACACGAACGTTTAATTTTCTATTCTCGGTGGCAAATTTAGTATCTTAAATTGCTAATGCAGTATTTGAATGGTGAAACTGTGGATGCTTTAAGACATGATAGTAAAGCATTTACTTACTTTAGATGTTGGCATGCAAGCTAACCCGCTGCTAGCTCCCCCATAATAAATGCCAGCATTTGGTATGACTTTGACAGCTCACACTATTTATAAATGTTATTTAAAGTCAATAAGTCCTCAGGTGAATATGGTCACCGCTTTTCAATCCATTTCCTGCGAGTCACTTTAAAACTGGTGGCATTAGGGAAGATTTGATTGAAAGTCTAATACTTTGAAACGGCACCAAGCAACCTGCTTGTCAACTTGTCAACATAACTGAAGCCAGCACTAGCTCGTGTGGCCCAAATGGCAGCAATATCGCAATATTGCGACTACGATCATTGGAGTGGTGATAATGTGGCTCATTGAGCTATTTGTAACAATTTTTCCACTTGTTGGAGTCCCCAACAACAAACAACAATAACAAAAGCGTCACTGTGTTTGCACAAGGGCTAGTCTCGCCGGACACCTTGTGGTGGGCTGGATCTGGCCCATGGACCACTAATTGGGTTTGGCTGATATAGTATTTGGTAGGCTTTTATTTTGAAGTTTGCCTTCACAGCATGTACGGCAGGAAATGTGGCGCTTGAGACATAAGGATCACGGCTCAAAGATGATCCATTGCACCACAATTAAAATATGTACTGGCGCCATGCGACCGGATGAAATATTTTACTAGCATACATACCGGCTTTGCGGGTAAATTAGTCACAGTGTCATAGTAAACAAATGCCCTGGCTAATGCCCTTTGAGGTGTACAATTATCAATGATTAATGTTCTTAGGCAAGTTGCAACCATCCTTTGCAGATATCTATTTAATTTTTTTACCCAGAAGCCTGGATAAAAGTACGCAGTTTTGAAATCTCAAATGTGTAGGAGCCCTGTAAAACAAAATTAGGATAACATTTATTGTGCAAATGTCAAGTCACAAGAATTATATGTGAGCACTCCTAGTGCAAAAAATAAATAAATAAATACTGCTGACATTTTGTTATTTTATATTATTTAAATGAAACAACTGGATTTCAGGTTAGTTTTCTATAATTCTTTCAAATTGCTGTGCCCAAGGATTAATTATCCTTTACTGATTCTGTTTTCAACTATAGAAAAGAAAACTAGTCTTATTAATTATTTCAGGTTTCTATTTTGTGCAATGTACAAATGTCTTCTCTGGCATGCTTTTTAAAAAAATCTACTGTATCCATTATTGCTGCTGAAACCTGAAATTATGTAAATTTTTCCATTGTGGGGCCAATAATGGTTCCTATATTTTAAATATTTATTATATACAACTAATATGCTTTTAGCTTAATCTTATCAACCACTCCTCTCAGCTTACGTATGCGGGGACGTCCTACTTCATGTCCGGGCTTCAGTGGTTGTCTACTATACATTATTCAGCAAGGCTTGAAATAATTTTTTTCTTTGCAGATCAGTTTTCCAAAGCATAACAAAAAAATGGACATATCATATGAACTTCTCTGTTCTTTCTAATTTAATTTCATGAACTTTTTACTGTTTGTGAACTTTACTATGAGTTACTTAAAGGGCTGTTTTTGACCATCCATCTATCCATTTTCCGAACCGTTTATTCCTCACAAGGGTCGCGGGGGATACTGGAGCTTATCCCAGCTGTCTTCGGGCAGACAAGTATATTCATTTTTCCCGACAGCTTTATTTTTGAGAACTCTTAACGCCACTCGATTCCCGGTTATCGAGCTCCGAAATTTTTTCCCCCATAAGAAATAATGTAAATGCAATTAATCTGTTCCCAAGCTCCAAAAACAGAAAATTCCTAGTTGAATTTTTATTTGTTTTTTACATTTACAGTAGAATACAGTATTTAAACAATAAAAATACCTTACCTTACCTGTGTGATGGCATCAGTGGATGATAAATGCTATGTTAATGCTAGCTTTAGTTCAGTGTTGAGTTTGTGTATTTTACATTGGGCATATTGTTAGACTACTAAGCGGTCCTTGCGAGCGTTGTTTAACGTCAGGCACAATGTTGAACAGCTGGGGGGGAAGAAGAAGAGTGACAGTAGTTACAACGATAATCTCCTTCCTAATTCCACTGTGATTTTTAGCACTGTATGTTTTTCTTTGCTGCCACTGGCACCCCTGTCTTTCTGTGAGTCAATAGCAAAGAAAATTGTCGTGGAAAAATCCAAATACACTCGCGAGTATGGAGCACCTCCAGGAGTATTCACGATCTGACGGGAAATGAGCAGTACGTCTCAATTACCGCAACGTGAGCATTCGACATTACTCAGCTTCGCTCGGCTACCCGTTTTCAAGATATGTTCGGCTTAGCTGGCTTTGCTTGGGTGTTCGAATTCTGAAAATGAGTTCAAACTCTGAGGCATTTTTACTCAGATTTTTTGGTTGAAGTCAGAATTGTACGAGTTCCGAGACGAGCAAACTCCGAGGTTCCACTGTATCATTAAAATTAGTGTTGTTCCGACACAATTTTTGGGCCCCCGATACGATACCCAGTTTTGCAGTATCGGCCGATAACCGTACCGATACCGACGTTTTTGTTTGTTTTTTCAACATGAAAAAGCTGCCTGCCATTGGTTGAAAGCATTCAAGGGCCAATAGGATATCTTGGCTCGGCATGCAGTGAAAACGTCACACATCAGTGAATGTCGTGCATGAGCAAGACACAAGATGCTGCCTCCGAAGTCCTATATTAGTGCCTGAAATAATGGTATCGGCATGTTACTTGTCAGTACTTGCCAATGCCGATACCACTGTTTTAAAGCAGTATCGGTATTAGAACAACGCTATTTAAAATATAATACATCTTTTTAGGATATTAATTCCTGAGCTTTTTAGTAGACTTCGAGCTCTAGAGTGCTACATCTACTACTGGACAAATGAATCTTCTATTTGAAAAAAAATATAATATTATGACTAAAGGGATAGATTTAATTGGTAGTTATACATGGCCCAGTGTTTGTGCTCACCACATCAACAATGGCTATTTGAAACGTTGTGTGGCGAGGCGAATGCTTCCCACACAATCACCATGCTGACAAAAGGGCCAATTTGGCTTATCAAAATAAAGCATTAGTAAAAGCGTACATAAAAGCGAAATTCATGTCACTGTAGGCATTTTTTTTTGTATGGGTAGATCTGTTATATCTCTTATATACTCATTGTTTTAGGTTGCTTTGTAGTTTATCACAACCCTCCCCCCCATGAACACCCTCCCTCAACACCCTCCCTCACTTCCCCTTTCTGTCTGCAACAGGAAGTCTGTCTTGTCAAGCTGCTGCTGTTCCTTGGTTATCAGGAAAAGGGAGGTTGGGATGGCACTCAACAGAATTTGACAAAGGATGCTTGTTGTGTATGTTTGTTAATGTTGGACATGCATAGAAATTTCTCACACGCACTTCAACAGATGTTTATTTTTAGTAGTGGGTAACATTTTCTAAGCAGTGCCATCAGATCTGCTTGATTAAATTATGAAAGGAATCCTGCCATTCCTAATTGGCAGAAAAAGACCTTTGTCATACAGCGTCATTTTCCACACGGTTGCTCCCATTGTTGCGGAGTCGGTAGTTATGCAATAACCTTGTAGACTGTCAAAGGTCAGAGTTAAGCTCTGTGGGAGCATACAGTACATTATTACCTTTAAAGGTCTCATGATGTCAAAATCCAATTTTTCCACCCTATTTTATGCTGAACATACACTAGGGCAAAATGAGTCTGTCACATGTTCTTAAGTTTTAAATCAATGTGATTGTTTGCTATAGACAATAAAAGGCGCAAGGCTTGCAAAATGAGCAGATCAGATTTTGGCAGTTTTGTGATGTAGATTGCTAATCGTTAGTCAAGTACCTGCCCACTTCGTGTTTGCTGTCATTTTTTTGATTGCCTCTGTCGTACTATAATCTAAATAAAGAGTAAAACAGCATCAACAATGATGATACAGTAGCCTACCTTACCGATACACAAAGCAAATAATGTGAGAATAAAGCCAGCACAGATCTTTGCGTTCATCTATGACACGCGTTTCCTAACACTATCAGTTTTACTTTAAGAACATTGTAATGGTTATGTTACATTCAGAATAAAGACAAAATGTTACTTTGGCTTGTGTGAGTTTAATTGCGGGTACGAATGTAGCTGCTTTGTTTACATCATGTCACTAGGGAAGAGGAGGTGCTTTTTCGTCGTCTTGTGACAGAAATTTAAAAAATAGGCATGCATCGATCACAATTTTTGGACCGATCACGATCTTTACAAATCTGACCTGGAGAGGTATTTAGACTAGTGGTAGAGCACCCACCCCATGAGCTGAGGTTCAGCCTCGAGGCGACTTAGATTCGATTCCCCTGCTGAGCGGCTCTTTCGTGCAGGTCATTCCTTCTCTCTCTCCGGCTTCTTGTCTCTACTTAAGCGGTCCTATCCATTAAAGGGAAGAGCCAAAACACAAACAAAAAATAATAACTTAAAAAGTCTGACCTGCTTATCCCGATACAAAATAAAAAAAAATCTGATCCAGCCATTCAGATCGGTGAGAAATCTCGTGAGTTCCTTACTGTACGGTATATTCCCCTTTCTCTGTCTTTTTGGTGCTCTTTCCGTAAATTGTCACCTTCCCTTATTTCTCATCTATCCCAATCTTTTTTTTTTCCTAGGTGGCTATAAAAATAGTGGACAAGACCCAGCTGGATGATGAAAACTTGAAAAAGATCTTTCGAGAAGTTCAAATCATGAAGTTGCTGAAGCACCCACACATCATCCGTCTGTACCAGGTGACTTGGCACATTTTGCTTACTTGGTTACTAGTTAACTATCACTCAATGATGGCCCTTCTGGTTTGGTTGTAATACACGTTCTTGTCTTCAGGTGATGGAGACAGAGAGAATGATTTATATGGTCACTGAATATGCTAGTGGTGGAGAAATTTTTGGTAAGTCTACATACCCCCCCCCCCCCATTTTTTATTTATTTAGAATACCGTTGATCTTACTTTTTGTGTAATTTGGATTATGTTCTTATACATGAATACATTTTGTAATTCAAGACGTCACATTTGTTGAAATATATAAACAGTGTGTAAAATCTAAAATGTTGCAATATTTGTGCTTCTCAATAATAATTAGGGATATATTCAGTTGTCTTTTTTTTTTTTTTTGTTTCATTTTAACAATCACAATGTACAGAGAAATCCCAACTGAACCCTCTCAACTCAGTTGTGCTTTGCATGTCCAGATCACCTGGTGGCCCATGGACGCATGGCAGAAAAGGACGCCAGGAAGAAGTTCAAACAGATTGTCGCAGCAGTCCATTTCTGTCATTGCCGCAACATTGTCCACAGAGACCTGAAAGCAGAGAACCTGCTTTTGGACCACAATCTCAACATCAAAATAGCAGGTGTGTGAGCTGGCACTACATAGTCTTGCTTGATTTATTGGTTTCATGCTGTTTAAACATGGGTATGTGTAGGCAAGTGCCAACATGTGATGGGAGCATTTTCCATATGCCAGGGAAGTGCCCGGGGAATAAAATTAACCACCTGTCTATTTCCTGTCAGACTTTGGTTTCAGTAACCTGTTTTCCCGAGGACAGCTGTTAAAGACCTGGTGTGGCAGCCCTCCCTATGCTGCACCAGAACTATTTGAAGGCAAAGAGTATGACGGGCCTAAAGTAGATATATGGGTAAGTCGACAATAATATTTGCACTCCACAAGTGTCTGTCAAAGAGATTAATAAAAATTTTGTCAGGCCAGATCTTAAATTACGGTATTACATTGGAAGGAGACTGGATACTGTATTTTGGGTACAAAATTCATTCAGGTACATATTGTGGTATGTTAGGACATTGGTTGATTTGAAGGGTAATAAGATATGGATATAATAATAACTTGCAAAGTAAAAGGTTTTGGCTTTATCTTGTGTTGTAATAAGGATTTAGTACTAACAGAAGTTTCCATTAGAAAAAAAGGAAGTGTAGTTTTCCCACACACAACTTGACAGTTTTATTTTTTAACTTTCCACAAACTATTTGTTTAAAATAATAAGTAATTTATCTGATTTCCATAAACTATTTCTTGTCATAAATCATTTAGATTGTTTTGCCTGAACATGATTGATAGATTTTTTACTAATGAACTTTTTATGATCATGTCCTCACTTCTGTTCAGAGCTTAGGTGTGGTCTTATATGTATTGGTGTGTGGTGCCCTACCATTTGATGGCAGTACTCTACAGAATTTGCGAGCGCGTGTCCTAAGTGGCAAGTTCCGTATCCCCTTCTTTATGTCTACAGGTAGGTTTTGCTTTTTGCCCACTTAGTTGCACTATAATTTTAATAAATATATCTCTGTATGCACACACTTAGTATGCACATCGCACTGCAATAGATTTCAATAATCGATTGTTTAAAAATGTAAAGCTGACTGAGTTGACAAGTGGAACGCAAAAGTCCAGCCTTCCCAACAGTCATTGTGCTGCACGCAGCTTACAAGTAAAAATACGCGGCCAAACTGTGCTCCTCAAGAGCTCTCTCTGAACATAATCCCACGTTTTTAGCAGATCTGTCTTTGAAAAGTGTGTACGTTACAACTATTTATTTGTGTATTTTTTTAACAGACTGTGAGTATTTGATCAGACATATGTTGGTGCTGGAGCCCAGCAGACGGCTGACTATGGAGCAGATCTGTAAGAACAAGTGGATGAGACAAGGGGATCCAGACCCTGATTTTGACAGGGTGAGCTCGCAAAGAACTATTTTGTACCTCCTAATTCCAGGAAGAATCATGTTATTAGCATTATCCTGACTAAAATTTAGGGTTGTACAGTATATGATAATAGAAAAGTATTGCGATACCTTGCAGTCAAAAACGAAACAAAGCATGTGTTTTCAGTTGTAGTATTTTAACAGCAGCAGTCTGTGTGTCTAAAGACGCAGCACTGTCAGGCTCCATTTTATCTTGTAGTGTTGCATGGGTTAGGAGGGAGGAAAGAAATGGCCACAATCTTTAGCATTGTTGTGAACTGTCTGCAGCTCATGGAGAAAGCATAGTGAGAAATGGAAATATATCACTTAGACAGATAACCTACATGCAGTCAATATCAATATTCAGGTTAAGGTCAAAATAACATATTATTTGTGTAACACATTCAGGATACCCCGTTTACATATACATATCCCGATCTAAACCGTGGCACACTGATGTCATTAACCAAGTTGACATAATTTACGATTTTAATTTTCTACAGTCAATAAAATACATTATATTCATGCAATTACTCAAAATGACTTTGGAAATTTGTTGACAACCATTTTAGTGTAGTCACGGTACTAACATTTTGACTTCAATGCTATACCTGGATAAAGTACAGTACCTTGATAACGATGCTGAACAAGACTATGACAAAAAGTTAAGTGAAAATCAAACAACTTGATTTTTTATTTATATTATCACATATAACAAATTAAAAAGATGCTAATTGGAGTACAGTAATTTCTGGACTACAAGGCGCACCTGACTGTAAGCCGCGCTAGCTAAACTTGGGGAATACTCGAGTTTGTTACATATATTAGCCACACCCAACTGTAAGCCGCAGGTGTTTTAATGTTACCGCACCGGGTTCCCACTACTTTCTTTTCCATAATGAGGGCGCAAATTGTCTTGCTCTTGTTCTGTCTCTCCTACTGCATTTGGGCTCACTTGGTTTGTTTTGCTCTGCCTGACGCTCTCGCGCTTCCTTTATAGTGCGCCCCATTGTGATCTGATGGATAAGGCACACCTTTGTATTGGCCCCAGGGTCGTATGCAAGTGAAAAAAGTAGTGTCTTGCAGTCTAGAAATTAGTGTACTTTATATAAAATAAATTCATCTTCACTTGAATTAAAGTTGATGCAACACTAATATTGTAATTATTCTCTTTGGATGTTATCTTTCTAATACTCCTTTATTCCCTCCTTATCCCATTCAGTTGATAGCAGAGTGTGAGCTGGTTAAGACTGAAAGAGAGACAGAGCTCATTAACGAGCAAGTGCTAATAGCTATGTCTGAGATGGGCCTGGACCGAGAACGTGCAATTCAGGTCAGACACATTTTTTACTGAGGATTATTATGCTTTGAAAGGCACCATTTGTATACAGTTAAATCACAAAAGTGGTTTTAGTGTTGTGGCCGGTCGGGCTGTAAATCTTTGTGTGATCAAAATGAGGTTTTAGGCTGATAAAAGTAACATGTCTGTTTAAAATGTGCCTCTTTTTCCTTTTCAGTCCCTCCAAACAGATGCATATGATCACTACAGTGCCATCTACAGTTTGCTATCTGACCGTCTCAAGAAACACAAGACATTGCGTGTTGCTCCTCCCACGCCACGCTCCATAAACTATCCCATTAACACTGTACAGGTAAATGCTTTCAATTTGAATTTGCAGTGGAACCTCCAAAGTTGACCACAATCTGTTCCGTGCGGCAGGCTGATTTCCATTTCAAAATCACGTTTTCACCATAATCAGTGGAATTTAAAAAAGGCTATACTACCTTCAGGACATTGCTTTTGTATGGACCTTATTGTACTTTAAACTGTACAATTTTATATGAGTGTAAATAAGTATAGTAAATAAGTTTATCGCAGTTAATACATAACTCTGCTAAACATAACACAATCACAACCCAATCAAGGACAACGCAGGTCTCTTGTGTACATACAATACAGTAGGGGTTTGAGATCGAGCCAGACCATGAATAGCAAATTTTTATGAATAATTGGCAGGCACTCCCTTAAAAGTGATTAGAATTGTCTATATCAGTGTTTCCCAGACCTTTTTTTTTTTTACCCCCAAACCTTTTTTGTCGCACCGTGAGTAAACAATCACTCTTACGTGTTGAGTGGACAAATAGTTTAATGTTGTTCATTGTCTCACTTGGAGACTTCAAAGTACAATAATAATAATAATAATGTTGGACTTTTTGTAAACAGTATTTTATTTATTTAGTGATTTTACAGTTTACAAGTCCCTCAAAATGCTTTACATCTTGACTACTTATTCACCAATGATGCAGCATCAGGTGCAACTGGGGGTTCAGTATCTTGCCCAAGGATACAGCGACTCAGTCTCAATGGCCCGAGATCAAACCCACAACCTCAGGTTTGCGAAACGACCACTCTACCACTGAGCTATGCCGCCCCCAAAAGATACATGCATACATATTACAAAGGATACATTCCAGGATAGATTCCAAAACTATCTACAAATTGGTGAATTTGTGAATGGCAAGCAGTGAATATACAGGAGTCCACAACTTGTCATTTGTAAAGAAAAGAAAATATTAGATACATGAAAAACACCCCCACTCCCAAAAAACCCTGCAGATTGTGTCATCGTTTCAAGCCTTATGAGATTTATGGCATTCTTGCCACATCTTCATAGTGACATTTTAACCTAAACTAAGGTTTTGTGAGACTTGTGAGGCTTTTTTTTTTGTTCAACAAATCTTTATTCGAATCAATTTTGTTCACCCTTTAGGTCCCTTAACTCTAGAGGTTCCACTGTTTACTTAAGGGATTTATTTAAGCAAAATGTCTGTGTTAACATGACAGGGCTGTATTTTGGAGATAGTTACCTTTTATTTCTTAAGGGCTCCACTTTATACACCTTGCAGAATATTGGTCTTGTAGCAGGCTTTTTTGTCACCTCTGCTATTGTAAAGGGTGATTTTTTTTGAGGTTTAAAAAAAAAAAGAAGAAGAAATCATGAGTTAAGTTTCTCCATCACTTTACTATTCAACCAACGTGGCCTGTTTTATCAATGTAGTGAAAGCTTTAAAGCCTTTTTGCTATATGGAGGTGACTGACCTAAGCCAATGTGTCAATCCCCCTCCTCTAAGAGGATCGTATTAAAAATGTGTGCAATCCTCACCTGACCTTTGTGTCTCCTGCTTGCGTAGATGGATCCACAGGGTAATCCAGTTAGCATAACGGTTCCTCATGTCCAGCTTATCAACCCAGAGAACCAGATTGTTGAGGTGAGTAGAGGATGCTCTGTAATCACACGTTTGCACATTTTATCAGCATTTTGTCTAGCTAAATCTTAACTTTGATGTCATGCCAATTATCCTTGGGTTATCTCAAAAATGGTAAAAGTGAATATGAAGAAAAAAATGATTATGATTTAAGGTAGAATTTTAACATTTTAGATCTCGTGATATTTCCCACTATAAGCCACATATGACAGCTTGGCCCTTTAACTACCGGCGGTAGTATGAATGTCTGACATCATAAATATGACCGTTAAACACTAGGACTTCAAACAGATTCCCAATTAGTAAAATATGCACGTATATTAGAACTCGTTTTGAAATGGGGCAATGACAACACATTTAAAGTGTAGTCAAATTGCATAATGCTGAATATATACTTAAGATTTATTATTATTATTTTAAACAAAGAATCAAAGACGATCATCAAATATGTGTGTTTCTTGTTTAGCCGGATGGCAATATGGCACTCGACAGTGATGAAGGCGAAGAGCCATCTCCTGAAGCCATGGCTCGGTACCTCTCAATGAGGCGGCACACTGTGGGTGTACCAGACCAAAGGTAACACAGTGATATCCTTTCACTCTGCAGTTTGTTATTGCCACAAATATCACCACAGGGCATTGTTGGTGATAATAACTGGCCATGGATCCTTGTTCCTCTCAAAGCTTATATCTGTCATCTGGGGTGGCAGTAGCTCATCTTTAAGGACGGAATTTGTAACTAGAGGGTCACAGCTTGAGCCGAACATTCAAAATGGTAGGCTAATTAAAGATGCTAAATTGCCCATAGTTGTCAATGTAAGTGTGAATAGTTATTTGCCTACAGTTCAGTATAAGTGTCCTGTTAATTTGCTTCTCACCCATTGTAAACTGAGATTGGCTGCAGTTTATCTTCAGAGTGAGCGTCGATGGATAGAATCTAGGGGTGTCGATTCGGCAATATATCACGATCTTGCAGTGCACAATTCTCGATTCGATTCTATATGCGGCCAAATCGATTTTTAAACATCAATTTTTGATGGAAATATTCAACAAGACGTCTTACTTAGGGTTAGGGTTTACACTTTAAGCATGGAAGAATGTTCTATTAATGGAACAATACAAATTTCAGGGCTGTTCAAACATGAAAGAGACTGCAACCTGTTTGTTAAATACAGTAGCTCAGTTATAAGCCTGAAGTTTCAGATAAATAAATACATTTTCAGACAAATCTTACAGTGTACATGGACAAGTCTACTGATTAGTATTTTCTAAATCTGAGTAAAAATAAAGGAAAGAAAAAAATCGCAATCAATTTATAGATTTTTATCGGGATTAATCGACATCGAATCGTGACCTTGAATTGTGATACAGAGCGAATCGCCGGGTACTACGCAATTCACACTAGAATCAGAATGATTATTGAAATTTTGGGTTAAAAACTGCTTCACAGTAGCAAGTATTGAATAATACTGAACCAGTCTCGATGTTTAGTCCTAAAGTGATCAACTTGATGGTTGTATGGCTACATATAATTACACATGTAAAAAATCTATACATCACTGTTAAAATGCCATATTTTTCTGAGACCAACAAAGAAGAAAGACCAGAAAAATTAGACCAAGATAAAGCATTTTAAAACGTTTTCAACCATTAATGTGGCCGTAATATGGCTAACTCAATTGAAAAACAAAATGTCATTTTTTGTGAGAGGGGAAGTAAAAATAATGATTTGGGGAAAACAATGAAATCGTACCCGCCATGCTAAGTATTTGTGATTATAAAAGAATAAGACCAACATACCGGTAAATCTTTTTTTTTTTTTTTACCCACCATCAAGCACAACTTTGGTGCTCATTCACTGCCATTGACGACTATAGACATTAAAAAAATTCATGTGGACTATTTCTATTAGTTTAACATTTTTTTTCCATTTCATTTTTTATGAAAACCTAGAAAAAAATTATTGTACATTTATAACAGATATAAAATTTGTGATTAATCGTGAGTCAACTATTGAAGTCATGCGATTAATTATGATTACAAATTTTAATCGTCTGACGCCCCTCATTTTTAATATATTTTTTTAAATTAGGGGCGTCATGCGATAATTGTTTTTAATTGTAATTAATCACATGATATCACTAGTTAACTAACGATTGATCACAAATGTTATATCTGTTCTGAATGTACAATTTTAAAAAATCTAGGTTTTCATACTTTTGTTAGCAAAAATGTTAAACTAATAAAAATAGTTCAAATGAATTTTTGACGTCTATAGCCGTCAATGGCAGTGAATGAGTTGCGTCACCACAACAACCTCTTTGGGCCATATTCTTTCGGTTTTAATTTTATTTCGGCCATAAGCCGAAAATGCATATTTTTTTCGGCGGAAATTTTTAGTGTCCAAATATTCGGTGCATCACTAATCGAGATCGAAGATTGCGATCATTTTCAGGTAGTTCACAGGATCGGCTTTGTGCATATTTACTTGATCATACATATGGCAGAAATGTGCATGATGACTGAGAGGGTTAATTCGATTTTGTCCCCCAAATTTTTTAATTTAATAAATTTTAATTTAATTTGTCTGCCATGATTAAATTGATTAAAAAATCTGTTGACTTTATTTATTTATTTATTTTGTACTCTTTACTGTAGGACTGAAATGCAAGAGGACCTTCAGAAACTGCCACCGGGTTTCCCCCGGGGAGCTGTGCCCCAGCCCCCTTTTGCTCCACTCGCGCCTATGATGGGACAAATGCACACTCTCATGCCAACACAGAGCCTACAGCCTACACAGCAGTTGGAGTACAAGGTGTGGTCATTAAGATAAGGATAAGGCTTAGAAGTCTCCTTAAGTCATCAGATAACTTGCAGGGACCGTGACATAGTTTTGGTGCCAAAATTAACTATTCTTTTAATTGATTGTCTTGATGTCCATACTTCAGGAGCAGTCATTGCTGCAACCACCCACTCTGCAATTACTTAATGGCATGGGTCCCCTGGGTCGAAGAGCTTCCGATGGTGGAGCCAATATCCAACTACATGCTCAGCTTCTGAAAAGGCCCCGGGGCCCATCACCTCTTGTTACTAGTCCAGTGAGTAGTTTGATGGTCGATGATGATGATTAGTTTCCAAATAGTTTAGTAGCCATGTAGAGTTAACGGACAGTATTGTTGACCAGGAAACTCTTTTCCTCTCGCAGCACCCTATTCCTGCTGTTGCTCCGGTGGATGAAGAGGGATCAGATGGAGAGCCAGATCAAGAAGCAGTACAAAGGTACCCGACTCTGACAGTTTTTGTTTGTAACATATGTTCTGACAGAGAGATGCTGTCAAAACTGGATAGTTTGAGTGGCATGTTACCTTGACAGTCTTGTGACTGTTACAGGGTTTGTGCTGCAAATTTGGTTAAGCCCTGTGAACTAGTCCTCTTTGTACAGCAGTTACTGTGTGTTTTGCTGGTGGCCTGGGTTGCTGGGAGTGTGTGCCTCTAGGCTGCTTTGCTTTTTCCCACGGGTGCTGACCACTCTGCTGTGGCGCTCACCTTGTCTCTGCTCCTTTTACCATCGTGCAAGTGCCTTCCTCTTTGGCTCTCAACTCAATCAGCCAAACTCTAAAGCCTCCTTTATCTGATTCCAATGTCAGTACAAGCAAAATTATACTTTTCCCCACCCTTTCTCATTCAGCTTTGCTAACTCTAAGCTTGCAAAGCCTTAAATGTAAAGATTATTCATTAATTGTGGTATACAGTGCTCATAAGCTCTAACATCCATCTGTGGTTTAATTTTTTACAGTTAGGCAAGATGTTATGATACCCCTTTTTGGCAGTGGTGGGAATGGGTGGGCCTCCCCCCTGTCTCTATTAGCAAACAAGGGCAGTGAGCTGACCAGCACTGCTTCCTGTCTCCCACCCTCACCCCCATCCCCCCCCTCCCTGCGGCCCAGGTACCTGGCGAACCGCTGCAAGCGGCACACGACGCACGCACTCATGAGCACATCGCATGGCGATCCCCTGGCAGAGCCCCAGCGGTCACAGGGCCCCCGACAGAGGGTGGGCTGGGCCCCTGACACACACACCCGGTGAGGGGATGCATCCACTCTGTGCTGTATTATGCACAAACTGACTCAAAATTGTAGACTGTTATCTCTGTAGTTAGAGAACAGCATATTTATCAAAGATCACACGCTGAAAATTACCACACCTTTTACGTCAATTTTTTTTATAATTTTTTTTATGATGATGTTTAATGTGAAGTATTGCCACAGCAACCGTGCAGTTCCTTCAATTTGAAAGCTTTGTTGTGGATTTTATATACATTTTTGTTCAGTTCATTACAATGTCGTTTTTGGTGTTTTGCCCTGGTTGACTTACAACAGACACATGCTCTCCCCTGTTAGCCCTTTTCTTGATCTTGTTGATGTTTTGAGCTACAACTTATCCAGGTAGCCTTTTGTGGACATCAAGAAGCTGTTTTTGATGTAAATTTTGTCAACCCAGCAATGATATACATGCTTCATGACACGACAGTTATATCCTTACATGACATACAAAATACACCCACAAATATTAGCCTTTGACTAACAAGATTGGCAGTGCACGTGCACACACAGATGCATGGCACATGCATTTCTATATATTTAACTTAATTGGTTCAGTGAGCCGGTTTTATAAACTGAAATGTTCATAAATCGAGGGAATGTTTCTCATTTAAATCATTAAAGGCATTTAAGCGCCTAAACTACGTTATTCAAAGCCTTTTTTTTTCTTTTTCTTTTTTTTACCAGTGTGTGACACTGACGTAATATTCATATGCAAGTCTGTGAGTAAACAGCGATGGGCAGATAAGGAGTAAATTTAACATAACTACTCGAAAAGCGACAGACAGCTCTGAATGACTTGCGTCATTGTTGCGGTAAAAACATGATAATTTGTGTGATGATAGACTTCTGGAGCCGAAGAGTAACGTTGCTCACGACGAATACTTCACAGCAAATAAACGACTTTGAGGAAATAGATGGATGGGTGGATTTGCCCGTCCATTTCGAACTGGGCTGAGTCGTGGTCAATTGCACCCTTTCTAGACTCACTTTTTTCGTTCAAGAAAGTGGGTGTGGCTTGCCAGGCTAGCCTCCATATGCATTGTTCAACAGATATCCGCCTTCTGACGTGCAAGTGTATAACAGTCTTTCAATTTACAGCAATGCGTTATGCATGTTGCCAGTGTTGGTTATGCAGTCGAAAAAGCACAACATAGCTCCATCCGCTTGTCTATGCCGACACAGTTATTATACTGAAAATAGTATGTTATGTTACAATAGAGGTACTTTTTGTACAAAAACTTTGGGCATAACGCAAATTGTTTGTAAACAGAGACGTATACATAACTTTTGGTTCCACTGTGTACAGTATGTCTATATATAAATCAATTAATCTCTGTTGCTCGTCTCTCCTCTGCAGTACTCCTTATTAGACACAACCAACATTTTAGTTTTGAAGCTAATTCAGAGGTTTGGTTGGGCATCGTGCAGTACAAAACGAAGGATGGTTGGCTGCTTCTGATGCTCTAAATTAATTCTGGCAATTCTCACCTCAGCTTTATTTATATACCACATTAAAACAACCATGGATTCATGCAAAGTGCTCTTCTTAAACTAAAAACCAAGCACTTAAAAATAGACATTAAAAAATAAATTAATGAGATCAAATCAGAAAACACTAAAACAATGCCGAGTCAAAAGAAGAAGAAAAAAACATGTTTTAAGATGAGTTTTCAAAATAGATTCTTAGCAAGAGGTTATACCAAAGAGAGGGACCAGTAATGGAAACTGCTAAATCCCCTCTGAGTAAAAAAAAAAAGAAAATAAAAAGTTTTGAGCACAATGCAAATGAAGCACATAGCTTCATTGTAAGCATTGTTTGTGTAATATGAATGAATGAATAGTTATTATTATTTCAGCTACCACATAAAGCACAGAAAAGCAAAACACAAACATCCCCTTGAACAAATATGAGTTTGAATCCAAAAGTACATTGATGTATATCCAGAACTTTCAAAATATTACTGTTACACTAATCTGGTACACTATGTTTTGTGAATTATACCTAATAATTTGTATTTGTCTGTTTGTGTACCTTGTCCTTGTCTGTGACTGAAAATGTTTGTGTCATTTATGTTATGTCATGTTATCCGTGTGTGTGCGTTTGTGTGTGTTTCCTTTGTGTGCTTGTGCGATTTTGTTTTTGTTCTCTTTGGTCATTTCCTCAGATCAAGCTATAAAGACTGTAACACACTTCATCTTCCTATGGAACGCTTCTCACCTGTCAGAAGGTTCTCTGACGGCGCTGCCACCATTCAAGCCTTCAAAACGCATCTAGAGAACAGTAGCCTCATTAAGCAACTCAAGCAGGTACATACTGCCTTTATTGTGGGAAGGATTATTTGCAATGCCAATTTAAAATCATTCATTGTCATTGCATTACCTGCCAGACAAATCTTTTATTTCATTTTGAAGGCTAACGTGATCTTGCAGCAAAACATGGTGACTAACCTCATGCAATAGAATGCATAATTTTGGAAAGTCATGGATAATACTCTAGTGTCTCTTCAGAGTGCAATTATGTCTATTTTTTTTTTTATACAACAATATTCCCTCTTATTAATTTTTTTTTTAATGTAATTTCTATTGAGTAATGCAATGACTACTAAGCATCTGATCCTTTAACAGGAGTGTGAACAGCTCCAGAAAATGTATGCGGCCCAGCAGGATGAACGATTCCTGGAACACACCCAGCAACAGCATATCCTCTACCAGCAAGAGCAACAAATTCTCCACCAGCAAATCCAGGTATGAAAGTCACATGCTTATTCAATCACATATTTGTAGATAAGAATGGCATCTGTCTGAACGCCAGCATTTTTTAAAACAAAGGGCCAAGTCTCTAAATTCCTCTGCAACCAAAAACGTTAAAGATAGAAAGTGCATTAAACTATATTTATTTGTCCATTCACGTAGTTACTGAAAACTTGCTCTCTCTTGCATCGCCGCATGCATCCTGCCTCCCAAAATCAAATATTGCAAATTTGTTCTCTACAGGGACTGTCTTTAGGCCATGGAGAGAGTCATCCTAGTCACCTAACCCACCAGCTCCAAAGGTAACGTATATAGACAAGATAGAAATTTGTCTGCAACAAGCAGTGGCTGACAAAACGATGATTATTTATTACAATTTTAAAAGAAGACTTAAAAAAAACAAAGTCTTTGGCTTTATGTGAACATAACCCTAACTCATCGGGCAATGTCTTATACAGTAGAATGTGGTGAGTATTTGTCTCAAAGTAATTTTTTATTATTTGTCTCAAAACAATTTTCACACTTTTCATATTAACAAATATATCAGCTTACAATTAGTTTTTTTATGTGTGTGAAATTCTGTGCATTTACCATGACTTAATTGTAAATCTTCAATTCTGTTTGTGAATCATTGATGGTGCGTTTGTGGATCAGCTGGCCCACGCATTTATTTTTTAGACAAATGTCATGCTGTTTTCAAGATATTCACACACACACATACACACGAAAAATCATTGTCCTTCATTTGATTAGGCAATGTGTTTAAACATTAATAGTGCAAGTATCAATAACTTCTGATTCAGTGGGGAAAAAAATGTTCAAGCCGATTAAGTCTCAAAATAATGACATACCCTACATGTGCAGCGCCGTTTTGAGCAGTTCACCTAATTACTATGATGTAGTACGTGCTGTAACATTCCACTGTTCATTTTTAATTTGTTTCCCGGTCTATTTTCATATAAAAAAGCCATACCTAATTTAGATAGCACTGCTAACCATCTCAGGATATGTTCTTCATTCATTCATTTACAGTGGCAGTGGTTGGCGAATGCAGCCGGCTGGTCTCCAATGCTACATGCATGCTACATCCGAAAAAAGTGATCGATCCTCACCAAAATTTATGCACACATTTATATGCATGACCAAATCAGACTCTGAAAATATTGAAACTAAGGTAGGGATGTTGTGTAAAACGTAATGTTAATACACGCTGTCTAATCGAATAAAGGACAATTCATTTTCAGTGGTGGGTTGCTTTAAAAACTGGAAATAAAAAAACGGAATACAAGACTTTATATGTAGTCTTCTATTTTGTTTATTTAACACAAGTTGGGGAAACAAAACATTACCAGAATTTGTTTCCCTCAAGCTTTGCCTTGAGCAGGAAGATACTGCTGCTAGTACTTTTACGCCACTCCTGCAGCAGAAGTAGAGCTTTTTACGGGTCCAAATAACGTAAGGCAGCTCCGAACGCACCATAAGCAATAAGCCAATCAGCAACTCGAGCTTGAACTATTTTCATTTGTACTGCCTGACGTGTATTGCTCAGAGCGAACTCCGGCACTCCTTATTTATTTTTATTTTGTTATTTTTTTGTGGCACTCTGAATAACCGAACTTTTGAAAAAATGGTCCGACGTACACATAGAAGGCGACGCCGCTCTCTCATTGCAACCGGTGCCTCCAGGAGGAAGAGACTGGCTATAGTAGTGAAAATGACAACTTTCCACCACATTATAAACAACGAGACTGCAGAAGGGAGTATTAAAAGATATACTTGCGCTATTGTGGCCGGATGAAATTTATACCAGCACACTGAAAAGTTGGCCGTCGCAGTCTCGAGCCCTGCCCTACTGTGCAACCAGCAAACAATGATCGTGATACTGTGGTGCAGAGCTCTCGATAGAAGTGTTGCATAATTGCTGTATCTATATTCTCTCCAACTTTCTCTCTCGTCCTCCCTCAGGCTGCATATACAGCCATCTAGTCCTCCGCCAACACATCCGAGCAACCACCTCTTCAGACAGCCAAATCAGAATTCTCCACCTGGCTCTGTAATGCAAGGGCATGGTTAGTACAGTAATTTCTCAAGAATAACACACACTAGAATATTACAATTAAACAATATATATACATAATTTAAGTGTTGAATATCTGCATAGTAATTTTATGAATTAGTCTTGTGTTCAGACATTTATTTATTTAATTTTGTGCAGAGTTCTATTTACCTTGTTTGAAGCCTCTTGCATGACAACATAGAAGAGAAGGGGACGGGGGTGTTCACCCCTTCTGTATGAACATGGCTATCCAAAAACTCTCAGCCACTAGTGCTGCAAATTCAAAGATAGCCAGTTACCTAGTTGAACTCTCCACCTCTTGCCTAGACGAAATTCTTGAGTCCCATGCACCGCTGAAGAAAAAAGCAATCTCCTTCTCTGGAATGGCCACCACCAAAAAGCCTACTCTAAGTTGGTATAGCCACAGCCAGATCCCAATTTCACTCTGGCAGAATGAAAAACCGCTCTGCGACTACAAAATGGTTGTTTTCCACTGTTGATGCTCTACTGAAACCCCAGATCTGCACTACCAACTATGACCACACCGAGGAGCAGTGTAATGCAGTCCCCCCCACACTGGCTACCTAGCCACTACAAATTATGCCTGTTTATTCACCAACGTCTCTGTGGCAGTGCCCCCTTAATATGTTAGCAAGTTTCTCAGTCCACCCACCACCACAAAGAGTCTCCCGTCCTCCAACACCCCCTACCTCCACCCAGCCCAGGACCAAGCTCGACGGGGTCTTCCAAGCAATGGCACCATGATTCTGGAATGCACTCACTGAGTCCCAAAAAGGGGTTAAAACATGCTTA
This sequence comes from Vanacampus margaritifer, assembly GCF_051991255.1. Lineage (NCBI taxonomy): Eukaryota > Metazoa > Chordata > Actinopteri > Syngnathiformes > Syngnathidae > Vanacampus > Vanacampus margaritifer. The sequence continues at coordinate 11,963,371 of NC_135436.1, forward strand.
TTAGCTTTTTAACCTCTAAACAAGTGTTGGTGGTATACATTGTATGTCAGTTTTATTTTGTAAAGGATAGTATGCGGTCCTCAATAATTAATCTAGGAGAGTTTCACCGTTTCAATTTTCTGTATATTTTTGTTCCCTGTGAAATGTTGTGACTTTGTTCTCATCCTCCCTAGGTCCAACCTCAGTACCGTATCAACATGGTTCTCCTTCGCTGTACCAGGGCCAGAGTGGTAGCCCACCTTCCACAGGCCTTCCAAGAGTGTCTATACCAGCCAATCACCAGTCAACATCTGTACACCCTTCTGTCCCATTGGCTCAGGGTGTACCTCAACAGCAACAAGTGAGGTTTTTAATTACCAGAAATTTTAAACTACTTGGACTATAAGCCATTTAATTATCTTCCCCTCCTTTCACTCCTGCAATTTACCTCATGTACTGATTTTTTAGGGGAGGGAGGGGTTACGATTCCCGGATCTGCACGTTCGTCTTTAAACAATCATGATTTTTAGTTATAGATTAACTTTTTAAATTAAATCGGCACACATTGAAGCATTCTGATCAATATTCAGGTCTGCTCTGTTATTTCAGCCTAAACCAGTAGTTCTTAACCTTGTTGGGGAGGTACTGAACCCCGCCAGTGTCTTATGTGCATTCACCGAACCTTTCTTTGTTGAAATATAAAATATGACCAGTGATAGCCAAGCAGGGTGTATCATCATGAATCATTTGGTTCATGAACCACTGGCCTAAGCAGTAAATAACACATTCAAATATATCCATCATCCAACAAAACTTACAAAATATATTCTTTCTGCTCTAAGGAAATAATCATAACTGTGTAATATTTGCAGCTTCAAATTTTTGTAGGTGCACTATTCACAAAAAGTTGGGATATTTGGCTTTCAGGTGATATTTATGGAAAATGTAAGAAGTTAATGCTACAGCGATATATCATGAAAGAAGGACATTTAAGTAGAAGGATGCACTGGTGTTTTCCCCATCTCCAACAATTGATTGAAACAAAAGTTAACAACAATAATGGTTACACCACACAAAAAAATGCCAATGTCTCAACTCTCTAACTGGCCATGTGCCCTTGAGCATCTGCTACAGCTTGATGACGACGTCTCATGCTGTTCACAAGTTGATTCTGAAGCATGACATCCCACTCTTCTTGAAGGGCAGCCCTCAGGACATTGAGGTTCTGGGGTAAAGAGTTTTGCGCCTCTACACGGCAACTCAGCTGATATCACAGGTTTTCAATAGGATTCAGGTCTGGGACAAAGTGCAGGCCATTCCATTTGAGGTACACTCCAACAGCCGGTCCCTGATGATGCCACCTCCATGAGCAGGAGCATTGTCATTTGTGAATTTTGCCGTTAAGCTCCTTGTTAGAGAACAGTAACTTGTGCAAAAAGTACTGAAACATTTAACAGTTGGGCATGTGTATTCAAAAGTTTAGAAAAGGTCACATTAAGTTCACCTGTAAAGCTTTGAATGCATTTTAGGCTCGTCCTGAAATTTCACCTGAAAGCCAAATAAAGATTCCTAACTTTTTGTGAATAGTGTATGTCTTATCTTGTCTATCGGTGTGCTCTTTAGACCGTATTTTATTATAGAACTTATTTTTGCCTTTGCCTTGCTGACTTAAATATACTTTTGATTGTCTGTACTGATTATAAAGTAACCTAATATCTGATTTTATTCAGGTGACTATTCAGGTACAGGAAGTGGAATTAGGAGTTGGGCCACAGAGACAGGGTAGCTTTTTGTCTACACCTTGTGGACACAGAGTTCTTGGGAAGCAGCTGAGCGCAGACAACGCTGAATCGCACAGGTGACATGATTCTTCCTGTGCAGTGACTGTCAAAAGCCTACAATGTCAAAGGGCTCTCAGTGTTCTAATTCACAACGTATGCTAACCTCAGGCCCTTGAATGGGCCCATTTCATTCCAAAGGACCCCTGTTTTACATGTTTGGAGCATTTTTTTTTAAGTTCATCTTAATCATACAATAACATTGTCACTTAGAGTAAACGTTTTATTTATATATATATATATATATATATATATATATATATATATACACACACACATGAGTACAGGTAACTTCGACTTTAGCTACCATCACTGACAAAACATTGAGAGGAAAAACCTCATGGACATTGATCAGATGACAACAGCAGCGCTTTCACCACCTCCATTTATTTGGTGAGTGGATGGTACAGTATGTGCTGTAGCAGCACATGTATGTAGAAGTGTCAATAGTTACAGTAGGAGATTTGTATTGTGTTCCAGACATTTACATCCCTGTTCTGCCTTCACTGAGAGAATGTGTAACCACCCTTGCAAAAATGCTTACCCAGAAATCCTGTGGAAAGATCATATATTTCTCAGTGAAGACTTGTGTAAGCAAGAACCTGACACATTTTGATACTTTCCCCTGTTGAGTGATGTAGTGACCTGCTCCACATTTTTTAACCACAGTTAAATTTTAGTGTGCAGAGGCCTGATGTGATATTCATAATCTAGTTGCTAAATATCTCCTTTTTCCTTCGTTCTTTCCAGTCGTAGCCTCGGACGTTTCACATCAGCCTATGACCAGGCTCAGTTCAATCCGCACCTTTTTTCTGGTGATGCAGCCACTCGGGGTGCCCCTGGAGTGCTAGGTTCCTATAGCCCTTACCTGCAGGGGGCCTCACTCAACGTCCCTGGACTGGAGGGTTACCAGAGTGGGGCATTGGGGACGGGGAATTATGGCGCCCCATCAGCACTACAGCAAGCGTTACTTTCTCCAACTCCTCTGGACTACCGCCCCCCACAACAACATGTTACACCTACTCTGCAGGGGCTGCTATCCCCCCGCCACTCTTTAACAGGCCATGCAGATCCTCGGTTACCACCACAGGACCTGGCTGCACTGTTGAAGAGGCAGAGCCCCCGATCATGTCCTGCCCCTCCAACACCACCCAGTAGCACAACACCGGATTACGGCGAGATGCTACTTCTGCACCAGCTGAGCCAGGGTGAGAATTTGGAACCACAGCCGCCTCAAAGCTCCCCAGCAGGCAAACACTACCACCACCTTCTCCAGATCCGACCGCCAGAAGTCCAGCCACCACAACAACACCCTGCCCAAGCACCTTGTCCAAGCTTGACCCACTCGGAGAGCATGGAGGAAGATGAGGTACCATCTGGCTACCAACACACGCATGAGGGCCTGCTGGCCAAAGCAGGCGAAGGTCATGAGCTCCTGGGTCCTCCCAGAGGCAGCAGCCCTCCCTTCAACTCCCCGACACATAGATGTGGCTATATCGGTCTGAGTCCTCCAGCAACTAGAGGTTGGTTTACTTGCATACATTTTCCCATGATTCATATTGCCATACACACCAGATTTTTTTCTTTTTCAGATGCCGAACATGTAGAGTGCAGACAGACGGGGCAAGCTATGGAGTTGCCTGATCATAATGGCTTGGGCTATTCACGAGGTCAGCAGGGAGAAGTTTACAGGTCCCGAGGACAACTTCAGCGTCATCACACCATCCAGACCTGTGATGATGCATATGTGAGTGACTATACACTGCCATAGAGGAGTGACAAACTGTAACTGAATTTGGAGTTGTCATCCTGTGGAATTTTAAAAGCCTCCCATGGCCTCCAAAAACTTATCAAGATTCATTTTCAGTATGTTCCATTTCAAACACAATTTGATAATTGTGAACTAATTTTCCAGGACCAGGCTGAGCCCATGTCTGGGATGAGCCTATTGGCTGGGAAGGCGCTAAGTTCTGCTCGCATGTCAGACATTCTCAGCCAGACGTCACTGTCAGGAAGCCAGCAGCTGCACCAGCGGCAAGAGTCAGGTCAGCAATTTAATTAAAACATTTTTTTTTTTTTACTTTTAAAAATCCATATCATCAATAAAATCTATTTCAACCAGGATGTGACATTGAAGGGGAGCACCACGCGGCGACCTGCTATCCCTCTTCCTGCACCACAGATATGCTTCTCAGCTATAAGCCCCCTGACCTGCAGTACAGCATGGAGCAGGCTGGAGTCTAGTAATGGTAAGGTAATACTTAAATCAGGCCAGGTACAATATTTTAGCTGATTCGAAATGCTTCTTTTATGCGTGAGCAGTAAAAGGTGATTGAATTTTTGCTCCCATCCCACCCACGCAAAAAAAAAATGTTGTCCCATCCCACCCAAAAAAAATCTTGTTCCGTCTCGCTCCCAGTGAAAACGATTCCTGTCCGATCCTGCTCCCATTCAGAATGACTTCCATTCCCATACTGTTCCCATTTTGGAAGGTCAGGTATTGGTCAGAACAGAGCCGTATACTGTATAGAGAGAGTTTGGCCTACTGGTTTCAGTAGGGTAACAAGATGGCGTCCCTATATCATGTGACCAATAGTTGACCAACCGCAGAGTGATATAATCCCTCTCCCGTCTGCTCCTGTGATTTTATTTTATTTATTATTATTTTTTATTTGTTTTAGTACCGTCCCAATCCCATGATTTAAAGGTAAATTGATTCCCATCCCATGGGAATCCTGCGGGATTCATGAAAAAATGTCAGCCTGTAGCGTGAGGACAACAATTTGGAAATTCAATTCAATTGTATTGCAGATGTGTGGTTCATAAAAAAATACACAGTTAAAGTTAAAGGGAAAATCAACCCAAAAATTGTCTTTAGATTAATATGTTGTATGTGCCCACACTAGTCTAAACATGGTATTCTGATTAATTAATATTATGTTTGTAGGATATGAGTTAAGCAGCAAAATGTACCCGTTTTGCCACTTGCTATCAACTGAAAATGACATCACAGTTGCTTAGAGCTCAGGCAACAACCAATCACAGCTCAGCTTCAGAAAACACAGTAAAATGTGACAAAGTTTTGTTTTTTCTGTTAACCCACCTAAATACACCCTCCTCAAGTAATAGCCAATCAGCTGTCGACTGAAGATGATAGTGTTGCTCAGGGCTAAGGCAACAACCAATCAGAGCTCAACTGATTTCTGAAGCTGCGCTGTGATTGGTTGTTATCTGAGACCTGACCAACACTGATGCCATCTTCAGTCAGTAAGTGGCAAAATGGCCACCCCCTGAGATGGATTAAAAACAGCTGGATTATGCTGCTTAACTCGTATTTTACTAACGCAATATTAGCCAGAATATCATATTTAGACTAGTGGGGGCTGCATAGAACATAAAATTGTAAAAAAATAAATAAATAAAAATGTGGTCTGACTTGCCCTTTAATGCTTGGGTTCAAACTAAGCGTAAATTGTTGCCTTGTTTGTGTATTCTTCTCTCCAGGATGCGGTGTATCCTATGTACAGTGGTCTATGTCAAGCATCCTGACTTGTGTTGACTTGAGTTGAGCTGCATCATGCCAAACCACCACCACCATCCATCTATCCATCGCTCGCCATCTGTTTGCTGGAGGGGTGTTGGAGCATTCAGCGTTCAAAAGGTCAAAGTGCCACCATCTCCTGCACAAACATCCATCATTTGTTACGAGTGGATTCTTCTACCAAGGCTGTCCCACTCCTCACCAAACTCCTCGACCCTCCATGGGCACATTTTGTGCCTCATTGGCCACAGGGAGCCGGTTTGACTTCCAACGACACAAAGAAATGGACACACTGCTGCATCAGATCCAAAGTATTCACATTGTGTGTGTGATGATTCATGCGCACACTTGCTCAATGAGAGGCGTGGAGAAGAAAGGACTGCTTAAGCTGCACACCCCAGTACCCCTCCCACTTGCAGACTGCAGAGCTTTTCAGACTGGACAAGAATCTCTGCATTGGTGTTTGGAATCGGCCTCCATTGCACCCTCCAAAGACCGAACCGAGCTCAGTGTCATTTACACAGAGGACAAACCAGCTCATTTTTTATGTTATTCCCGCTGTCACCCTCTTTTTTTTAAATTTTATTTGTATTTTATTTCTTTTATATATATATATATATTTTATTGTCAAATAGTAATGTCAATGTTAGACATAATGGTCAATATTGTTACTGTTGTTATCACGGTTTCCAGTAAAATGTTTATTAAGATGACATTATTATAGAAAAACAGATTTTTGTTGCAAGAATGACAACAATTAAGAGAAAAAACAGAATTCTGCACTTTGGAGTCACACAACCGTTTCCTTCTCCCTCTTTTTCATAGTGTCATGCTACTTTTTGGACTCCCCCATCACCACGCCATCCTTATTTTTCCCACCTTCTGTTACCTTATCTCCCAACCTTCTGTCATGTCTGTGACAGTGTATTGCATTGTGGGTAATTTTACCAGATTTTTGCTCCGTTCCTTGTACAGCAATGCCGTGTATAGACCGCTTTTGCAATTTCTGCAATTTGTTTCTTTTATTTTCAGATGTTGGGTATGCTTTTATTTTTTATATCGTTTTTATTTTTCAATGTTTTCAAATGTTTACTTTTTTTGCTTTGTGAATCTTGACATTTCCTGCCAAAAGAGGACAGAGAAGAGAGACGGCTCTTTCTATGTCTTAAACGATTGTTCGTATTTGTTTTATTATATTGAGACACTTGAATAAGAGGAGAGTAATAATTTTTGTTGCTTTTAAAGTATTTCTTTTGTTGATGTCATTCGTATTGCTGTTGCACTTGTTTTTTGTTTGAGGTGGTTGTGGCAGGCTATACAGGGTCAGGTTATAGGCTTTGTCCCGGGTTAGTTTGGGTGCTACAGACTTGATACTCGGGGAAAAATAACAAACACAAACCTAAAGGGAAGAACTTGACATATCATCCAAAGCATAGCAAGTATGAAGACTGACAACAGCCTGTTTTTTCCTTCTCTTTCAACCCTTAAAATCTGCTGCCCTTGATTATATTGTCTTGCGCCTGGACAGATGACTGTTCCTTCTCGTTTGGAATTGTTGCTACACCTGGACTATGAACTATTCTCTAAACGATCAAAGGGAAACATTAAGATGTCTGTAAAGAGGAATTCCAAATTGGGCATGCACAGCATGGGAATTAAAGATTTTCAGCGTGGTGATACAAGCCCACCTTTTAATACACAAGTAAGAAGTTGGCAGGTTTAAGCACCACCAGATGGAAACTAAACACGGGGGACCACAGCAGAACATTTTAAAAACAAAACATTCTTATAAACCCCTTATCCTATGTTCATGTTTGAATGTCACATTTTTCCTTCTGTAATGCTAACTAAAAAAAAAAAAAAAAACTGGTGCAGTGAAAAGAAGACCTTCAGATGTACTTATAAATGTTTATACTGGCCCAATTGCACAATACCAGACTGCACGGATGACTTTAAAACCAACAGTGGTTGGTGTCATGCTGCGCTTGTGCTTTCCATTTGCACTCTGTAACTTCCTACGAAGATTCTATGAACATTTCCAAAAGTTGCAATTCCTCCAACTCTCCTTGACTCCTCTGTCGAGCTTTGCTGCCTGGCTGCTGCACCAAGCCAACACTGATACGAAGAGCACTGAGGAGGAGGAGACGAGTGGGATAAAAGACAATGCAAGTCGGACTTAAAATTAAACCTAGGGCTGAGGGGCCTACAGGAAGACTGAGTACCAGTGAATGGGAAGCACTGCACATGATTCAGGCAGAGTGGGGGAGAGCTGCTTAACACATCAGACTGATTTTTACCCATTTCTCCTTTTCTGTTGTCTCCTTGATGCCGCCCTCTTGTGTATGTGTACTCATCTCAGCCTTTCCTTCTCTGCAAGTCGGCTCTGCTCCACTCTATGATTTTCTTAGTTTTGTTTTCATTTTTGCCTTTGTTTTGAATTTTCATTTCTGTTGAGTACAAAAATACTAAAGTGCAACAATGTTTAAAAAGATTATCAACCAAACTAAGATAAAATATATATATAAATAAAGAAATACTTTAAAATGGCTTGCGTGCGTGTGTCTTTTGTGCAGCTTTTTCTTTATACTATATATCATATATCATTTCTGGATTTAAGCAAATAAAGGAATTTAACAAATAGAATTCACATCTTTCTAGTTTCCCCATTTAGTTTGACATATTTGAACACTTAAAAGACTATCAAGACACCTATAGGAACAGTTATTTGTAAAAAGAAAAAAAAAGTGCACTTTGTGTCCAAACTGCGATTCACAGTACCGGTGGTGTTTCTTTTCCTTTCAACTTTTCCCTTCAGGGGTCGCCACAGCGAATCAGCTGCCTCCATCTAACACTGTGCTCTGCATCCTCTGCTCTCACACCAACTACCTTCATCTCCTCTTTAAATACATCCATAAACCTCCTCTTTGGTCCTCCTCTAGACCTCCTGCCTGGCATTTGGAAACTGCATCCTTCCACCAATTACTCACTATCTCTCCTCTAGACATGTCCAAACCATCTCAGTCTGGCCGCTCTGACTTTATCTCCAAAGCCTCTAACGTGCTTCCCCTCTGATGTACTCCTGATTCTATCCATCCTGGTCACTCCCAAAGATAACCTCAGCATCTTCATCTCTGCCACCTCCCGCTCTGCCTCCTGTCTTCCTCAGTGGCACTTTCTCCAGACCAAACAACATCGCTGTTCTCACCACAGTTTAATAAACCTTTCCTTTCATTTGAGCTGGAACTCTTCTCTTCTCACACCTGACACTTTTCTCCACCGGTTGCAGCCTGCCTACGGCTGCTCACAAATGTTCCCCTCTGCCCTGATTCTAGCTTCAACTACTTTTTCCCATAGCTTCATTGTGTGGCTCATCAGCTTTATTCCTCTGTAGTTGCCACAACTCTGCACGTCTCCCTTGTTCTTAAAAATGGGCACCAGCATACTTCTCCTCCATTCCTCAGGCATCTTCTCACTATCTAAGATCCTGTTGAACAACCCAGTCAGAAATGCTACCTCTCCTAGACACTTTCATACCTCCACATGTATATCATCAGGACTGAGTCCCTTTCCACTCTTTATCCTCTTCAATGCCCTTCTCACTTCATCCTTACCAATCTTTGCTACTTCCTGGTCCACAACAGTCGCCTCTTCTACTCTTCATTCTCTCTCATTTTCCTCATTCATCAACTCTTCAAAGTACTCTTTCCATCTTCCCATCACACTACTGGCATCTGTCAACACACTTCCATCCCTTCCCTTTATTACCCTAACCTTTTGCACATCCTTCCCATCTCTGTCTCTTTGCCTTGCCAACAAGTTTAGATCAGTCTCTCCCTCGTTACTGTCCAACCTAGCATACAAGTCATCGTAAGCCCCTTGTTTGGCCTTTCCCACTTCTACTTTCACCTTACGTTGCATTTCCCTGTACTCCTGTCTACTTTCTTCAGTCCTCTAAGTGTCCCACTTCTTCTTAGCTAACCTCTCTCTTTGGATCCACTTCTGCATCTCCTCATTCCACCACCAAGTCTCCTTATCTCCTTTCCTTCCAGATGGCACACCAAAGACTGTCCTACCTGTCTCCCTGATCACATTTGCTGTAGTTGTCCAGTCATCTGGAAGCACCTCCTGACCATCCAGAGCCTGTCTCAACTCCTTCCTGAAAGTCATACAACACTCTTCCTTTTTCAGCTTCCACCATTTCATTCTTTGCTCTGCCTTTGCCGTCTTTGTCTTCCTCACCACCAAAGTCATCCTGCACATTACCATCCTATGCTGTCTGGCTACACTCTCACCTACCACTTCTTCGCAGTCGTTGATCTCCTTCAGATTACACCGTCTACACAAGATGTAGTCTACCTGTGTACTCCTACCTCCACTATTGTAGGTTACCCTATGTTGCTGCCTTTTCTGAAAGAAAGTATTCCCCACAGCCATTTCCATTCTTTTTGCAAAGTCAACCACCATCTGTCTTTCTGCGTTCCTCTCCTGGATACCAAACTTGCCCATCACCTCCTCATCACATCTGTTTCCTGATTTTCATTGAAGTCTGCACCAATGGCAACTCTCTCACTTCTGGGGATGCTCTGCATCATTTCATCAAGGTCCAACCAAAAGTTTTCCTTCTCTTCCAGCTCACACCTGTGGCACATACCCACTAACAACATTGATCATCACACCTTCGATTCCTAGCTTCAGGCTCATCACGCTATCTGACATTCTTTTTACCTCCAGGACGTTCCTAACAAACTCCTCCTTCACGATAACTCCTACACCATTTCTCTTCCTCGCTACACCATGATAGAATAACTTGAACCCTGTTCCTAAACTTCTAGCTTTGCTCCCTTTCCACCTGGTCTTCTGAACACACAGTATGTCCACCTTCCTCCTCTGCATCATGTCATCCAGCTCTCTACCTTTTCCTGTCATAGTTCTAACATTCAAAGTCCCTACTTTCAGTCCTAGACTCTAGGTGTTCCTCTTCTCTTTCTTCCTACGAACACACCTTCCTCCTCTCCTTCAACCAACAGTAGTCCAGTTTCCACCGGCACCCTGTAGATCAACAGCACCGATTAACCCGGGCCGGCTTTGATTTGCAAGTTTGATTTGGCCAAAGTTTTATGTCGGATGCCCTTCCTGACACAACTCTCTGTATTTTTCCGGGCTTGAGACCGGCACAAGAAGACACTGGCTTGTGCCCCCTTGCGGCTACATTGATTAACAATACTGGTGCACTGAACTAAAATAGTGAAGATACATACTAAGAACTACTAAAAATGATGTCCTAAAAAATACTCTTACAGTATGAAGAATTAGGTCCTAGCTTTATGTTTGGTTGTCCTGTATATGAAGATTATCTACATTTGGTGTATTACACTGGGAAAATAATTAGTGGTATTGCTTGCAAAAAACAACAACAACTATTTGGATGTTTAGAATGTTTCTGATGTAGTGGCTTTGGGATGTACAGGGTGTCCATAAAGTCTCTTTACCATTTCAAAAATGTATTAAAAATGCAATTGATTAGATATTTTATTTAGATTTGTTCTATTGTATTCAGCGTTTATTAAAGTTTTATTTTTATTTTTACCTCTTTTAATACACTTCTACATGGGCACCGTTAGTTGCACGAAGCACATCAAGACGGTACTCGATTTCTTGCCATGTTCGCTGTAGCATAGCCTCATCAATTGTGGCAATGGCATCAGTAATCCATTGCTTAAGGTCAGTAATGATAAACACTGTGTGTTTTTTTAAACACTGAATACAATAGAACAAATCTGAATAAAATATCTAATCAATTGCATTTTTAATATATTTTTTTAAATGGTAAAGGGACTTTATGGACACCCTGTATATCTAATTGGTGAATCTTCAAATATTCTTCATCATTTCCCCCATAGTTAGAACTGCCTGCTTCTATTCTATTCTGGCTGCAGTGCTCTGCATGCTGCTGCTTATGTCTGTTCAACTGCACTGCAGAGACATTCCAGTCTGAAATAATGGATCACTGAACACGTGAGTGTTGTGCAATGTGCATTGCCATTACCGTTGACTTTGACATGCCTGCTGATGATCAATAATGAGATGAGAAGGAAAGGCAATGCTCATTTTGTTCTACAGTTCAATAAATGTCCTCCTCTCTCCTTTCCTCTCTTCGAGCAATACATTCTCTTCATCTGAGCCTTCCTCCTCTTCCCCTTCATTCTCTCATCCTCTCAAGTGCTCGATTCCCTTCTCCCTCCCTCCCTGCCACTCGCCGGCGGCGGTGAGTGCCTGAGTCAGCTCGCTTTACCAGTGAGTGAATGCTGCTACTGGAGGTGCCATATCCTGCAGAGCAACGTGTGTGTGTGTGTGTGTGTGAGTGCACACAGATGGGAGAGCGGCTGAGTCAGAAAGGCTGCCTTCCTCTCATCACCATCCTTCGCTCCTCTGCTGCCATGGAGCTCCGATTGGCTGAATCGCAGCAGAGTCTGCAGAAAGGGCTGAGGTAACACCGTATGTGTGTGATGGAAGATTTGGGTTGAAATGTATGAAGCACAAACATGTGTACTAAAATATGCATGCAGCCTTGTATATGTGTCTGGGCCTTTGCAGCATTTTGTCCTGCCATTCTGGAATGTTAGTATAAACCAAGCATCGACTGCTAACGGTCCAGTGGGTGTATGTATTTCCTTGCTCATCATTATGTTTACGAAGTGTGCGTCATGCCGTCATCTGAAATGCATTTTTTTTCTCTCTCTGCCATGATTGTCTTCAAAACATTGCTTTATAGTGTACTTCTCATAATCTGGTCTACTGGCTTTAGACTTTATGACAGAACCTTGAACTCAGCCACAACAACAAAGGTATAGTTATACACAGTAGTATTAGTGTTCTCAAAAGTAACAAATGCTAACAAGGCTAGCTATCTTTGATCCTAAATTTGCTGCCATATAGATTAAACCACAACTGTGGTTTGACTCGTTTAACTGTATTAATTGGATTGGAAGATTATCCTATGAGCAGCGAGTTGACACATAACCTCTCTAAATGGCAAACATTGACTGGTAATTGTTGCTTCCAAGCTAAATGGAGGATTTAACTTTAATTTTAGGGCTTCTATTACAGTATTTGGTTTGTTGTGTGGCACGAGTTACGTGACGTCACAAATCAAAATGGCGTCTTACTCAAGGAAAGGACACTCCCCGCTAATTGAAAACCATTAAATTTTGGATTGTTGTAATATGATTTGTGAGGATTATTTGGATTTCAAACTGTGATGAGATGTCATTTGACTTCTATAACAATTGGCCTGGTTTGTAGGGGAGACCGGGGCTAGTTGTATCACGGGTAAGTTGTCACATTGCAATTTTCTTCTCCACCAGAGGGCACAACGAAAAAGTGGAATACTAGTTTTCTTTGTATAAATGGTCAGGGATTGTGTAGTCTGAAAAGAGAATAGCACATTGTGAGCTGAGATGAGGCCAGTTATATGTTTTTCAACGTACAACCCAAAGTTAAAATGTTCAACTTCATATATTTTTGAAACAGGCGTCATAGACAAATGCTAGCAGCAAATCATGTAGACGAGTTAAAGGAGAGATTCGGGCATCTTGTCATGACTCTGTCACTGCTCAATTTTAAGCTAACTTTAAACTAGAGCAAGTATTAGCCCACATGCTAGTTTGGGGCAACTTGTCTCAGTCATTTTGGGGTTTGTTGTCACATATGCAAAGAATGGGCCAATGAAAAATGCACCTCTGGCAACTCGATTTACATATGCCAGAATTACCCTTCAGATGCTGAGTCTGAAGAGTGAGGAAATTAGTTTGCTAGGTTTTGTTTCATTGTTTAAAAATTGATTTTTTTAGTTGTTGATTGAACTAAAGCATGCCGACATGCCATGTCAGGACTGGTTTAAGTTTCATGATGAACCATCCATTAATCCATTAACTGAAATGCTTTATTTTTTTAAATTCAATTTAATCTAAAATGTCCAGTTTAAGGGAAGCAAATCAGGCATTTGAGTATGAGAGCTATGACCTACATGCCAGCAGTTCCTAAGGACTTTAATTTATTTCATAATATTTTATGTTTAAAGTTTGCTCAATGACTATAGTACATTTTCAAGATCAATGACAATTTCTCTAGATGTAAATTAATAAATACATAATAATAATAATAATTTAAAAAATCAGGAGAAAAGGGATAATTTTGTCCTTGTTTTATTTTATTAGTTGCAAAATCCAGTGTGACATCTTACCCCATATAGTGTGACAACTTACCCATTGGTGGGGCAACCTGTCACATGTTCACTCCCTCTATTTGATGACTTGTATCTCTGCACTGACACAAAGTATGAAAATGACATGAATACAAAAAATATACTGGTACGGTGGTACCTTAGATTTTGGTCTTTGGTATATATTTTGTTTATATATGATCATGTATTGATTCCAAGAACTAGATAAAAGTATAAAAAGTGATACAACTAGCCGCGGTCTCCCCTATGCTAGTCACAAAAAGGCAAACAATACGCTGTTTGTTTTCACTGAGGACTGCTGCGGGAAATCACCGATGTAACTAAACTGGTCCAAAAATGATTTACTTACTACAAATGATGTATCTTTGTTCATCTATCTATGCCAGTATTATATAGTGACAGGCTACAGCAGAATAATTATATGCTGTAACGTGTATCTATCTGTTGCCCTTCACACTTCACAGAGATGATTCTTGTCACAAGGCAAGTCAGGCAGCTGCTTGGGGCCCTCAAGTCAGTGGCCTGGCTTGGGTGCCAGCCAATGGCTTACTACATACAGTATAGTGGCGATCACGTTTTGAAAATGAGAGTCACTTCATAATGCGGTTTAAGGTCTCTTATGACAGTTTTGAGTAAAAATGCTATAAATATTGTACTGTAAGGCAATTGGCTTGTATTTTATTTTGTATTGTGCAAAGGTTAAAAGTTTCTAGTTTTAAGATTTTGAACCATGGCATGAATATGTTTTAAGTTAATTGGCGCTTTGATTGCCATGTATTTTCTCTATTGTGCTAACTTACTGTAAGTACAATAACACACTAATAACATCGTGTACAACTTAACTCTCCAATATTTTGTGCAATGATGTTTGTCTAATGCAAAATATGTCTTGGCTTAATAAAATGTGGGAAACAACGCAGTAGCCTGTATTTAACTACAAACTCAATCTGTGTTAACAGGTAGGTGTGTGTATGTTGTAGTAGGATGGATAATGTGTGCAAGAGAAGATGGTCATCAGGCTCCCAGGCCGTGGTGTTTCTTCACACGCTGGCCTTATCCTGGGCAGGTGATGTATGCTGTTACTTGACTTTTGTCATGAAATGTCAAACGTAGTAATGTAATGTAAAAAAGGAGAGCAATGATGATGTCATCCCTTAGTTGACTTTTATTTTACTCACATTTTAGAAAAACAAACAAACAGAAAAAAACTATTTAGTTTCTGTACCCACAGGTGCTGTTGAACCCGCCCCCCAAATTGACGGACATCGTCAAACAGCTATGACGTTAAGAGAAAACATGATACACAGGTTCCACTGTCATTCCGATGGTTGGCACCCCCACGCGCCGAATTCGCTGACCTGGTACCTGAATGGTGAGCGGCAGAGGTCGCTCTCTCCCAAAGGGCGTCTGGTGACGACACCTAAAAAAGACTCTAAGGTCACGAGACTGGGAGCCAATCACAACAGCACATTCTTCCTGCGGGCCAGAAAGTGGGACAAGGAGTTGGTATGTGTGGCATTGAACCCTAAATCGGGAGAGAGCTACAATGCCACTGTCACGCTCAATGTCCAATGTGAGTGGCTGGGAATTATTTATCGATTTCTTCTTCTGCTACAATGACTATTTTACCTCTGCCATGCACCAAGCTAGTTTGTTTGGTACCTGCCAAACTCATATGCTCCCCAAAAACGCATAAATACATTCTATTTTAAACATTACCATGCATTCTCCCAAAGACGTATTTATACGTAAAAAAAATATAAAAAAAAAAAAAAAAAATAATATATATATATATATATACTGTATATATATAAAAATATATATGTATATATTTTTTTATTTTATTTTATTTTTTTATGCTAGAGCATATAGATGGCTTTGATGCAGCTTCTGAACTGAAGAGAATGGTTGAAGCAATGGTAGTTATTACAAAAATGGCCAGCAGGTGGCAGCAGAGAATAAGAGATCAACCAGGGCCATGTTGCAAAAAGCTAATTTACCCACAGTTTTAAAGAGATTTGTAAATAATGATGAAACTTAGCTATATTCTAATTCTAATTGCTGCAAAACAGAAACAGATCGAAACACATCTCCATCATCTCTTCTCAGATAATATGTTTATATCATATATATCCTTGCTCCAAAAATACAAAATAATTTTTTTTTTACATTATCTACAAGTTAAAAATATGATAAAGAAAAAAATTCCAACACTTCGGGGTACGCTCCAACCGCCTGTTTTAGCTAAAGATATTAACAAGCTTTCTCCGACAACAACAAAAAAACTTTCAAAAATATATAAGTTACTTTCATATACTGATATACTGATTACCCATCTCGAAATAGGAGACAGACTTGTCTATAGCACCGGAATCTGACTTTTGGATTCAAGTTTGTGAAAACTTATTTAAAATGACAAAACACACAAATTTACAACTTATCCAATATAAAATTATTCACAGAACATACATTACTCAATATATGATGAAGAAAATGGGACTCTCAGACTCCGACATTTGTCTCCAATGTTTACAAAACACTACAGACACTTATGTTCATGCTTTATGGTTATGTACTCCGGTTATGTATTTCTGGACTAAAGTCTTAGAAAAACTTTCCGCTATCTTGGACTGTAGGATACCTTTATCTCCAAACTTGTGTTTGCTAGGTGACCTAACAACAACTGACTTATCACACAAACAATTTCAATCTACACTTGTAGCCCTTACTATCGCAAAAAAAACAATTCTTGTTAACTGGAGAAATAAACAAACTCTGAATATCGACCAATGGTCTAACCTCCTCATAAATCACATTTTTAATGGAAAAAATATCTGCCTCAAAAAAAAACCAAATATCAAAATTTATAGAAACATGGTCTACGTATATAGAATTTTTAAACCTAATTCTGGTTACTTAATTCTGCCTGTTAGCGAGAGCCACCACATCGTGATAACTTACATTGATGTTTCTGCATTTGGCAATTTATTATTATATTATATTATTAGTATGGGATTTTTTTTAATAGGCTTTAGGTGAACTGATGAATACACACACGCTCGCACACACGCACGCACACACACATACTCACCCACATACAAAAAAAAAATATATATATATATATGTATATATATATATATATATATATGTATAAAAAAATTATTATTATTATTATTTTTTTATTATTTAAAAAAAAAAAAAGGAGAGCAATGATGATGTCAAATCGAACGAACAATACTGAGCTTTCCTGGAAAAAAAAAAAGAAAAAAAAGAAACAGATCGAAATATATATTTTTTCTTGATAACGAAGAGACTCTAATCTTTCTTTTGGTCCATGTTTTTATAGCAATAGAACACAATATTCTGTGGGGCTTGCAAAATCAGTCAACATCAAGTAAAACAGCCAGGAGCGAAGGGGGTTGCTTCAGTGAAAATGGCTGGGAGTGAATGAGTTAAACAACAAAATACTTCTACCACTGCTGTAAAACATTTTACAGGCGTATATCATGGGAAATCCTAAAATTTTAGTGGTATCTTGATAGCGGATCCAGGATTTTTTTTTTTAATTCAGAAGTTCACAATTTGAAATCTTTCCCTGCTTCATTAGCATTTGCAAAAATTAATTTTCTATACCTCTTGTCCTGAGTTGAGTTGGAGATGAACTGGAGCCGATCCCCGCTGTCCTCTGTGAGGTACACTATTGTCAGGTTGCCAGTCAATCACAAGGAAAAAATTGAAAAACATTTTTAGTTAACGAATTAAAATAAACCCAAAATTCTATTAAAAAAATTCAAAAACCAACATTTCTTACATTTGAAATTTACAATTTTAGGGTTACAAAACTAGTTTTAATTATGGCAAAAACTTAACACATGAGCCTTTAGGGTTGATTTTAAATGTGTTTATTTTGTTAATAGCCGTAACGTTCGAGCAGTCGTCAGGGAGATGTTGTCCTTTTACTGGGTGTCACACAGAAGCAACGTCATCTACTTGTGGCAGCAGCCAATAAAAAAAAAAGTGCCACCGGATGACATCTAGGTGACTATTTTGAATGTTTGACATGTGGCTCCCATGCTTTTGTCATTTAATTAATTTTGATTGTATAGTACAAAAAAATATACAGCAAATAAAATATGGCACAATACAGAATTAATACTCCACAACAGGAATTCAAGCCAGATGTTGGCAACTTGGCAAACATCTTAACTTTATTTAATTGGAATCTAACTTTACAAGCGATATTAGAAGTCTGTGGACTGTTATAGGCTACAATGCCTGTATTTGATTTATAGATGGAGGGTTGTTTTTAAAATAATATTTTTGTTGAATTTTTACTTTTTACATTTTATTTGCACACAAGTAATACACAAAATACAATTTAAAAAAGAAAAGAAAACCAATACTAAAACTAGCGAAAACTAAACTAAAACGAAGCATTTTTGAAAAACTAAAACTAATAAAAACTAACAATCACCTCAATTAAAAGTGACTAGATTAAAAAATTAATAAATAAACAAACAAAACTCAAAACATACAAACTATAAATGAAAATTCCAAAACTACAACTATTCACACTCATGTTTACCTGTTGACAATTTAAAGTCTTCAATTAACCTATATTCATTGTTTTGGGGATGAAAAACCCACGGAAGCACGGGGAGACATGCAAACTTCACACAGGTAGGCTGGAGCCACGATTCGAACCCTGAAACCCAGAACTGAGGCCAACATCCTACCCACTCATATGAATTTACGCAGTTTTGACTGACTGTCGCACAAATGCATTCAGGTTGCCAAGTCTGCCTACTTCTGGTGCACATTAGTGACTGTGGCAGGAGTGTAGCCTAGCCTTGGCAAAGTCTTTTTGTTTCTCTCTATGAATCTTTCCTCTCCTCTGTTTTCTAGTTCAGCCTGAGATCATCAGGGTCAGCGCACACTCCAGCGAAACCTACGACCCCGGCCTTTTGCTAGTCCTCTTTGCACTGGTTCGGTCCAACCCGCCTGCCACCTTCACCTTGGCGGATCAGTCTGGTCTACTGGTGGCTAACACTTCAGACATCCTCGACTCGCACAGCTACCCCTGGCTGACCAATCACTCGCTGAGAGTCACTCTCAGTAGCCTATCAGGAAATATCTCGCTGAATGCCAGCAACAGCGTGGGAACAACGCAAAGTAACCTCACACTGGCAGGTCACTGGCAAGGGGAAAGGAGGACAAGAGGTGACGACCATAGACATTTTTTGGACATCTTCTGTCTTTTCTCCAGAGTTCCTGCAGTCTCGTGTGGAAGTGCCGATGCTGGGAATCGTAACAGGAGGGTCCATGGCCTTCATGGCGCTTCTCATCCTCAGCCTGATAGTCCTCTGCCTCATGCAAAAACCAACAAGCAAGTCCATTGGTAAGACACGAGTCCCTTGTGGGTTTGTAACAAAGTTTTTGCAGTGTACAAACTTTATTTTGTCTTACAGATGAGCCAGTGCAGATTCTAATGACTAAGAAAAGGTAATCCTGACAATATGGCACGTTTGTTTCCAGCTAGCCATTCTTATTATATGTTAAGCAAATTAGCATTACTGCTAGTTTCAGGATGAACGTAAAATGCAATATAACATTGACAGACAAACTTAATTTGACACTTTTTGCATCGACATTTCCAGCTGTTCAATGTTTCAATACCAGACAAATTATTTGTGAAGTTCAAATGTTATTAGTTGTTAGTGAAGTGAGTCTACATTCAACTCATGCTAGCATTTAAAAAAAGGCTACATTGCATTTTAGGGTCATCCTACAATTTTACCCGAGAGCCGGATACTTCAGTGCGGTCAATAAAGTCTCTTCGTTCCTTAAAAAAAAAAGATAGACCAGTAGAGTTACATTTCCTGCTGTGAGTACTTGGCACCACACATTGAAAATTTGGTGGCTTGTTTTATACTAAAACTGACTCAAATGTTCTTCAGCCTTTACTTTAATCTTCAATGTCAAAACAACTTACAATTTAACCCTATAAAGCCTGAACCATGAATATATGAGAGAAAATTCTTTGTAAATAGAGTATTTATTGGTCCTTTTGAACAAACAAATTTAAAAAAAATTTGAGGGGGAAAATCAACTTCCACATATAACTTTTGATTTGTGTCATATTTGATACATCTAGTCACAAACGCTTTAAATTTGTACATTTATAACTGTCAAAAATATAATAATAAACAGACATATCAAACATATTGGTATTTCAAAGAATCAGAAAGAACATTTGCCATTATTAATAAATATAGGTGTCTCCTCTTTCTCAATTGGGGCGATCTTGCAAGGTCGCTGGAAAAGCCGTCAACTGGGTGATACTGTCCTCTAACGGATTATCCGTGCAATACGTGTGTCAGATCATATACAGTACGTCGGGGTTTTAATGGGAAAAAAATATTATACTCATGAAATAGAGGGCTGTATTTAATATGGTACATTTGGTTTTATAGGGTTAAATAGACTTTATACATCCCTTGCAAATCAACAAACGTATAAAGTTGATAATAAATCAAGGCAAATGTTATTTATTGCTTGTTACCTGCAGTCAGTGCAACATTAACGACACATCTGAACTGTGAGCGTTCTCAGTCCTAATTCAAAGAGATGAGCTGTTGCTTAGTGTTCCATTATGAATATGTTGTGACCACATGACCTACGTTTGCCGTTCACATTTACATTACATTTATATTTGGCGCTGTATTATGTGCACAGTGACTCAACCAACCTGAAAGGAGAGAGAACTTACATCCCCAGAGAAAACATGTCTCTTCCTTCCAATATGCAGCTCAATGACCTCAGCACTTTGAAAAAGGGTAAGACTTGAACTCAGGGCGCAGACGGTAAGACTGCTAGAAAACTAGATTCATGATTCTGTACCAGAAATAGTAAGACATACTGTAAATGAGATTCATGATAGGATATACAGTAATCTATTATTATTATTATTTTTATCAAACCAATTAAAAAAGCACCATCATTTTACAATCACCTCCTCCTGTTTTACTGCAATACGGTTTCCTCTAGTGATGGGAAAATGAAGATTTTGCGATTTATTATTATTATTATTTTTACACCTCTAGATGGTGTTCTTGGTTTAAAGTAGTGATGGACAAATTAAGCTTTATGAAGCTCTTGCGATATTTTTTGGACTCCTCTCGAGGGCAATATTGGTTTAAAGAGGCAGTGGAAATTTAATCTATTTCCATTGCACTAGCCTTTACTGTATTTTTAAACCAAGAAAACCATCTAGAGGAGTAAAAAATATATTGCAAGTGTTTCATGAAGCTTCATTTGTCCATCACTTGTTCCCTCCCACTTTCGCAAAACAGCCATGGTAGGTTTGTTGGTTTTGGATGGCTATTTATCAGTTGGTGACCCGTCGATTGGCGACCGGTCCAGGGTGTACCTGGCCTCTCGCCCAAAGTCACTCGGGTTACACTCCAACTTAGCCATGTGCACCTTGAACAGAATAAGATGTGGAATATTACATTTTTAAGACTTTTTGCATGGTAGAGCACACAGACGACTTTCGATTTTGAAATTTGACTGCTATTGTGAATATAGAAAGTTTACATACCCCTGTTCAAATGGCAGGTTAACTCATTCACTGCCATTGACGGCTATAGACGTCAAAAGTTCATTTAACATTTTTTTCCACTTTTGCTAACAAGAGTATGAAAACCTAGAAAAAAATTATTGTAAATTTAGAACAGATATAAAATTTGTGGTTACTCGTTATTTAACTAGTGAAGTTATGTGATTAATTACAATTTAAAAAAATTATCGCCTGACGGGCCTAATTAATTTAAAAAAATTAAGAATAAGGGGCATTTAATCGTAATTAATCGCATGATAATTTTATATCTGTTCTAAATGTACAATAAAAAAAATCTAGGTTTTCATAAAAAATTAAATGAAATGAAAAAAATGTTAAACTAATAGAAATAGTTTACATGAATTTTTTACGTCTATAGTCATCAATGGCAGTGAATGAGTTAATTTTGAAAACAGCCACATCCAAATTTGTAAGAGGGAATGCGCACACTTGTGAAGCCACATTTCTTAATTTGTTTCTTTTTTCTTTCCCTCTCCAAAAAATGTTTAAAAATTCAAATTGAGTTGTAATGGTTATAGTTCACATTAAAGGTAAAACGGATCTATATGCCATTTAAACTGGGGTGTGTAAACTTTTTATAGCCATAAATAGCTTTATAGCCTTATATGGATGTCACATGATTTTACTTATTTCCTATGGAAGTTTAGTCTAATAGTAGGAATAAAATATGCACTTACAGTATCACTATGAAGATGATCTAGATCAGGGGTGGCCAAATTCGGTCCTCGAGAGCCACTATATAGAATGTTTTCCATGTTTCTCTCCATTAACACACCTGATTCATGATCAGGATTGTTATCAGGCTTCTGCAAAGCGTGCTGATGAGCTCATCATTAGATTCAGCTGCGCTGAAGGAGGGAGACATGGAAAACAGGCTGGATAGGGGCTCTCGAGGACCAAACTTGGCCATCCCTGATCTAGACATTCCAAATTTTCCATCCAACGCTGCATTTCTCTTATACTTATTTTCTGTTTCATCCATTGCTCCACTGCTGGTACATGGCTTGCTAAAGCACGAGAGAACACCCAGCAAATTAGTGGGGGAGAGAAGAAGAAAGATGAAGAGGATGAAGATCTGTCTGTAGCTTATGCTGCCAGAGGTCAGGTGGCGATTTTGCATTTCTTATGCTTGTATTTCCAAATGTGGTTGCAATAATGAAATATGGTCATTTCTTGAATTGTCAAGTCTTGTTCCCCTGCCACTCCCAGGCTTCGCCAGATATCCAATGGTGGGCTACATCTACAAGGTGAATAGCACAAGCAGCGAGGAAATTTGGCTCTGACTAACCTCAAAGGCCAAAAGTCATGAGCTGTACAAGTGCATGCATGACTTTTTGAACAGAGACTCTGCAACAAGTCACCCACTTGTCTCTTCAAAAGTTGGCACAAAATCTGTGGTTGGATCATGCAAAGGATCTGTGCTTCAACAATCGTATTGACAAAATGTGCGTCAACTCCAAACGTAATGTGTTGCCATGCCATCTGTAACCATTTGCTCGTTCTAAATAGAATGCATTTATTCTGCTATGCACACTCCACAATGTCCAAGATATAATGTGTGAGATTTTACAAACTAATTTGATGCAAAAAAAAATATTTATATATAAATGCTATGAAAAGTGTCATGCACTGTGTAACAGTTTACATATGTATATGTGTATGCAATTACAAGATGCTACTGAATAAAGTCAACATGAGTACATTTTGCCTCGACTGTGACTCTTCTGACGTCCACAAGGGGGTGCTAAAACGTGTCTTATACTTGTGCTCAAATGTGCAAAGGGAGTGTTTGTGCCTTTTGCACAGTAAACTTTCATGATTATGTTGTTTGTACGCACCATTGTGCATGTTTATTGCTAGAATAGCAACTGCAGATTCACATTGTATGTTTGACTCGTGTGGACGCACATGTGTGAGTGTGAGAGGTACACCAGGTGCTGTCTGTGGCTCACAGGGTTTTGATGCAGCAGTTCAGACAGGAAGCTGTGTTGTGTGCTGTGCTGTGGGTTAACGTATTTGCTGCCTGCAGCACCTCTGATGCATTTGGGAGGGAATATACTGTACACTTTGCTACATAAACAAAATAAACCGTTTTTACATGAGCCACAGTTAAGTTATTAATGAAAACACATTTTGTTTTTGCCTTACCGTGATAGAATAATTCTATGATGTCCTGAAACACACTGGCAGTGCAGATGGAGTTAAAAATAAAATTATTTTTTGTTGTTGTTTCTTACTTTTTGTACACTACATTGCAGTAGGCGCTCTGGTTTTCAGAGGTGCAGCTAAAACAAACAGCATTACATCTGCCATTTTGTTGACTTGAGTAGGAACAGTAGTGTAGTACGAATGCTTGAGTAAACAAAAAGAAAAAGGAAAAAAGGGGGAAATGGAAGTAGCTACTTATTCAACTTTTTACTTAAGTAACAATAAAGCAAAAACGACTGTACAATTTTTTTAAATTAATTGTTTTACTGTCATTCTTCTAATACATTAATTCATACCTGTTTTGGTAACTTGGTACAATGGGAAAAAAATCTACTGGACACCAGGGGCATCTCTGATTTACTTACCTATTTAGTACCCTTACACTCATAAAATGATTGGATACTCAGCAGATTTCTACAAAAATAATTTGGCAACATAAAGGAATTTATTTTTAATTTTTTTTATTTTTACAGTTTTTCTTCATAGGTTTGGCACATTTCTTGAAACTGAGATGACATTTTCAAAATACCATGGACAAATCCCCAAATTGGTCTCAACTAAATGGCATTTTTCATTGCTGTCATCAAATTGCCAATATCTTAGTACATGTCTCAATTGCCTCAGTGGATCTGTGCAAATGGTTGTGTACATTTAGCCTACAGTTAGCACAATGTGCCCACATTTAACACATTTTCCAAATGGATGGATATTGCTTATCGAACTGGATTAGTTGTTTTTCAGTCTAATGGCTGTTTTCTCCAAAACATGTCAGCAGGATTTCAGTGTGTAAATCATAATATGCAAAATCATCTGTTCAATCTCATCATGGAGCTACTACCACCATACTCTCCTTTCCTCAATCCAATTGAGGATTATTTTTTTTCGCTTGGAGGTGGAGAGTGTATGAACATCGGGCTCCAGACCAGTTGACCCTACTTCAAGCAATGGATGCTGCTTGCAAAGACATCATAGGCGATTAGTGTAAAGGATGGTTGAGACATTTACGCCGTTTTTTTTCCTCGCTGCATTGCAAGGGAAAATATCCGCTGCAATGTAGATTTGTCTTACACTTTCTTTTGTTGCACTCTGTGTAAGTAACTTTGTGTGGAAAAAAAAACATTGCAATTTCCTTGACTCTGAGTGGAGTATGTCAAACCGCAAACTTTGAAAACTGCTCTTGTCAACCAACCCCCCCCGTCCGTATTATATATAATTGTATTTTGTTAGCTGTTGTGAGAAAACACCTAATGATTTTGACTTGCGGTGCTCACAGAATGCCAAAGGGACGATGCATTTTGGGGGCACTGACTACTTGTATGACATAGAAATTAGATTTTGACATATAGGTGAGCTGTTTTGGGAGAGATATGAGCTTTTGCAGATGATCCGAAGAGTTGAGCTAAATCATCCAAGTTCTTTTTGGCAAAAGAACTAAGTGAAA
The DNA here is from genome assembly GCF_051991255.1 of Vanacampus margaritifer. NCBI lineage: Eukaryota > Metazoa > Chordata > Actinopteri > Syngnathiformes > Syngnathidae > Vanacampus > Vanacampus margaritifer. The sequence continues at coordinate 11,988,259 of NC_135436.1, forward strand.
ACTATAGTTACTGAAAAAATACATCTTGCCTGAATGTGTTTTTTTTTTTTCAGATAACATAAGAGAATTTCTAACTTTATGTTTTTCTAAATTATGGAACAAGACATAATATACAGGATTTTCAACGATTCATTCAAGAAGCTGACAACAATTAAACAAGTCTCGTAATTAAGATAGAATCAAGAATACCTCCTGATTCATTTCCTCCATGATGCTGTTGTCCCAGATAGGCCTACATGTTAAAAGTCACCAAAATCTCAGTCAATTAGTCAAGATTTTTTTTTAATGTTGTCATCCTTGAAATTTGAAAAAAAAGTAACAAGCTTATTTTGTATTAATATGTACTGATTTCAATTTTCAAATGTAGGGAGAAAAGTCGTCAGAAAAAGAAATACTCAACTTGAGTAAATGAACCTGAAAAACGTATTTAACCAAGTATTTGTTCTTATCAAGGTTATTATAGTTTAGGAATTTTTCATTTTAGTTAGTTTTTATTTCGTTTTGAGTTTTGTTTTTTAAATTTAGTTAGTTTTAATTAGTTTTCAGGGGTGGTTTCGTTAGTTTTTATTAGTTTTAGTTATTTCATAAATGCTTAGTTTTAGTTTTGTTTTAGTTAGTTTCAGTATTATTTTTAGTTTAAAAAAAAGTGTGTATTACTTGTGCACAATATTTAAAAAACACCATGGGAACAACGTCATCTGAAGTTCCTTTTCTATTGGCTGCTGCTAGATGACGTCATTTTTGTGTGACACACTATTAAATGTCCTTATTCTGGTTAATATCAAAATAAATCATCCCCAAAGGCTCATGCATTAAATTGATTACCAAAGACTAAAATGAAAGACATTTTTGCTATAATTATAGTTAGTTTTGTAAACATAAAATGTAGTTTCAGTTAGTTTTTTTTTTTTTTAAAAAGCATTTTGGTTTTTATTTTATTCTGTTAAAAAAATATATTTTATTTTTTTTCGTTTGTTTTAGTTAACTAAAATAACCTTGGTTCTGATACTTCTTTGTGCTTCCCTTTATGGAGTAGCACTAGTAATGCCATCAATAATCATGTTAAAAATATGCCACCATCATTATTGCGTTATCTGGTCCTCTGACCCCTGCTTCTCAATCTCAACCTAACTGCTCAAGGCAGTTTTTCAGTTGGGTGGTTCTCTAACAGTGTGAGGTACAATATAGCATTGTTGCACTGCAGTACGTACAGTGGAAGAGTGTCACATAATCTCAGAAGTGTGTGTGTGTGTGTGTATGTGTGCAAAAAACCCCGGAACAAACATTCTAATTGCCATTGAGTAACAATACAAGACAGTGGTCCAACTAAGAACAAAATATGCAAATGCATACAGTGTATTGGTGTGACATTCTTGGAATTGTATAAAAATACAGTTGTAGCTTGTGCTGAGTGTGCCAGTCGCTCTTGCGTCCTACTCCCACTCACACAGTTCAAGACAGGCAAGAAGAGGTGACGCCAGCACCACCAGCAGCAGCAGCAGCAGCAAGACGACTGATCTCAATTTTATGGTCAGTATTTTCAATGTTGATATTTCACTGTGTTTGCCTTAAATAGCTTTCTGTTAAGATTGGCTCTGGAGTACAGTATGACATTTTGACATTTCATATTTTTATCACTTGTTTGTTTACAAAAATACTGTCTGTGATGAAAGTAGTTTTAGCAAAAGTAAAAAGTAAAAATCATGTTTTGACAAGATCATCTGTGCACACAATGATGAAAACATTTCACTTTTTTACCAGCACAACTCACATGACATGATGAAAAGCTACGCTGTTTTGCCTTCTTTTTTGGTTGTTTGGACACTGATTGGTGAGACTCTTTTATTTATTCTGTAATCATACATGTTTGGAGACATTACATCCAATTTTAATGAGGCCTATTGTATATTCCCACAGGGTTTGTCTGGTGTGAAGGTACATCCAAAGGGACGATTCTGTTTAACTGGCACTTTATGAGAAGACACAATATTGTAATATCTTATGATTTCATGAATTGTTCATGTCCCTCACAGGTTTGAACAAGGACATTGAAGTGAAACAAGGGCCTGCGGAAATTACGATTTTGTGTGGTAATGACAGACATGTGTTAAAAGATGGTGCGAAAATAGTGTTTCCTTTGCCATACAAAGATGAGAACTCTGGAGAATACCAATGTGTGGACCAAGAAGGAAAACCGAGTGGACAGAAAATCTTTGTGAAATTCAGATGTAAGTTCTTTACTACAGTACTTTACTATAGTATTTGGACATTTTTAATTGTTTTATATATTGGTACCACAGCAAAAAAAATTAATAAAGGCTGAAACATCAGCAGTGAAATTTGGAGTAGGCCTACTTCCATCCATCCATTCATCCATCAAAATTGGAAATTCATTTTATTTTTTAAAAAACGTGTTATAATACAGAAATTAAAAAAATAAAGTAGTATGTTCAATGCCGGTAATGTCCAAATTGTGGCCTGGTATATACCGTGGTATATACTAAAAGTGACATTTGACAAAGCCTGCAATGCTAGATAAAAAAAAAAAAAACTGTTAGGAAAGATATAGTAAATAAAATGAAATAAAATAAAATAAAATTATAAATAAATAAATAAATAAATAAATAAATAAATAAATAAATAAACAGTGTAATAAATCAATCAATAAATTAATTCATTTATTCATTTATATACTGTAAAGATTTTCTAAATGTGCAAAGATGCAAATAAACTAATTACGACTAAAATAGCCCAATTTCTCTTCATAATACTGCGATGAAAAAAAGATAATTAAATACAGTATATATAAATATAGTTTTTTCCATTTTCTTCTGTGTCAAGGTTCAATTTATGAAGTTAGCACATTGCTGATGCTCAAGTAACAGTTTTAAAACTGGTCAATTCACTCTAGTTTGATCGGGTTTCGGTTGTGAATGTGGAGATGGGATTCAGTTGGAGTTCAGTGCAGGGGTGGATCTTGTCTAGTGGGATAAAGGGCAGACGCCACCCTAAAATTTGGAACATTCCTTAAAGGGGAAGTCAACCCAAACCTTTTCTTTAAAATGATATGTTGAATGGGCTCCCACTAGTCTAAACATGCTAATCTCATTATTATTATTTTCTCACGAAGCAGCCTTGTGTCTTTTTGTTTTTGTCTAGCCTGTGATAATTGTGTGGAGCTGGACCTGGTGTCCATATCAAGTTTAGCTGCCGGAGATCTGATGGCTACCATTGTGCTGGGAGTGGCTGTCTATCTTGTTGCATCACAGACTCACGCGTCTGTTCTCAACTCTCAACACAAAAGTAAGTCTTTCTATCTGTCCCTGTTTCAAACGTTTATTTTGGACAGGATGAACTGTGTTAATAAGCTAGCTAAGGAAGGTTCAACACTGTTGAGCTAAATGCTGTTGATAAACCTCCACCTTCCTGCTGTGTGTGTATTTTTTTTCTTTCAGGCTCTGATAGAAAACAACTTATTCCAGACGAAACAGAGAGGAGAGTCCCAAATTCGGATTACCAGGAGGTAAACGAAATCTCGAAACACTAAAGATGTCCTTTTCCCTTGAGAAAATCAATAATAACCAATGTGCATGTGTGTTCTTCCCTCAGCTGAGACACAAAGGTGGTCGGAGAGAAATATACAATACCCTCTCTGACCAACGATGACCGGCCGGCAAACCCCAATAAAATATAGTGCGTCCATGAAACTAAACATCAGTTCCTGAGCACAACTTGACGTATATACTGTAAATGTGTGTCATTTCCTGTACCCTCTGTATCAAACTGTTTCACATCTGTCTTTCCTGTGTGGTGATGTTAATAAACATAACAAACACAAGACATTGTGTTGCATTGTTTCATGATTGTTAGTCTGTGTGTGCCTTGCAATTGACCGGTGATCGGTCCATGGTGCGCCCCAACATCATCTGAGAAAGTCTCCAGCGACTCTCGTCTATGGATGAATCATATCTATATTATGCACTACAATATGCAACAACAAAGTTGTTACCAGTTAGTTAAATTACTTTTCGCACAAAGTTCAACATTTTTGTGACTCTATATTTGTGCCCATTGCAAGTCTGGCGTGAGAGGAAATCTAAATCTTAACTAAGTTGTGGTATTTTTTGCAGCATGGCACATTTAACAAAGGGAATTTTTGTGCCACTTGATTTGGCTCCACTCATTTTTTTTTTTTTTGAAGAACCTCAGCAAAGAAGCAAACATTAGCCCTTATTTTAGAGTTCTGGTCTTAAAAATGATGTGAGCAGTTTTTTAAAAAAAAATTTAAGTAGTGATTTGAGACTTTTATGATGGTATTCAGCTGTTTTAAAAATGTCTACTTTTTACGTCCAAAAGATGTGAACCTGATGACATCAATGCTGCTGCTGAATGCTACTTTTTGCTTACTTGCCGTGTGTGATTTTCCCAAGAACATCAAACAATTAAGCAAAACAAACAAGTGAGATGGACCAAGCAGAGGAGTATAATTTGCAATGATCATTTCAATGATTCTGACTTGGAATAGTTTTTTTTTTGTTGGAGTTTGGAAGGAAATGACTCGGGCTGGGTATTGATTCAGATTTCCAAAATCGAATCGACTCGATTCAGAAGGGCCCGATTCGATTCACGATTTACATTGATTTTCGATTCGGCTAAGGATTTCATGCAGTACCATGAATTTTACTTTTATATCGAAGACATTTTTAGACGTACCAATGCTGCAAATAGTAGAAACTTCTTGCTCTCTTGGTGCATTAGTATGAAAAAATATATATGAATACTTACATTTAAAATTGAATCCAATGCAGTTACATTAATCATCTTTGTTTTATTGAACATGACCTAATCAAAACAATAAATAATAATTGAAATTGATTGCAACCAAAAAACACTGGGATCCTCTTGGGGTACTCTGAATAACATAAGGACACATTTGCATTTGGTAGCCATATTAAAAAGTATTGATTCATGGTTTTATGAATCAATATTGGGCTATGAAAAATAATATCGATTCGATATTGATACATCGATTTTTTTAACCCCAGGCCTAGAAATGACTTTTTTGAACAAGAATCCATGGCTGCCTTGCTCCAGAGCGATGGCTTCTTCAGATTTTTTTGTGTGCAAAACTCTACAAATTATTGTGCGCATGATGTGATAAATACACAACAAATTGTTCAGTGCTAAATTTCCAGTGTTGGATCAAATATGTAGTAAGTATTGGGTTTTTAAAATACTGTTAGGATAAAGAGGTTACACTGTCATTGTAAATGTACTTGAGTATTGGGGTAAGGCCAGTGTGACTATGTCAAAGTACTCTTGAGCAAGATACTGAACCCCCAGTTGCTCTTGATGCCGTGTCATCAGTAGTCAAAATGTAAAGTGCTTTGAGGTAGTGATGGCAAAATGAAGCTTCATGAAGCATTTGCGATACTTTTTGACTCCTCTAGATGGTGCTCTTGGTTTAAAAATAAAGGCAAGTGCAATACAAATTGATTACATTTGCATTGCATCTTTGAATCATGACTGCCATCTTGAGGAGTCAAAAAGTATCGCAAGTGCTTCATGAAGCTTCATTTTCCCATCACTACTTTGAGGGCCTTGTAAGGAGGAAAACGCTGTATGAGTGCATTTTTAACAATGACACTAGTGCAATGCACTCATAAGTGTTTAAACGACAGAGTTAAGTATAGTTTGTCAGAATTAAATGTTTAACACTGACTCTAGTGTAAAGTACTTTGAACACTACTCAGTGTTTACAAGTGTAGATTTTTAACACTATACAGTGTTGGAGTAACACTGCTTAAGTGTGAAGAAAATTGACACTTTAAAAAGTGTCAGATTTACACTCATTGGTGTGGACACATCTAAACACTTTTCTCGTGTTAGACTTAACACTGTCAGTGTTAATCTAACACTGGCAATTCTGTTGTGTTATTTTCCCCCATAAAACATTCTCATACTATGCATTATTTATTAACTCATTCACTGCCATTGACGGCTATAGACGTCAAAAATTCATTTGAACTATTTCTATTAGTTTAACATTTTCCCCCCACTTTTGTTAACAAGAGTATGAAAACCTAGATTTTTTTATTGTACATTTAGAACAGATTTGTGATTAATGACGCCCCTAATTTTTTAAGAATCTTTCTTCTTAAAGAAAAAAAAAATTGCATCAGGCGATTAATCTTTTTTTATTGTAATTAATTGCATGACTTCAATAGTTAACTCACGATTAATCACACATTTTACATCTGTTCTAAATGTACAATATTTTTTTTCTAGGTTTTCATACTCTTGTTAACAAAAGTGGAAAGAAATGTTAAACTAATAAAAAATAGTCTATAGCCGTCAATGGCAGTGAATGAGTTAATTAATTTATTTAAAAATTAAAAAAAAAAAAATTGGGTGGGTTAACTTGAGCAGTAATCAGTCTTTAAATTTTCTGATAAAATCCCTCTAAATTCTTGTGAAAATAGAATCTGCATTCCAAAACAGCACTTGTTTTGTTATCGTAATTTCAGTTAATTTGACAACAGAAACAAATGAGAACAGGTTGGAGATGGATTAGAAGGATGGAGAAAATCAACATCTACATTGAGGGGCGCATAAAATGATGTACAGGAGAGAAAGAAACTAGTTCGAAAAGAAAGCCAATCATTGTCGGGAAATCTGGGAGTTTCATTTCTTGTATTACTCGTCAAACACATGCACACGCACACACCTTAGCAGTAAATGGGAGTCTATTATAACTCATGATGACGCCTGACAAAGAAATGTCACATTGATGTGACGTCACGTTTGAGGTGCTTCTGGGCAAATGCACTGGTGACAAAATGAATAAGCAAGTCTTTTTTTTCTTTTCTTTTCTTTTTTTTATACAAGAAAGGAGCCAGTAGACAGACTGTTGCTTCAATTGTCTCGTTTTCCCCCTCACACAAGCAGGCACCGCGTCTTGTGCGCACGCGGGAACGGAAATGAGCTGCGGCTTCAAGGCGGCATCACGTGTTGAACCTGCACTCATATCTGACAACGTATCACAATAATGTTTCCAACCACAAACATAGAAGGGAAAGAGAACATTAACTGCATTTATTGAACAGTCTTTTACAAGAATGTTTTGCCAGTCTCTTGATACTATATCATGTACAAAATTCACACAAAATGAATGACGCTATAGTCAAGGTACACTTATAAACATAACAATTTTACAATATAAAAAGAAAATTCTATATCATAATTTCTTGCTACATATCAATGTCATATACAGTGGTACCTCGGAGTTTGAACATAATTCGTTCCTGCGAAGTGCGAATTGTTCAACCTCTGAAACATTTTTTTCCCATAGAAATAATGAAAATGCAATTAATCCGTTCCCAAGCTCCAAAAACAAAAAAATACCATTTTAATTTCTATTTATGTTTTTATATTTATAGTACAGTACAGTATCTAAACGATAAAAAATACCTTACCTTTTTTGTTGTGGTGTGTTGGCATCAGTAGATGATAAATGCTACGTTAATGCTAGCTTTAGTTCAGTGCCGAGTTTGTGTATTTTACATTGGGCATATTGCTAGCCTACTAAGCGGTCCTTGCGTGCGTTGTTTAACGTCTGGCATGTTGTTGACCAGCTAAGGGGGGTCCTCGTGCCAGTATTTACAGAAGCAGTCACGGTAGTTACAACGGTGCGATAATCTCCTTCCTAATTCTACTGTGGTTCGTAGAACTGTATGATTTTCTTTGCTGCCACTGGCACTGTTGTCTTTCTTTGGGCCCATGGCGAAGAAAATTGTCGTGGAAAAATCAAAATGCACTCGCGAGTGTGGAGCACCTTCTGGAGTATTCACGATCTGACTGGAAATGAGCAGTGCATCGTCTCAACTACCGCAACATGAGCATTCGGCTACGCTCGGCTACGCTCGGCTACGCTTGGCTACCCGTTTTCAAGGTACGTTTGACTTAGCTTCATTTGCTTGGGTGTTCGAACTCCGAATATATATATATATACATTAGAGCTGCCAAGCAATTACATTTTTTAATCAGATTAATCACATTTTAAAATTTTGATTAATCACAATTATCGCTTAATAAAAAAGGCTTTTTTATCTACTTTTTTCCCCCGCCAAATTTGAAGAGCACCAGTTATATGTGTTAATTATTTTGACATTCAATGTAATGAAGACATCTTCAACATTTTTTGATCCACTGCACATGCTCATCCTCCTCTTTTTCTAATCAGTTAATTACTTGCATAATTTAAAATGGGAAAAAAAAATGACCCCGATATTTTGACATGAACAAACATTCTAAATGTGATACGCAAACATTCATTAAATGCTTTACTTTAATGCATGAAATGATGCTTTTTGCTCAAACACAACCTGTGCTACCTTAAACATAGACATCCGCTGTCACGCTAAAGGCTAATCTATGGTCAAAATTAATAGTGCGATTAATCTGCGTTAATTCATGATTAATGCAATATTTTTTTGTGATTAATTAATCAATTAATTCTTTAACTTTGACAGCACTAATATATATATATATATATATATATATATATATATATATATATATATATATATATATATATACATATATATATATATATATATATATATATATATATTTGTGATGCTTTTGTGATTAAAAGATACATAAATAAACTTGACTTGACTTAATTTTACAAATTGAATCTAAACTCTTCTTTTTAATTTAACCACGGTGCTGCTTTTAATATTGTGGCATGACAACGACGGTATCACAATATTTCCGTTCTGTTACATCCCCAGTAAATCATGTAAAACACTCACAATGCTCTTCATTAAAGAGATAGGTGGGCACACAATTTTTTGTTTTTGGCTTTTAATATACAGCGGTTAACTTATTTATCAGCTTGTGTAAAAGCTAAGAAATGAAGTCAGTTCACCGGCTTGAGCAATCTTTCGTCTTTCTTCTGTACATTCCCAATATGCGAGGTAAGTCACTCATAAGTATTAACGTCACTTCTATGATAGTTACATTTTTACTCACTCAAATCAGAGGCCATCCAGGACCCAAGGACAGATGATTTTTTTTATATACAGTATTTGAAGCCCCATTGTAAAGTCTTTGCAGCCATTTATGTCCAGTGCACATCCATCATGTTTGTCAGATGTATTATGGAAGACAGACACATACCTGATGTTATATACAGTTGGCAAACAGGCACTCGTTTAGCTGTGAAATACTCCAATTTATATACATTAAGTTAAACTTTTAGTTGGGCTGTGATCCTACTTTGTGTAGTGATCTTTGCTTATGACGAAATGAGTGACCCGCTAGTGTAAATGGAAATGAATGGCGCTGCCGCCTAACTAGCACGAGCAAAACTTTTCCTTGTTTCCTTCATATACTCAGTGGTTGGTCTTCCTAGATGAAAGGTTCAACTCATTTGGATCTGCCGCTGTTGAGAAAAGAGTACGGATCCTGGGAGCGTGCGTGAGTGTTCAGTTGCTGTCAACACAAAAATAATGAGACTGTTAGGGGCTCACAACAGTTCCAAGTTGCAGAGTCACATGGTCCCTCTAGCTACACTACAGACATAGCCAACTCATGTTCATTAGCATACGACTCCAACAATTGTTATGTTACAAATGTTTCTCCCATTGCCAATATTTCCTATGGGATTTTTCTTCCACAGTCAGAAGTTAATTACAGTTCCCTGAACTGATTTTATACAGTCTGTGCGATTCCACATTGTGTTCCCGTTGGAATTCTTGTAAGAACATGTTGTGGAAATGTTGTTGTTACATCATCCTGTACTTACATCATAGTCAGATGAAGGAACGGCCGAGTCTGCGGGTTCCAAAAGATTACAGAAATACAAGTTACACATGATGAACCAGAAGTTACTCCAAATGTAAAATAAAGAAAGAAAATAAAAAAGATGTGATTGTTCTTGATGCAGTCAAACAATCCATGAAAATAATAGATGTCTATATCGAAAGGTGACTTTCAAAGTGGAATGTTAAACATTTCATACCACACTTTTACACATATTCATGGCACAGTTTCAATATATACAGTATCTTCTCCTTAAGATGATTCAAGTGTACAGTGGTTATGGCTTCAAGAGAAAATGTGTTTGTCTATATTATATTTATGACATAAGTGGACTTTAGAATGTCATCACTATATGACACTGTTTCTTACCTTTTGTACTCAGTGAGATTTTTTTCTTGGTGCACTTGTAGATGAGTATCATCAATGCAATTGTTACGCTCACATCTGCGACAATGAGCACCCCAAACAGAACCGCGTCCAACTCGAAACAGTGAGTGCAGACTGAAGGAAGGCGGACATCAAGTGAGATCTCAGCAAATAAAAAGATCACATAGAAACACGTTATGTCCACTTACCCTTTCCTTCCACATAGAAATAATATTTGATGTTGTCTTTGTCATATTCACAATAGTAAAGGCCTTTGTTTTTGCCATTGAGTGTCAAGGAATTACTTGACTTGTGAAGCTGTTCTCCTCTTTGAAACCAAGCTCCATTTTCTGGGCATGTCATTGTGAAATTCTCCCTCCAGAATGTCACTCCACCTTATACAAAAAAAAAAAAAAAAACATTTTTTAATTTATTTTTTATTTTTTTAGATCACATTATAGGCGCTTGCTTTCTATCCTCATTTCAACTACAACATAATTATTTCAAGTCTGAGCTCATGGAACACAAAACATTATCAACAGGCATTCATTGTCATCTGCAATTTCATACAAATTAACAACTGAGATTTTAAAAGGCAGGAAACGAGGACTTTTTCAACTGTTCCAATGCTGATTCCGACTTTTATTTTCAATGTGTGGTAAATGAGCCAAATTTAATTATATAGCCTACAAAAAAAAGATTTTTTTTTCCTACCTGTACCAGCTTCCACGGCACTTACTATCAAAAGGTGGCAAAAAAGCAAAGCGCCGTTGTACATTTCACGATTCAGTGTTTTTTTCCCCCCTTTTCCAGTAATTCTCTTCAATAGTCAAAACTCTCCATGCACTGGCTGCAACATTTACATAAAGCTTTGTGACCTGCGCCGCTGTCTGTCTGTTTTCTCAATCTGACACACACAAGCACACGCAGACACGCACGTGTGCACGCGGTCACACGTACACACGCGCGCGGGAACGTGCTGGATTTATTTATTTAGTGCAGTTTTAAATTATAATTAATATAGCTACTCTTATTATGATTTTTTTTAACTGACTAACTAACTAACTAACTAACTAACTAACTAACTAACTAACTAACTAACTAACTAAATAAATAAATAAATAAATAAAAGTGAAAAATAATAACAGATATAAAAATATAATTACAAATTAAAAATAAATATATATATAAATAAAAACAAAAAAGCTATATGCAAAACTACGAACAAACAAATAAATAAATATATACATTAATTAATTAATAAATACAAGTAAACTCAAATTTTGGTGTTTAATTTTGGAATATTAATTAATTAATTGATTGGTTGATTGATTAATTAAATAATTAATTCATCCATTCGTTCGTTCATTCATTATTTTTGCTAGTTTTGATCCTCCACAGACTAGTAGCCATAATTTCAAGTGCAGTCCTGCCCTCTTATGGTGTAATGGTGTACATAACACGCCATGCTCACTTATAGGAAAGGCAAAGGCAATTTTATTTCTATTGCACATTTTATACATTAAGGAAAGTTAATGTGCTTCACACAAGCAACTTTATGTGACCATCTACTGTAGGCTTATTCTATATTAAAACCTGAGAAACATGACGATAAAGACAAAACTGCCTAGTCGACATTTGAAACTAATGGTAACGAAATTGTCTTTAAGTTAATTAATTTGGATTTGATAGGATTTAATAGGAAACTGATGCGGATCTCCACTTCAAACCACCTATTTTAACCAATGTTATACTTTATAGGCTATAATATAAATTATATTGTTGAAATATCTAATTGTTGAATTATGCGATAATCCAAGTACTGCATTATGTTGTTGAATTAATCTAACATATGATACTGGTAATATCTTTCTAGTTCCGTTTATTTTTATCATAACCCTTTTTCCTCTCTTCAGTTTATTATTTCACATTCCCATGGCGTCACGTTTTCTTTCAAATTTGCATGAATGTTCGGTTGCATATTGCGCAACATCCATTGACCCAACAGCAAAACTGGTTGGTCGAGCAGCCAAACATTTTTGCATTCGATTTACGTTTGAGAGGGAAGAGAACGAGAAGGAGGCAGTGAGGAGAGTTGGAGGTTTGCCACTGAGGTGGGTGGGAGCTTGCTGACTTGAGAAAGGCCAGTGGCGAGTCAGGACGCGTCCTTGGTGGTTAGACGAAGTAGATAGGTGAGCACTCCCGAGGTGATTTCTCCCTTTAAAAAAATAGAAAAGATAAAGAACTTTTGAGTATTTTTTTATCTTCGCGGGTCAACGTGAGATTGTTGATTAGTCAGTCTTGACCACTGGACAGTCTCCCAATGTGCTTAAAGGGGATTTTTTTCCTGTGCGGACTCGCAGCCGCAGGTGAGTTTCTATTCACATGCGCACACGTTCGTTAATTTAACATCAAATTAATTTAAGAATGAATACAAAATTCACATCGTTAAGAGTGACAATCAATAGGTGGTTATGCGTTAAATCTGTGACCTTTAAAAGTACTTTCAAAGTCTAAGACAATGCCGATACTGTGGAAACCCCGGAGGGACTTGAACCTGCGTCTTGGAGCGCTCGTTATGCGTCATAACCTGGCGCAGTGGCGTGGGCTGCCTCCACTAAAGAGCCATGAGGGAGGAATCAAGGGTAGGAAAAGAATAGTTTGACAGTAATTGCCAATCAGCCAATTGTCACAGCTGCGTTTTGTTTTGCCTCACTCATTTCCTCCCTTTTACTGGAATGTACATTGAAGGGCAGCGTTTGACGCACACAGTCTCAGGATATCCAGGATATGCCTACTGACATCACAACAATTTACACCTTGCATGTACACAATGAAAACATAATAAGCTGCTTCCGATTGTTAAAACCATTCACGTGTCACTGTCCAATGCAATGACATCAATGAATCTGCCAATATCAATTCATTAAAATTGTAATCCCTGATAATTGGATTAGACTGATTGTATCCAATCACTGTCAAAGAACTGGTAGCTTTAAAATGTAAGCTTCCAAAGTATCATGCGCCTTCTGTAAGGAGTATAGAGGAAGAAGGATGTCAGAAACCTGGATAAGGATGCAAATGCAAAAACAAATAAGAGCACGTAGATCGGAAAAAAGGTGTGCTTCACTGAATACGCCACGACATTGTGCCACTGCAACCACATTCTTCGGCTTTGTTATCCTGGCAAACACTAAGTCATGCTCAAACAGGCACACTTGTTTTTATGAAGCATTGACCTCAGGGCATAAAATTGCGACAGTTTCAGATCAATCTACTAGTAATTAGGTTGAAAAGGTTACCGTAATCATATAAAATCAGGGGTCTTTAACTCAGTTTATGTGGGGGACGCTGAAGATAGAGCCTGGTTCTGTGTGCCGATTACATCAAGTATTCCACAAAAAAGGGGTTCAACTCTTTAAAAAAAACTGTGTAATTAGTCCAATCCTCGCATAAAGGTTCAAAACATTAACAACTCTTCGGGACATGAACAATCATCTTCTCCTCAGCATGTCTATAGTTGTGTATGATGTCTGATTTCTTGAGCACTCCGACTTCCTTTGTGAATTCAAGACAAGTCAGGGTGCCCCACAGCGCAACAAAAATATATTCTTTTTCCTGTTTTTCTCTGTTATCGTTGCCAATCTTTTTCTTCCTGCCAGGTTTTCAAAAATATATGACCTGATGTCACTTCACAATTAAATTTCTCTGAAAGCTGTCATGAGCCTGGTAGCCCTTAAGTGATTACAAACACTCGCACGCACGCACGCACACCAGGGCTATGTAAATAGCAAAAAAACAAGGGCCACAGTCAAATTAAACTTTAATGTCAAGTAGGGGGGCCGCAAAATATCAACCTGTGGGCCACAGATGGCCCCGGGCATCAAGTTTGACACCACTGATATAAGTGAAAGCTCAATTCCTAAACTTTTTCATTTTTTTCATTTCGAGGCTCTTGTTGCGACCCAAAGACATTTCTCCCATTCAAATGAATGAGAATAGAATTAATCCATTCCAGCCCTATAGGGCCAAGTTGCAAGGCCTTACAGACCATCGCCACAACTGGGACACTTTCCAAGACATCCTAATAACAGAATGGGAGCCATACTGAGGGCTAATTCACAGTAAATAAATAAATAAATAGATAAATGAACAAACCTGAAATATAAAACATGACACAAATGGTGTTTCCGCTCTGTGAACGAAAACACAATTGACAATTCCATGAAGATTCTAAGAACATTTTCGAACTGGAGCATTAATAATAGCTGTCAGAAAATCTTGTTTGTAACCCGATTTGTTCATGAATAGACCTATGGATCATCATGAACTGAGGTTTCACTGAACGTACCTTTCAGGGTGGAATTCTTCGCCCTTGGTACCTTCAGGGTTGTTACTTTGGACCCTTAATGCTTGTGCAGATCGTGGAATCCGGGGAAAAGTGGAACACAATTTGTTACAGGTTTATAGATAAAAACAAAACAACCTTTTACGATATTTTTTGACAGTAATGCGATGCAATCCCTTTTTTTTGTAAATACTATAGTGAGACTCAATTAGCAAATCCTCACGTCCCTGAAACATTTATAGACACTTTTAAAAGATTAAACTTGGTTAATAGTCTACGTAATGTACAGTAGCCTTTCAGACATAAACTTCAAGTTCAAGAAAATGTCACATGCAAATGGAAAGAATCATTTTCATCATTTTCAGCAAGAAGCCTCATGCGAAGCCAAAAATGTTGACATGTGCCAACCTGTCCTGACTTTCTGGTTTAACACACACGTGCATATACACACACACACTCAAGAGAAAGAGAGAAAGAGAGAAAGAGAGAACAGATGTCTGTTGTTGACTGCAGCATACCAGCGATTCCATTGGTTGTTTAGGCTTTGGCTTCATTCTGTTGGCAGTTGTACAATGTTGTTTATACTTTTTGCTGGGATGTAGCAGTGTTACAGTGTCTCTAATCTCACCACAACAGTAGATCCGTCTAACAAAGCATCACTTTGATTATTGACATGCTGAGCTGTGTTGCCACACCTTGGAAGGATGTCTGGCTTTTGTGCGGGATCGCCTCAGGGAGTGAGGGTCGACAACTGCTCGAGTGGAAGATCAGCACAGAGGACTCGGGACACATCTGAGGAGGCAAGGTGCTCACTGTGAAGGGTTTAAGACAAAAGGCTGCATTCGCTTCAAACAGGGATTTGGAGTACTGTCATCACTGAATAGGGATAGGTTCATTCATATACGGTAGTGGATCCTGGACTAGTGTACAGTTGCAACCAGCAAAACTCAATTTTGAAGAATTCTACCAGCAGGATATGAGAATAATGTCTTGCAAGCTGGTTTGAGTGTGGCTGGTCATAAAAAAAGACCTGGCCAATTAGAATCTTTTCAGGAGCCAGATGGGCTGGTTTTGATGTGCTCAAAGTGGGAACATTAAGCTTGTAAACAAATAAAAATTTTGCTTATCGGAGAGGTAGTCAGGTTTTATTGCATTCATGTATTCAATATCAAATTGTTCTGACAAGTGCTATGGGAAGCAGTGTTTTCTTTTTTTCCCTATTTGCATTGTAACTCCTCCCACATAACATGACTCAGCCAAGTACATGACTTATTATGAGCAGCTTTGTGAGTGTACGAGTGGGTGTGACCAAGGCAGGTGGTGAGGTAAGAGGCAGGGCTCCAATGAAGCAAGCTTAGAGTAAATATATAATGTGATTGATAACACAGTTTTGATGTTTGTATTAGTTCAGACTGTCTTTGTTGCAAATGTTGTTTATCGGGAAAGAATGCGGTAACGCTAACTGCTGGTGTAAATGAATGTGGCCCCTGAGCATCCCTGGTTTAGACAAAAATGATAATTTTTTTTTTTTACTAATCTAGTGCTAAGTGCAGTCTAACTGTGTGCATGGGTGGAGTTTTTTTTTCTTTTGTCATTTTCCTAGAAGGGCGCAGTTAGAAATATGCCGCTGTGGGAGTGAACACAGTCGACTTGAATAATACATTCAGTTAACCACAACTAAGACCCGTTTTGAGCTGGCCGAAGCTCAAGTCTACTTTCCTCCATCAAATCGTCAGGTGAGCTGGGGGCTGTGAAAAGCCCTTATGTCCTTTTTTTTTTTTTTTAAACATTCCTGGGGTTTCTGCATTCAGTTTCAGCCCATAAATGTAAAAATGTAAAAAAAAAAAAAAAAAAAAAGTCTAAAATGGACATACGGTAAGTGTTTTTCACAGGACGGTGATGATATGCAGTTTTTACACTGAGCGCATGTTTGGCTGTCTATGAAAATAGAGCCTACTGAGTCAAAAAGGAAAAAGCAGTTCCTGTCTTTTCATACTGCTGGTTGTGTTTTTCTGCTGTGTTCTTGGCCAAGGTCAGTTGTAACCTGAAGAGATACGTATGCTGTGTTTATCTGCACCGTGTCCGTGGCAGAGGTGATCACGGTGGATCCACTCTATATTCCATCACTCCTAACCTTCTATGGCTTGTTTAAGAGTTTATATATGGGAAACTGAAGGTCTTTTGAAGGCTGCATATATCTATCTAGTTGCGGCCTGTAGCGTTTGTGGTTGGATCGAAGTGTTTGTAACCCTGAGAAGTTGTTGCGTCAGCTGCGAAGTGACAACAGAGGAGGCTTGATAGATTAAAACTCTTATATGCATTCACATACCACATACTTTTTATAGATTTTCATGATTTTTTTTCTTCAAGGAAGCACCTACTGTAATGAGAGATGCTTTAAATATAAATATGGCCTTTTTCAAAACAGATTGAATTTTCTAAATCTAATCGTATCTCTTTGCCTCTCTTGCTTGCCCAAATGTATCTCACTCATTGAAAAACGGAATGTCAGAAATGTAATCAAACATCCGTTTTCTATACAATTTAGCTGACTTTGGCTGAGAGGCAGGCTTCACTGGACAGTTCGCCAGTCAATCACATGGTCAAACCATTCACGCTGAGATCTTATTGCTTGACCTTGTTACGGTTGCAGGTGAGATGCAGAACAGCTAGACACAATTTAGCTCCCATTTATCTTTATTTTCTCTGAATTCTTTGAATTTGTTCCTTCTTTATCCTCTACTGCTGCCAGTTTTGGTCTATGTTGTTCTGTGTTGGAATGTTTAATGTTCCTCCTGACATATTCCTAGCACTGTAAACTGTTGTCTTTTCCTCACTCGCCCTTTAGTCATAACAATAACATTCTGTGATCACGCCCTGGAAGTTAGGCAAAGTATAGCAGTTGCTACTCACATGTGAACATTTTACAGTACACATAGATTACATGTACAATAGGCATTTCATCAGTCTCTGTTCTCCTGGTCTGCACATTCACTGTTACCTGAAACTATTCTTTCCAACTATGAATCCTAACCATGAAAGACATCCTTGTTTCCAAAAAGGCAGGAAAAAAAGAGAGTCTGTGAAGCTCCACACAAACGAGAGAAGAGGCTCTTTGTAACACATGGAGCTATTCATGTTTCATCCATGTCCTGAGTGTTTCCTCCACAACTGATGTAACAGAGTCAGGTTTCCTTTGCTGCTCTCTTTGTTTCTGAGCCATCTTGAAGAGAGGAAAGGCGCAAAAATATCCTGGAATCAAACCGTGCGGTACTTGACGCTCCAGCTGTGGAATCACATCCTATTGCCTAATTGAGACATCAGGTGTAGCAGCGCCTCTTAAATGCATTAACACCTGTTGGTGGCCGCACAGGATGGGATCATAAACCGTACAATGATACGGGTCCTGGCTCTCTGACGCACGGATGCACGATCAGGGATCTCCAAGTGTCTTCTTTGGTCCTTCCTCGGGTCTCCTCGGTTTAGGTGAACAGTATGGGATTTTTTAATAGGTTTTAGGTGAACTAATGAATACACACACACTCGCACGCACGCACCCACGCACACACGCACATACACATACTCACCCACATACAAAAAAAAAAAGGGAGCAATGATGATGACATGTCAAATCGGTAAATTTGGCTTTAGCCACGGGTGCTTCTATTCAACCGTCAGGTAAATGAGCTCCTACCTTTCGCTTGAGTGGAAGCACCTGTGGTTAAAGCTAAATTGTATCAGGGTTTTTACATTCTTGACATGGATTTGAAAATTCTGCATGTCATGTGGACTGTATGTCTCTCTCTCTCTCTCTGCACTGGATTTAAAGTAAATGAGGGGAGTCGCTTCACTTGGCCATGGAGTCAGCTGTATTCCCTCCCACAATGGCGCACAATGAAGCAAACGCTTAATTCTACCTGTGCGAATCTTGGGGGGACAAACAAAAAACAACTTGCACTGGGCACGAAAATAGGGCTTTTTCCGTTCCGTTCCGTCTTCAATTCGGCTTATCCGGGGTCGGGTCGCGGGGGCAGCAGCTTTAGCAGGGAAGCCCAGACTTTCCTCTCCCCAGCCACTTCAGCCAGCTCCTCTCAAGCGTATCCTGGGTCATCCCCGGGGCCTCCCGCCGGTAGGACACGCCCGGAACACCTCCCCAGGGAGGCGTCCAGGAGGCATCCGAACCAGATGCCCGAGCCACCTCAACTGGTTCCTCTCAATGTGGAGGAGTAGCGGCTCGACGCTGAGTCCCTCCCGGATGACCGAGCTTCTCACCCTATCTCTCAGGGAGAGCCCGGACACCCTGCGGAGGAAACTCATTTTGGCCGCTTGTAGGCCACGACATAGGTGAGGGTAGGAACGTAGATCGACCGGTAAATCGAGAGGTTTGCCTTTCGGCTCAGCTCCTTCTTCACCACAACGGACCGATACAGCGTCCGCATCACTGCAGACGCTGCACCGATCCGCCTGTCGATCTTCCGCTCTAACCTACCCTCACTCGTGAACAAGACCCCAAGATACTTAAACTCCTCCACTTGGGGCAGGATCTCAACCCCGACTCCACCCTTTTCTGACTGAGGACCATGGTCTCGGATTTGGAGGTGCTGATCTTCATCCCAACCGCTTCAATAGGGCTTTTTGTCCAAAAGAAGTCTTTCTGTAGTTCAGATGTCCATCTCGGTTTTATGGAACATATTGGTGAGGATTGCAGGTGAATTATCTTCACAAATGATTATATAATAGATTTTGAGCACAAGATGGCCGGCTTAATGTTGGATATTATTCAAGTTTTAGCTGGTGGAAAATCCTCGCACAGACACTGGTCATAAACGTAACCTAAACAAACAGCATCTGTGATAGAGGGGTTATGCACTGAATGAAGGCTCCCTTATATTATTTCACATTCGAGAAATAATATACTGTATTATATCAGCAGGCGAAACACTACCTCATATTTTTTCCATTTCTTTGGAAGGATTTTATACAATCACGGGATGTCTGCCAAGCCAAGCAAACTGAATCTCCCCAAAGTGGCCTTGACTTATTTTTGCACTAAATGAAAACCTTTGTTTTCTTTCTGAGTTCTGACTGGCCACTTGACCATGACGTTCTCCACTGTAGACAATGTGATACAATACTGACGAGAAGAAAGCGCTTTCAGCAAATGTGTTGTTTACAACTTGACCGTAATAATTCAATGGACAAAAGGAAACATTGATGAATGTAATGACGATGTATATACACACACGCACACGCAAAATCATCTCTTGACGCTTCACTGCTGTATGGCATATAGCTTCACCCTAAACATTTCTCTTTCCTGCTCGTTCCCACTAGAAGATGGGTGTGGTTAACATTATCCAAGCAGGATGTTCAAATTAAACAAGGAAAAGATTTAGAGCAGACAGAGAGATATGGCGGGGTGGGAGAATGGCCCAACAAAGACCTAAACAAATAAGTCTTCCTAACAAGCACCAGTACATACTCCTTCATCCTGTTCTCCTTTATCACTTGAGCTCTTCTAATTTTCGTTTTTCAGTGCAATAAAACCATAAAAGTGCAAACCTTCACAGCAATTAAGGTTCAATAATTAAAGAAAAACATGCGTTTTACTTTAAGAATCTACCAATGCAATTGTGCTAATGAGCATAGCGTAGGCACTCTGCTACTTGCTCTTAATTGAAAAAAAAAAACCTCATTAACCTGATTCTTAATCCTCTCGGCTCTACTTTAGCGACGCTTGTTTAAATTGAAGTACTGATTGGTTCACTGAGATATGTTTAATGCGTAATAGTTTCGAAGATGATGACTCAGTTGAGCTTTTAAATCATTTGACTGGAGGAGGAATTGCACCATTGCTCATCTCAATGTTTAACTGATTATTCTTCTCTTGGAAAGTTACACCCTGGAGTGTTTGCCAGTCAAGCAGATCACGAGGCAATAATGAAAATCATTGTAGCAAAAATGTTGATTCCTTTGTCGCAATATCTTTTTAAGTTTCTGTACATACTGAATTGCGCCCTGTTAAAAGCAACGGAAGAACAGTAGATTGATAATTGACCGCACAGGCCCGTTTGTGTTTTTTGTGATGGAAATGTGTCAACATTTGTCTTCTCTCACGTTTCATCAGGCCCATTTCAAATACAATACACTGAAATAAGGATGTCAGAATGAGCTGATGAGAGAGATGCCTATTTAATGGCGTACGGGGGCCGTCTGGGTGCCCGGCTCTCTCATCCCGGCCCACAGGAAACATTCTCCAGCCTGATAAGAAAGAAAACGTGCTGCCTGCTCCCAAGCCTCTGCTGACATTTCCCAGCTATCCGATGCCTTTCAGGAACAATATGACTCACATTGGCCCTTCGTAATTCTTTTACATGTGGAGCAACATGATTTCACAAGCATACCTTTTTAAAACATACTTGGTTGCACTTTTAGCTCAGAGATGTTTTTCCGCTATACATTCTCGTATCAGTAGCTAGCCTCACAAAGGCCTTGGGTTTGAATCTTTGCCCTGATCTTCTGTTTTATGTTCTACCTATGTTTGCTCTGAATTCCTTCAACATTCCAAAAACATGAATGTAACATTGTTTGAATACGTTACCTCTCGCCCAAGGTCAGCTTCAATAAGCGTCAGCACACCCATTACCCTGAACAAAGCAGTATGAAATGGACAGATGGATGGATTTGATCTACTATACTAATGGCTGCAGTCTGTTATGAATGTTGGATTATGGTGTAGTTCATTATTATTACAAATTCAAACAACAAGTACATCAAAGTATTAACTTGACCGTAACATTCAGTCTGGAACACAACCTGAACTAATATTATTAGTTTTTTTTTAAAATGTTTTGTTTTTTGGTGGTAATCCTACACACAAACCCGGAAGTTGCATGTATAAATCCAGGGACATGAAAATGTTTCCTCCTCTTAGCACGTAGGGAGCGATAACGCGCCTGCAGCTTCACTGTGATTGCTAAAGCTATTTTGGTTTTATTTTGGTCAAGCTTGTTTGGTTAGGGGCTCCAAAACGGCATAGTTGCAGTGAGGATGTTGACTCTGCACACACGTGATCTGCTGCCTGCCTTTGAAAACTCGAAATCTGGCTGTTGATATTATTAAGGTGTTAGAGCGCTCTCTGAAAATACGTGGATTTGGACTCCCTTGCATGCAAATCAAAGTCCATAGCCCCCTCAGTATGCCGTCATCACTCCAGGCTGCAGGAAGGGTGGGCGTAATATAGAAAATAAATTACACACAGTATGTATAGTTTTTAAAAATTTGCTCAAGAAAGTAATTTTTTCTTCTTGCAAGACTTGCGGGGTCACTGGGTTCACTGTAAGCACTTACAAGGCAGGAAGTTCATGAAGACAATGATTCATATTGCGTTCATTACAATATATTTGCATTCCAGCAACCCGTCTTCTGTATGTATTGACTTTGACGTGTGCGCTGCATTGCCATATGTCTTCTGTTGTAGGCGTGCTGCGGGTCAGCGGGATCCGGATATACACCTCTGGGGATGTGGAGGCAGTCAACGGGACGGACATTCGTCTCAAGTGTACATTTCATAGTTCCTCAACCATCAACCCCGATGTCGTCATCATTTCCTGGAGCTTCAGACCCCTTAAACCGGGCCGAGAAGAATCAGTAAGGTTTTTTGGGGAAATTCTCTCTCTCTCTCTCTCTCCTTTTTTTTTTTGTGGCAGCCTATGTTCTTTGACCAATTACTACTACTTTCATATTTAGTCAGGATTATGTTGCCATCTTGGCCTGCTGATGATTAGATGGATTAGCAATGCAATTATGGTATTATTGTGGTAGTTACTCCACTTTTATTAACAGTTCAACCTTGGTAAAAGTCTGTGGTCTAGAAGGCCATTTCAGCGCATCTATTGTAAATGAACCCATCATCTCGCTTGTAGGTGTTTCACTACCAGCAGAAGCCATACCCTCCTCAAGAAGGCATTTTTAGGAATCGGATCATGTGGGCTGGTGACATCATGGGCCAGGATGCCTCCATCATAATTCGTGAAGTCAAGTTCACCTACAACGGCACTTACACGTGCCAGGTCAAGAACCCGCCGGACGTGCATGGCTCAGTCGGAGAGATTCGACTACGGGTCGTCACTACAGGTGCGAATATTTATTTTATTATTTTGCGATATTTTTTTGGGATTAATCAATGACTCAATGATTTGACTTTGACAGCACTAATTTAAACGTATTTGCAAGTACAAAGTATATTCGAACGTATAACGTACTGTATTTGCAAATGCGTTTGAACATTCAGCACTTGCATATATGTTTGAATGTATTTAAATAGGTGGTCGTATACTTGCAAATATATACGTCCAAAGTACTTACTTGTAGGCTAAATGCTAAAAACTTCTTGTTTTTTTCCCCATAATGCCACGGGGTAATGACTTGCGAATGCGCATGTAAAAAAATGTGAATATTTTAGCATTCGGCCTTCATTATACGGATAAGTTCAAAAATTAAGTAAGTAAACATTGTTAAATTGTAATTTTTATGATTTATTATCATGTCTGTCGTGCATGATTTCAGTTCAGCATTTTTTACTATAATGTACTGGGTATGCACATGTGCAAGTCAATACCCCATGGCATTATGGGAAAAAGGCAAAGCTTTTAGCATTTATTGCCATGCATGGCACTGCCAGGTGCATTGGGAGCAAATCAGGGTTCAGTGTCTTGCTCAACTTGGTCACCAGGGGTGAAGATCGAACCCACAACCTCATGGAGAGACAACCACTCTTCCACTAAGCCATGCCGCCCCCAATGTATCAAATGTATTTACCAGTCAAATATGTTTACTTCACATTGCCAGTTCTACGCTACTGTAGGTCATAAAAAAATAGAAAATAGAAATAAGTAATCTACAGTGGAACCTCGGAGTTTAAACGTTATCGCGCCGTTGTAACTACTTCCGTAAATACTGGCACGAGGACCCTCCCTTAGCTGTTCAACAATGTGCCTGACGTTAAGAGCGCACGCAAGGACCCCATAGTAGTCTAACAATATGCCAAATGTAAAATACACCATTAACGCAACGTAGCATTTTTTATCCACTGATGCCAACACAACACAACAAAAAAGGTGAGATATTTGTTATTGTGTAACTACTGTACCGGGTGTACATGCAAAAAACATAAATAGAAATTAAAATAGGAATTTTCTGTTTTTGGAGCTTGGGAACGGATTAATTGCATTTACATTATTTTCTATGAGAAAAAAGGTTTTGGAGATTGAACAATTCTAACTTTGAACACTTCACAGGAACGAATTATGCTCAAATTTCGAGGTACCACTGTCACATATCTGTCTCTGCTAAATACTTATAATAATGAATGTTATAATAACAATAACCTGCTCACAGATGATGTATCTTTAATGTTTTCTTCTCCAGCGTCTTTCTCTGAGCTTCTCCTGCTGGCGTTGGCTATCGGTGGAGGGATCGCTGTGGTGGTTCTCCTTCTCCTCATCATCGTGTCTTGCAGGAGGTGCAAGAGGAAGAGACAAATGCGGGAAGCGGAAGTGGAAGCTCCTCGCAAAGACAGAAAAGATCCCACAGTGTGGTAAGGCCAGGAGAAACATGAAGGGAAAGGGAGAGGGGCGATAGAGAGAGGAACGGAAGAATCATAGACTTCCTCTCTCGCTCTCCATTTGGCTGTGGGCATCGGGCTTGTGGCGCTCTTTCCTGAGGCCTTTGACTCTTTCCCGCTGGACATTAAACTTCTTCCTTCCTCTCCAGCCACAATCTTTGGATCCATTTGAAGGGCAGGTTCCGGTAAAGAGAAGACAATGAGAAAGGGACCTTATGTAAAATTTGCAGACACAGAGCATTTGTCACTCAAGCTTTTTTAATATCACAATGTGCCTTTCACTTAAGCAGTGTTTTTTTTTTTTTAATTTTTTTAAATTATTTTTATCACTTGGTCCTTTCCTGTTCACTGAAAATGGACTTGAAACAGCATTTCCAGTTTTCACAATGTGGCATTTGAACAACGGAGCATTCCCAATGTTGACTTGCCGACTACTTGTAATACATTTCAAATGGCAGGACAGTACAACATGTCAGATGTCTGATGTAATCTTGTGCAAACAACCAAAAAGAGCTGTGAAATAATACAGTTTCAATTCATGCCTCAATATTTGGAGCTCTTGTCAAAGAAGAAAAGCAGTCATAGTGAACGACAGTTCGAGTCAGCGCTAACACGTCCGACATCACCATTTGCTCTTGTAAATGTTTGGAACAACTCTTCATTTGATGAAAAAATGTCTTCTCTTGCTTGGGCACCACTTTGCACTCTTGGGTTTTCAGATCTCCCTGTGAAATTCATCTCTGTGACGGTGACGGTGGTTTACATTCGCACAACTCTCAAGTTCATTGTATCCATTATGATCAAGTTTAGACAAGTTCTTGATACCCTGTGAGACTCTAACACTTTGTCCCCGCTGCTGTTTGTATCATCTGGTTGTCTGTCCTTCCCTCTTTGTCTGTGATGTCTTCTGCACATGCATGTACATGAAACAATCATGAATGTGCATGCGTGTCGTCACTGTGTGTATGTAATGTTGCTCTCGTCTCCTCGACGGCGCACGTCTTCCCGTGTCCTAGCCACCCCATGAGGGCCCTCCACCTGTACCTATCACAGACGTCCATAGAGATTGACAGTTCAGACGGAATGATCTCAGAGGCCAGCACTAAAGATCCCAGCTCCGACTCAGAGGGCGCGGACTCAGATGACGACTCAGATGACGACGACGACGACGGTTCAGACTAAACAGGTGGGAACAGACAGAGGGATTCCCGTATTTTACGATTAGAATCACACGGCGTCCAAGTGGCGAACAGACGAAGGGTGCGCTGTTGCTGTGCGAAACCATGCACAGTCATCTTGAATTGAAGGAAAAGCCGGCGGATGTCCTGTTTGAACAATTTGGAATAGGCGCAAACAGGTTGTGAGTCTTTGAAAGGAGATCAAAAGTGTTTGTTTCTGGCGAGAGTGTGGAACTGACAATGGGGAGTAAACATTTTTGACCGGCAATACGTTTAAATACATGCATAAGTACATTCAAATGTATTGAAATAAGTTTGAGTGTAATACGTCCGAACGTACTTGCTAATACGTTGAAATGTATTTGCAAATATGTTCAAACATACTTGTAGGCGAGGAGTCAGCAACCTTCCTTTACTGTCAAAACAGCCATTTTGGGCTAAATAAATATAAAATATATATATATATATATTTTTTTTTAACGTACTTGTACATATGTTTGGATATATTTAAATATGTTTATTGTTTGAACATATTTGCAAATACGTTCGAATGTATATGCCAGTCAAAAATGTTGACTCCACATTGGTAGTTTCACACGTCCGTAGTTTCTGCCTGCTTTAGAAATATTCATACGACTGAACAAAGGCTGAGTTAAATTTGCTGACACAGCAGGTGACTGTCATTTTCAAAACCAATTTTATGTCCCATTGGCTGGTATTGCACTGTTACATTAGATTACTTGAATTTAACACCACCACCAACAAAAACTTTATGTTGCTATGTATATTCCACCTGAAAACAAACGGGTTGCGGTTTTGATCTGAAGAACCTCTGAATGCAAACACTCCCAGTGACCCTCTTTTTTCCATACATCACATCCACCAACACATGACTGTCAAATATTTTATTTTATTGTTTTTATTTTTGTAATTTTGCATTGATAATGTTACTGAGCAATGTGCTTCAATGTCTCTAGATTTGTATTTCATGCCTTAAGTATTTCATTTATTTTTTATGTAGATAAAGAGTATACTGAAATGTTTGACATAGTTTTTGATGATTTTCTAATAAAAATGCCTTCTAAATATTTACTCTATTGTGCTGAGTATACTTAAATCCATGAGAATATGCCCTTGTTTTTAAATACACTCACATGATTTGACATCCTTTTATCAAATTCATCTATTATGTAAGAGAGTGTTGTGTTTCCCAGCATTTATTATGCATCATTATCTTTAATACAATACAACTGATTGTGTGCATTTACCATGCAGAACCTTCATTTGTTTACCCTGAAAGCTTCAGTGTTGTTTAATGCAGCCTCAGTCTGCTGCGCTGACTTGAGACTGTCCAGGACTGCAAATAAGTTACCAGTAAAAAGTCAATAGATTAGCGTGCGTGCGTGCTTGTCAGCATATTTGTGTGTACTGATCAAAGTCTATCCCTCTGGGTGCAATTTAAGTTACTCCGTGGCAAGGCTGACAGTGGACATGAAGGCGAAGTTAACAGGCTTGACAGTAAGCGTCTATTCATGCAAACAAAATCATTTGATTATCAGACACAGATGAAGCCTGAGAGGGATCTCTTGGTGATGTATTTTGTAATCATTGAGTTGAGAGTTAATTGTGTTTACAGACCTTTAATATTTGCCTGCATATGTAGTAATCCCATCTGGATTTTCTAGGATGTACTGTATTAACAAATGACTACTTCTCGGAAGTGGTGTTTTTATGGCAAATAATGAGCTACTGGAAAATCAAGAAGGCTTCACATTGGGAAAACTAAAATACTCTCTCTTAATGTATGCCTTTGAAAATGTCCAACTCTTCCAATTGCAGCATTATGCAATGAAATGAATTGCTGGTGGGCATTGTAGCTCAGGGTGTGCGTAATTATTGATAAAACATGATTGTTTGGAATAAAAAATGTTCCTTACACGTCTTGAAGCAATTCAGAATAATGGAAAGAATCACTTGGCTGCGACTCAGAAGCAACACTGGTGATTTAGTCTCAACTAGTTTGTAGTGTAAGTAAAGAACAGCATGGCATCAGCTATGGAACATTTGGTAACACCCCCCCCCCCCCCCAAAAAAAAATAATTCTCCTCATTAGGGTCGCAGGTGAAATGAAACGTATCCCAACTGACTTTGGACGAGAAGCAGGGTGCACCCTGGACTGGTTGTTAGCCAATCACAGGGCACATGTAGACAAACAATTACACATTGGACAATTTAATTAGCTTCAGTTAGCTTAAAATGCTTTTATTTGCCACAGCTTACTGATTATTTGATTTGGTTTTCCACATGGTGGACATTTTATCAACAGAAATTTTCAGATTCTTTTTCAAGGCTGTTTTAAAAGTGCCAAATCATAACTGCCCCAAACTGCCATTCACGCCCAGCCATTTTGACTGAAGCAAACTCCTTTGCTCCAGGCTGTTTTACTGATTTGGCAAGATCCACAGAATATTCTGTTCTATTTCTATAAGAACATGGAAGTTATGGCACCTATCAAAAGAAAGATTAGAGGCTCTTCTTTCATCAGGAAAAAAAAAGTACATTTGTATCTGTTTCCGTTTTGTAGCAATTAGCATTAGAATGTAGCTAAGTTTCATCATTATTCACAAACCTGTAGAAAACACTGGGAAAAAGAGCTTGTTGCAACTTGGGGTGCAACGGTTTCAGATTTTGGTGTACA
This sequence comes from Vanacampus margaritifer, assembly GCF_051991255.1. Taxonomy (NCBI): domain Eukaryota; kingdom Metazoa; phylum Chordata; class Actinopteri; order Syngnathiformes; family Syngnathidae; genus Vanacampus; species Vanacampus margaritifer. The sequence goes on from NC_135436.1 coordinate 12,016,302, forward strand.
ATTATTGTCTGAGAAAAAAACGTGGTTTTAAGGTTTTTATGGTTATCATTGTAGACATAAAATAAAAATTACATCAGCATTCTTTGAAAATGTTTATTTTTAACAACAATAAATAGCTAATAATACATTTTTAAAAAGTTGCTGTCTTTTAAAACAAATACAGCAGATTAGACAGAGTCATAAAATAGGGCCTGGGCACAATGTATAACAAGTGGACGATTTGTTTTTTTTCTTTCATTTTACAGGTGAAATGTTTGTCCACAGCCTTTAATCTGGCGATTTGTGCAGTTTACCGCAACAGATGTAGGCATTTTGCAGCCATAATTCGTATACCGAGATACGTTTCTTGGGAGTCCCAAAATGGCGACCTTGCGGCTTCAAAAGTCTCGGCTTATGGCCTCCCCAGCGGTCGGCTGTGGATGCTCATGGGAGCTCACGGGAGCTCACGGGAGCTCTCTGTCCTGCCCGTGGACCGAAGCCTCGGGGTTAGGGAGGTTGCCGGTGGTCGGTGGGTGGCGACGGAGCAGTGGCACGGCGAGCAGTGTGCCGGTGGTTCCAGGTGGCGGCAATGGCGGCAAACGGCCGAGAGGCCCAACCGTCGCGCCCCACGGGGCCTCCGCCATGCTCGCCGCCTTCTCGTTTTGACCTTCCCTTTCCCCACGTCTACTCAACCTGGTCCAGGCCGGGCTGCGGCCGGCGTGGGGATGCCCACCGCCGGTGGGAGCGCTGCCCGGTCGCCTTGGAACCCCACAGCCGTTGGATACGCAACTCTCCTCGAGCGGCGTTCATAGCTGAGCCCTTTGTTGTTGTGCGTTTTCTTATACTTTGCTGCCACCTGCTGGCCGTTGTTTGTAATAAGTACCATTGCTTTAAGCGACCTCTTCATGTCTGAAACTGTATCAAAGCCTTCTGTATGCTCTAGCATAAAAAACAAACAACAAACGTATGAATACAGGAGTGAAGGGCAAAGTGTTAAAAAACGTATTTATGTGTTTTTGGGGTTGAATGAGTGAGAATTACTATATGCTAGCAACAACATGCAATAAACTGAATGAATAACCAACTAGGAGTCTGCGAAGAGACGACCAGGAAGAAAGAACAGGAAGTCATAAAGTTACTGCTCTATCTTTTAACATACATTTGACAAAGAATGAAAATAAAAATGTGTGGGCGGCATGGCGTCCTAGTGGTTATGTGTATTCTGCATGGCCTCACCTGTGTCCCAAATGATGACAAGCTCTTTGGAAAATGGATGCATGGATGTAAAACAGCGCCATCATTAGGACTGCCTTTCCCACCTCAAATCATCACAGACTTTTGATACGAGAAGTACATCAGCTACTCTTAGTGATTCCAAAGTGGACTGCATTCCACACCTTAGGATGGGTTGTACCTGGCACCGATATGTCTAAATTCCATTGCGCGCCCACTTGTGTGCGAGCACAGGCAAACACACAAAAGCTTGGGCTTGCCATGTTAGAATGAGAGGGAAATCAGTAATCACCCAGGAAGTAATTTCCAAATGTAACACATAAACAACCTCACAAACAGTGTCATTTATTTTAATTTATACTTTAAAGATTGACTCAGTAGACTGTAGTATGATTTTTTTCACTGTTGAGTAATTCTGCCATACTTGTTTGTGAGAAATATTTCAATCTTGTTTCATAGAGTTGAGGTCACTCATCAACTATTCTTCTCCACAGAGTATCAGAGTCCATAGAAACTGTTGAAAAAACTCAAGGATCTTCATTTCATGGAATTTGGTTACATGTACATCATCTGGCCCCAAAAAATTTAAACCCCTTTTTTTGTTTGCTCCATTATTAACTCAACTGGTCTCTCACTGTTTGATAACATTTGCAAAACAAAATACCTGAAAGGAGAAAGACTTTTGTTTTGTGACCGAGAAGATTTTAACTGAAACTGACACCGTCCTGCTACAGCACACAAACAGAGAGCCCCTGTGCTCACATACAGAATACATTGCAGTACAATGCAGTGCTGGTTGTGTAAGAGGCAAAAGGATTCATTCACAGGGGATGAGTCTAAAAGTCGTTCTTGATATCAAACTAGGCATATCCTGCAGAGAAAGAGCACATAACATCCACAATTGAATTGCCAGCACGTCACAAGGCGAGTGTGAATGGGGTATTCAGCTATGTGAACCACTACAATACCAAACTTGTATACTTTCAACTCAATCTTCTGTGCCACAGTGCTAACAACTGTGCATGTGCTGCCACTTTATTTCAGCTACACAAGTGTATCCATCAGCATAATTTCATGTGCTATGAATAGGGGTGCCAAGTGATTAAAATTTTTAATCGCAATTAATCGAATGACTTCAATAGTTAACTCACGATTAATCACAAATTTACATTTGTTCTAAATGTACAATAAAATATTTTTTCCATAATTTTTTCATACTCTTGTTAACAACAAAAAATGTTAAAGTAGCAGAAATATGGCTGCATCTTTTAGTCATTGATACAGTAATTTCATAAAATTGACTTAAAATTAAAAAGTTATACTGTACTGTGAAAAACGAGTGTGATATTAATTTGTGATGAGGCTATTTTTCTGCCACTAGATGGCATAATTGCATTTGTAAGACGTTAGTGACAGCTCAGTGCATTTTTCTTTTCATATTAAGAACTATGCCATCTTTAACATGAATTAACTTGTGAAATTCTGCACATTTTTAAAACTATGAAATACAACTTGACCCCAGTCTCCACAAATATGAGCATTATTATTAAATTTATTACCGCAAAATTTGGACGTGGACGTGTCTGCTGTGTATTCTCCCAGTACATGCTTTCCAAGTATAGGGCGGTCATTAATCGCGTGCAGGGCTGGACTGGCCATCTGTCATTCAGAGCAGATGCCCGGTGGACCGGCCTCTTTTGGGGTCGATGCAGTGCTTTTTAATTATTATTTTCCTACATTTTGCCCCAATAGACTGGCCCACAATTTAGAGGGAACAATCTGTTAATCAATTTTGAATATAGATAGCAAACTGAAACATCAATAAACATCAGTGGCAACAAATTATTATTTTTTAATTAAAGAGTCGGGTCAAGCCAGTCCGGCCAACATGACTAAGTCAAAATGCCAGGGCTGTTTTTTTGTGTGTCAGTCCAGCCCTGATCGCGCGTTAAAAGAACTTTAAATTAACTCAACATTAACACACTAATTTTGACACCCCTAGTTATGATTACGAAATGAGCTGCATGCAACACGACTACAACATAGTGTCAGAAGACAACTGGCAGATTTGGTGACGAATGATCCACAGCTAATAGAGACATGAAAATACTTCAAAAGAAAGCTCCACAAATATACAGAAAGATAAACCCAAAACAAATACTTATACCCATTAGAGACAATTACAGCAGTTAAGACAGGAGATTGGATTCCAGGATAGCTTAGCGGGTCCACAAATAGCAGGCAGGCTAGTCCCAGCAGGGCATTCAAAGTTTGGCTGGTATGGGAGATAAGGGAATAAATCAGGCCTCAGTGGGATCGTAGATGATAATAAAAGACTCTGAAAGCACTAATGGACAGTTTGTACAAATAAACCATATGTGCACAGCGCTATAACTGTACCTTTGTTCACAAACAGAATACACTTGTCAATTCGGGCCTAAGACTTAGTTTGCTGGGTCATCAATCAATTTCTATCTACCAGAATTCTTTCTTGTCAAAGCAGGCATATTACATTTTTTTCCCAAACCATGTCTACAACTTCTCACTTGATGCATATCAAAATATATCACAATCTGTCCTCCCAAATTAGCCTCTATACTTAGCTTTTGGCTTTATCATGTTTCCATTTGACTGCCGGTGGTATTATCTACATTAACTGTTGTATTTCAATCCGTCAAAATAAGGAGCAGCCCTGTAGTATACAAGCAATTAGCTTGTTTTGTGTACAAAAGCCACCGCATGCTTTGTTGTTTTAATTACATTTTGCTCGCAATAACTTTGACACTTACTCGATGTAGCAGTATTAAAAAAAAAAAAAAAAAACATTGTAAAAATGGTAATGCCAATGCGTAATTAATTTACTAGAGCGCCATTACACCTTTAATGTCACACACTCCATGGTTTGGAAATCATTGTGGTAAATAGCAGTGTATGCATTAGGTTTATGAATTTAAATAATTGGGGTTCACTTCTATTTCGGGGTAAGAGAGGCAGGTATTCACTATTCAGAGAATTTAAACCGTTTTTTTTTTTTTTTTTAAATAGGGTTCCTGTCAGTCAACTGTCCTTAGAATTGTCATCACTTTCTTCCACCTCCAGTGTGAGGGGCAGTCACTAAGTAGTTAATACATTTGAAGTGTTGTTTTTCTCTTTAACAAAACGAAACAGAATGTGGTTAGGAACCAATAGGTGCCTGAGGAATTTGAGGTTCCAGCTCAGGTATGTATGTATGGAGCTTACTTTCCTGGGTTTTGTCAGGCTACATCGGCTTCCACACACATTCTAAAAACGTGGATGTTCAGTTCATTGAAGACTTTATATTGTCCTTAGATATGAATGACTGTTTTTCAGTGTACAAGGCAACAAAGTAAAGCAACAGCCCGGATTCAAAACTCAGGTGGATTTGATAATTGTTACTGTTTTTTTGTTGTTGTTGTTGTTGTTGTTGTTTTTTTTATGTGAATGAGAACAGTGACTGTCAGTGTCATTGAATTCTTTGACGAGCTGGCCAACGCTTGTGCTGCTGCCCATACAATCCCACCAGGACTTTTGCAACAGTGGCCTCTAGTGTAGCAATTTGTAAAAATGGATGTTTGCAATTGAACAAACAAAAATCTTAAGACTATTTTAAAGCCAAAGAATAATGTCACTTTTTCCTATTTTTTAAGCACAATTATTTTAATAATGCATATTACCTCCCCCGGTCTCTTGACTGACATATCAGCAGCAATTAATTACTTATATTACATAATTAATGAATGTTGAAAATTCAGGACCCCCCCCCCCCCCCCACCACCACCAAAAAGGATCACAGTAACTATTACACACACATGTAAAGATTAATATCTACTACTACTAACTAACCGCCATGTCATGCAACTATTTTACACTCCAAGATGATCAAGCTGCACTTCCTGATCCACCTGTTTGTCAGGTAGTTCATTTCGCTGCGCAACGGAGGCTTGAGTCACTCCGAACGAGACAATGGCAGGACTTTTTCAAAAGCTTTGACGCAATTCTTTTTCTTTCTTTTCTTTTCTTTTTTTTTTTGGTAACGTACATTTTGTGTCCCCCTACAAGTGGATGTTTCTTCCTAAAATGCATCGACAGTGCCATGGGACTAGCTTGCTGCTGTTCCATTTGCTGTTTTTTCTCGGTGAGTAAACAAGCCGAATTTATTTTTTGACGTAACAACGGTGGTTAAACTTAAAACGTCATGATAGTTTTCCGAACCATGTCACGAGTGTAGTTTGTACATTAGTTTGATAATACACGAAACCATTTTTAATGCTATATCCCCGCCTTTGTCACTTAACAAAACAGGTGTTGTTTGTTTGCGCTGTATAGATCAATCGATCTCTATGTTCCCATAAAACGTGTTAATGCTTGTATTTTACGGTACATCAGGTGGATGTGAATACGATACGTGACCCTAAATTTTGTCTCGTCACAATTGCGAGATCATTCAGGGGTCTATTTACCAATTTTCACGAGTCATTTCCTTATATAGTTATGGAATATTTCACACCATTTTGATCTCACTTTTTTACTAACTCAGCATCTAATCAGAGCATCAGACTCTAATAAACGTTTACATATTATCTGGGTGTTGCAATGATAAGTATAAATTACTTATTTTTTGCAAGACAACACAAAATAGCTGTAGTCAAAGTCAGATTAGCACATGTCGCTTATAAACTCTTCAAGGCTTGATATTGTTTTGTACCCTCACTGCTAAAAAAGAAGAAGTGATTACCGTGTTGACACTGTGATCTGTTCTAATTCTATCATTTTAACTAAGTTAAGTAAGTAATACAATAAATGTATCACCTGATTTACACTAAAACATTTGTAATCATCTCACGTGCTAAAACAGCCAAGCACACGTGCACAAACTCTCCCTTTTTTTTTTAACCTACACCCTACATGTTCTTTTTGTCACTTGAGTTCTCTTATTTGCAGCTCCTTCGCTAGTCTCCTCCATCATCGTGAATTCTCCGGCAGAGATCCATGCATCCAGAGGAGACACCGTCACACTGTCCTGCACTTTCACTTCCACCAGTCGACCCACTAGCAAGATGACCATCGATTGGTCCTATAGACCCCAGACTGGGGGGCCACCACAGACAGTGAGTGAACATCTTGTGTGCCACACTAATTTTTGCTGGGCCATACTAAAATCATACAAGAATATATATTTTAAGTGTGGTGGGTGGGACTTGATTAAGTCATTTAGTTAAAAGAGAGGCCGTGCAAGTAATAAATCACTATTAATCACTTTTAAATAAATAATTACTGTATGTTTAATTTAAAAATTAGAATTACATTATGTGGACTTAAAGGGAAAGTCAACCTTAAACATTTCTCGACAATAAATTGTTATGTGACCTCACTAGTCTAAACATGACATTCTGATTAATATTACATTTGTGAAATATTAAAGTTATGAAGCAAAATCTTGGCTAAGTTTTTATTCATCTCAGGGGCGGCCATTTTGCCAATTGCTGTCGACTGAAGATGACATCAATGTTGTTCAGCGCTCAGGCAACGACCAAACATAGCTCACCTGTTTTCTGAAGCTGAGCTGTGATTTGTTGTGACCCTAATGAGTTTAAACGGAATAGAAAATGGATGGCTGGCCGGATGAATGGATGGTCATCCATCCATCCATCCATCTCTACCACTTGTCCTGCTCAAGAGAACAGGTGATCTGAATCTCATCTTACGATTCACACAATTGCGGTTTTGGAATGCAGAAGGAAATCAGATTCCAAAGCGCTGCATGGTTTGTGTTTAGCTCTAATTTGTGTAATTATGTCATGTTAATCATTACTCCTGAAACCCAATCTGCAGCGGAGTATGGCAACACATGGGCAACTACATTGTTTTTTATAGAAGCAGATTCAGAGAACTTCTTCTTTCTTGAAATAACGGACAATGTATTGAATGAATTGAAAGAAATAAAATCAGCGCAGGGCACTTCCATTAATCGTCAATTCCCGTTGATGACAATGGCCACCTTTCGGCTTGCTCTTCCGCATATTCGGAAAATGCTTTGTGATGCGAAGGCTTGTAAAAATACACGGAATGAGAGGGAGTCGGGGACCGTATGTACTCGCCTCAATCGACGGAAGTAAACGTGCTCAGTCGGTGCTCAGTCCATGTATTTATCCGAGGCTTCGTGTTATTGTGCACTTGCCGCAAGGTGGCCCACGTCAAAGATGGGATTTGACGATTAACGTATAAGTGCCCAGCCCTGAATTAAAAACAACAACAACATAAATACAAAAGAATATTGAAAGACTTGGATGATCTTGCTGAACACGTAAAGCATAAAGTGTTATTTATTCCAACTCTACCTCAGTGTATCTGACAGTCCTAGAGCACATCTCACCTCAAAAATAATTATTTTGAAATATGTGCAAGTGTTTCCAGACGGAAGGTCAGAGCTTACTGAAACTTGACACACAGAATTTTAGCATTATGCTTTACAGTACATCTATATCCTCATTCTGTTTCCTCTCATGTGATTTATGCGTTCTATTCATAGTGCTATTCACTATTTTGTCTCTGATTGATTTTACTTTTGGCCAAAGGCAGTCACTTAGAAACTGGTGCCACTTGGTGATAAAGGGAAGTCAAACAATGACTTCACCTGTGTGTGTATTTGGCTGTGCTACGACTGACACATGACTTACAAAGTAAACATGTTAGCTCCCAAACAAGTTTCTCCTTCATCAAAAGCCGACAGCCAGGCAAAAGCCAATGTGTTATTTTTTTATTTGATTTTCATTTATAGTTACACTCCTTCCCAATTTTTAACTATCATCAATTTCGATCAGTCCATGCGCATCACCTGTTTTCAGAGGCTTCCCTGGCAATCTTATGTGAACAGCTACCTTGATTCTTTTCCTCTATGGTGGTATTGTGGTCTTCCAAATTGCCATCCATGTTTCCATTCCAAGCCATAACAGCACTCAATCCTCTAACCGTGCTCAATCAGGGTTGAGCCTCATTGACCAGTCCACTAGAAACCACCACATAATTTAAGGAGTTGCATTTGGGCTTGAAGAGAGCCATCAAATGTGGTTCTGTATAATTGCATTTGGACCACTAGAATACATACTGTGGTAGTTGCAACCC